>NC_079417.1:9595597-9865597 GCF_026213295.1 Gadus chalcogrammus
AAGACACTCCAACATTTTTTCCCAGAACGATAACCGTAAAAGGTTATTTGCAGTAGATGAAGGTTTGTCGTGAATTGGCGACATGAGTATTAAACCGAAAACCCTGCAAGTATCAATACAGCACGTCATTCCCTTTGACTGTTACTGAAACACTGCATGGTATACATTGTTCCTTTTATTGTGGCCTTTTGTTGCACAGAACAGAGCACTTGGCTGAGATAAGGCGTGTCCCCGGTAGCACCACCCTACGCTTTGGTGTTCAACCCCTGTTCTAAGGCAGAGGCTGCGATAATAACAATAGCTCTGTGATTAAAACACCATTCATTTGTTACCCCTCTTATCAGACCACACAGACAGCACCCCCGCCCCCCTCCTCACACAAACTAAATATAGGCACTCGGAGGCAGAAAAGGGGGCTTTGGTGCGTTCAGACGTCATCACACACGGCCAGTGCTCGCAGAACAGTGCTCAGAAATCTGAAAAATGGGATCTGTGTGGCGGCAGCGGACCTGGTGTTTCGACAATTACACAATACAATTTCGTCCGTGTTACACTGGCTTTCATTTGTCCATATTGTCAACCCCTATTAATATCTCATTATAGGGGTAAATTTGGTTTTGTGATCGCTAGTGGTGATTATTCCCCACCTTTTCACATCTCATTACGACTGCGTGTGCACATATTGGAGCCCATGCATGTAATGAGACATGGAGAAGATGCACACACACATATACACACTAACATACAAACACACATACATACACACACGCACACACACACACACTCACACTCACACTCACACTCACACTCACACTCACACTCACACACAAGCACACGCACACAGAGAAAACCACACAAACATTTTCCGCAACTTTGGTCATCAGAAACATATTAGTTGTGTCAGTATGCTAATGATGACTGTGTGATGCTGCATCCAAATATATATAAACTGTTATTTCCTCAGAGCAATTTTCCAGACATACTATGCTCATTTAAAATGATAGATCTCTAGCTGCTTTGTGCTGAAAAACCAATTTCACATTGAAAGAAAAACAGGATGGGAAAAGCTGTAGGACCTGGATGATGAACCCCACAACGTCAATCAAGCCTCCCCACAAAAACACAAGTAGACAGACAAGACAGACAAGCGGTCAGACAGGCAGATGGATGTGTCAACAGAGAGTCAGGCAGAAAGGCAGATAGATGGATGGATTGATAGATAGATGGATCAATCAATAGACAGAAAGACAGACATACAGCGATTGATGGACTTAAAGACTGACAGAAAGATGGGTAAAGAGCAGACAGATAGATAGATACTGTAGATTGATAGTTTGATAGATAGATAGATAGACATACAGAGATTGATTGATTGAGAATGACAGACAGACATGTAGGCATGCAGATAGGTGAGTGGACTGAGAGTCTGGCAGACAGACAGATAGAGAGACAATAGATGGATTGGTAATTCAGAGGGGCCTATGAGCAGGCTTTTTATTTTGCCCAGGTCAGGATTTTGGTTTGCTATATTGAAATCGGAGTCCGTTTGCTGAGTCGGGTCTGGCTTTGCTTCCAGTGTTACACTCGGGGCACATTGATCAGACAGGACTGAGCGATTGGACTGTGTCGGATGGAGCCAAGACAATTTCTCCAGCCAATTGGCTCAACAAGCGGCTGCATCATTACCGGTGATGCAAGGGCCCGTGGCCAACCCACTGAGGTCATGGTAGGTGGCCTGACCCCAGCAGATGACAACACGAGTGCGGACAGCTGTCGGTGGACAGATGTCACCGTTTTGGAGCGAGGGGCTCCACTTGCTCCTAACCGTCCATGTTATTAGCGGTTGGGTTGCTTGGCTTTCAGCTCTCTCCTGATGGGAAATGGTGGCACACGGCTGGCTACCGCTGCATTGTTTAAATACTCGGAGCAAGCTCACGCGCTCTCAGCCCCCGCGAGGCCAACACTTTTATGGAAATGAACCTTGTGTGACTTACCCCCCACAGAAATGGTGTTTTGTCGTTCCGAATCCTCACTATGAGATTTTTTGGTCTTCTGCCCAGCCTCCATCTCTTTCCCTTTCCCTTTTGTTTCCGGGAATATTTGTACACAAACGTACTCTCCCTTTGCCAGTGTGAGGCCCCCATCACACACAGGGGCGTGTTGCAGTTCCTAAGCAGGCTACCCACTGACAGATTCATCAGCCCTATTTACGACAAAGGGGATAAAAAGGGCACGTTTAATGAGGCCTATCTGCATTTAATAATTTGCTACATGACTAAATAATGTCCATGTCGCAGCAATTAAAGACGATACAATATGAAGCAAAAGGGTCTATCAGAGGGAGTGGTATTTCACTGTTGGCCTGTTCCCCCCTGCTACATGTAAACCTGTGGACACTAGTAGCACCACGTTTAACATAATGGCCAATATTTGAGTAATTAATAAGATGTGCTGCAGGAGATTTTTGGTTGAAGTAGGTTTAATGAGATGTGAGTTTGTATGATCTTAATCAAAGTTAAACCAATTATTCCAAATTGTATTTGATCAACATTATTTGTACTTTGCTGTTTGACAAAATGTCAACACATTATTAAAGCTTTTAAGCCCTAACCCTTTTAAGAAGGAGAAAATGCGTCCATGCTTTTGCAGCAATTAATTCCTACAGAGATAATACGCGTGTAACTACACGGTGGGGGCCTGAACGTGAATCCACAACATCCACTGTGAACGTTTGCCTCTTGGTATTAGTCATCGACACCTGTGTCACTATCCAAAAGGAATATGGGCAGCCACAGGCATCAAAGACAAAGACAGAGACCAAATTAGAAGAATATTATACACATATGTCTATCTATAACATGATATCAACAATGTTTGGAATATTCCTATTGCAACTTTTGATTTGAAATGATTTTGGTTGTTGTTTAGTTGTTAAACCACTGTACGCCACCAATGAGAAAATCATCGTTATTTCTAATTGCATGCATGATCAACACATTGAGTTATAACCTGACAAATTTCTAGCTTACGTTGCGCTGATGAGCCCCTTACTTAGTGTCTCGCACACCAGCTTAGTGTATCATTTGACAAGTATTTCCCATTTGATCCTAATCCTATCAGTAACTTCAGTGTATCGATGATGAGTGCCTGACGGATTATTTGGACAATATATAATGGACAAAATTGTCATTAAAAACTGTAATATACAGTATATACTTATGACCTAAGAGGTATATGGGCAAGCCATGGAAGCAGCACTGCACACTCTAATGAAGGTTCCTTTTCAAAACTGAATGTCATATCACATTCGCATCAGCTGATGTGGTCGGATCCAGTCCTGCAACCTTTCATTAGTGCTCCGATGAGCTCTGATTGCTGATTGACTTGATTGAGAACACAAGCATTCAAGTTATTTCCCTTTCCCAAGAATCTCCTGTCTCGCCCAAGCTAGACCATAGTCTGCCTGTCTGGGAATGCAACCAGATCAAATTTTCTTTGCAGATAGAATCTCCAATTTAAAAGTCTGTAGGTAAGGAGCAAATTATCCAGGGAAAGATTTTCTTGGGATCGTTTCACGAAGTAGTAGTTGTTTTTGCTTTGAGTCTTCCAAAGCTGTTCTGTTCAGCATCAATTTGGTTTCTGTGACATATTAGAAGAACACTTTTTTTTAAGAGACAAATTAAGGAGTGGCTTTCTGTCCTGTTGCAGTCAGCAATCTATAATTGCAGGTTGATTAAATCTAAGAAAATGGCCTGATCAGTGAACACAGGTCAACAAATGACCAAATCTATCGAATTATTTGTTAGCATTGAAAGACAGCCACCAACCTCCCCTTGCTTAACTGTTAAGGAGACAGTGTTTTATGTATGCATGCTGATGTTTGTGAATCTGGGGCCCAAGTTTAACTACAGTTAAATCACAAAATGAATATGTGAATGTTGTATCTAATCTGTAATAGTTGCCTTTTCTGTTCCTGTGTTGAGTGAGTGATATGCGAGCAGTTGTATATATAGTCAAAGGGACCCAACAGTATGCGTTGCTTTAGATAAATATGTGTTTACTTCATCCATCACCTTTCTGCAACCTTAAACGTCTGACAGCAGGATGCATCAACGGCCCGAAGCTTCGACACAAAGTGCCCCCCTCAATAACAGCAACAACAACAAGTACCTGTACCTCAAACTGTCGATATTGAACATTCATTCCGCAACATTCTCTTTATTTTATAGACTCAGGCTAGACACAACGCTGGTGCATCACTCTTGGGTCGGCTTTTTCCAACCCGAACCACACACTATTTTTACCCTCGGGCCACAGGATCTAGACTCAAGCCCTTCCTCCTCTGTATCTGCTGTCGATGGCAACAGTGTCATCCAATGTAACATCCTATCATATATATATATATATTTTTAAGATCATAAACTCATTTGTGTTGCAGTACTCTCCGTCTGTGTGCAACATCGATATGAGTAATGCATTTGCTCAACATAATGCAATGCAATTACGCTGATGGAGGGCAAAGTTCAAGGGTGTGGGACAATAACAGATTCCAGCCTGAGACTAGATACATCGCATTAACCTGTCCGGTCAAGTTAAGATGTCCTTAGGGTTTGATAATGATTCAGATAATATGTTTAGCATCAAGATAACAAATCTTAACCTTTAAATATCCTACAAAGGGGCCCCAAAGGGGAACCTTTTTATAGCAGAACTTCACAACAGTTGGTTTACTTTTGTACTTTTTTTTTCATCACTTAAATAAAAGGGCCTGCTTCCTAAAAAAAGGCAATTTGTTGGTCCCTGGGCCATTCTAGAAGCTATCAGACATTGTTAGTCTCTCTCTCTCTCTCTCTCTCTCTCTCTCTCTCTCTCTCTCTCTCTCTCTCTCTCTCTCTCTCTCTCTCTCTCTCTCTCTCTCTCTCTCTCTCTCTCTCTCTCTCTCTCTCTCTCTCTCTCTCTCTCTCCCCGTCTCTCAAACTTAAGTCCTAATGGACGGCAAAAGATTTACCACACCATTAAGTGACTGCCATTTTGTATTAAAATGCATACTTTTATTATGTTGCAGGGTGAATTGAAGTGAGAGCAGTATATCAAAGTAACACTCCTGGTGGGACAAATGTACAGAAAGGGAGAAAGTAATAAACAATTGAAAACACTGCAAGGAAAGAAAAGGCATCCAAGCGCTGTTTAATGGTCACCAATGTTGTACAAAAAAATCCAAAGAAAAACATTTCTTCAATTCTTATTGTGTCCTCAGTTAAGCAGGATTCACTTTTTACATTACAACGTCTGTTATGCTGTATGGCCTACAACATTACCGCCTACAACAGATTTTTCAAATGTTCAACTGCATAAGCCTAGGATACCATCAACAAACATAAACATGCTAAATTTAAGGGCACTGCTACGATTTTCACAACATTCGGCTTGGCATTTGTGCAAAGAACTACGGGTTGACTTTTCAGAGGGTCCTAGAGTCTCCCGTTTCTTCTGACATAGATGGGAAACGTACTGGAGGTTGCTCATGCATCTTTCATGGGTGCTCTGCCAAGATCTTGTCACTTGCAGTGTGCTGTCACAGCTCCAAGGGACAAGGTTTCTTATTTCTCCATCTCCAGCGGAGAAAAAAGACTCCCCAACCACTTTCCCTTTTAAGGAATTGCTTAAACACGAGATAGGCTTTCCTCTTTCTGACCTTTTCTCATCCCTTAATACTCTAAATGACTCCCCTGTATAATCTGATTGTCACAATCTTGGACTGGCATTTAGCGATCTAAAATCATCCTTAATGACAGATTTAACACAATAGGTAATGACTTTCTGTTTGCGCCCCTTCTTTTGTTAACCTTAGACACAGAACGGCAGTACAGAAATAAGCATGGACTAATTACAACCCCTTTAATGGCACATAGTGAGATAACCTTTCAAAGGACCACAAAACACTCAAGCTCTGTACGTGATTGGCTCACCCAGCCCACAAATGCAACCGACCCCCTGATATTTGGACCGAGAGCAGACAGGGGGATGGCTGCTTGTCTAGCATGAAGGGAAGGAGCAGGGTGTAGTATGCCTCTTGGGCATGCTCACAAGATGACCGCATTAGAACTTCCAATCAGAGTTTTATTTCTTCACTTGGGGGTCATAAAGAACGAAATGTTCAACTTTTAACAATATGTCCAGGGTTGAAAATGTACTTTAGAGAGGGTAACATGGCTGGAAAGCCTGTGGAAATACTGTCGGAAAGAAATGTCTTCAACTCCTAATTACCAGTGAATATCTAATCATTCTTTACCTGTGGCTTGTTCTGCCAACAAGGGGGATTTTTTATTAAATTGGCAGGCAGAATGAGAAAGTGTTAGGAGGGGTGGAAGTTACATAACTATGCTGGGGGCAGAAAAACAAGTGACAAGGCTCACCTGGTCAGCATTGCTATGGATCTCGTACCAGACACTAACTAGCAAACTTGTATAACAAGAAGTAAGGATACCTGCCAACGTTCTTAGCTGGTTCAGCCGCGGGCTACACAAAGCACTGAGCTCCAGTTCACCCTGGTCCATTGAGAACACTCCGCAAATACTGGTTACAGAAACATATCAGCTTTAAACTTTGCCCTTAATGGTATGACAATATAAATGGGGACCTTCGTAATATTAATGATGCCATGAAAAGTTAGTGAATAAGTACATTGTCATTTATATTGTGTAATAATGTTGCTTGATTTACATTTGTGGATACGTGCTTTATTAATTCCAAAAAATAAAAGTATATCTCACAATGTTGTCCCTTAACAGTATTACCACTGGTTACATTTCAACATTTCTTAAACATGTGCTTCTTATAGTTCAAGGGAATCAAACATTACAGGCCAAACTATTTTAAATTGTCAATCCACCCTCCATGTAGCATATAAACCTGTTGCAATACAGACTATTACCTGAAGATAGCTGGACAAATTGTATTGCAATGTTTGCTAACACAAAATTAATGGCCTTGTATTGTGGTGTCCTTTCTCTCACAGAAAAGGAAAGGGCGCAACCTTTAAGTAACCTCTTGCCCTTTAGTTTTATTGCAGAAAAAGTCATAATTAACTAAAGTGATAAACAACAACATGGTTTTATGATCCTCAAACCATTTTGTATTCATTTGTGCTCCGTTAGTGCCCCGATAAGTAAGAAAACTGGAATATTTAGATTTTCATAAGAATGATCATCACAGGATTGTCCCACTTTTGCCAAGTAATCCCACATTAAATCATATATAACTAGAGCTGCTTTACATAGAAATTGAAAACACTATACCCCTCAATATTTAATAGTTCTACTTTAGACTCTTGTGTATTCTTCTTGTATCTATGTATACTTTCACGATTAAAAGCCAGTTTTGCACTTTGTGATAACAGTTATATCCTTAGGGTTAGCCCTAACCCTAACCCTAACCATTACATCGTTTATGGTTTCTTGGATGACTAACCCTAATGCACCCCTAATTCTAACTAGCACCTTAACTGCAAAATAAGACAGTCACAATGCAACAAGTACAAAATGTATGATAATAAAGAATAAAATAAAAATAAAATAACAGCAAGCAAGCTTATTAAAAGGTGGGTTATGAACATGCTATTAATGCTTAGCCTAATATATTTAGTGATATTCATTGTTTCAAGATGTGATAATCGTTCCCCAAATTCAGATTTGAAATCTAGTTAAAGGGGTAGTTCGGAATTTTGGACATAGGGCCTGATTCCGAAGTGAGCATTGGTATTCTATATCACTGGAGACAGTTTTCAACACATTTAATTCAGTCCTTCTAGTTGCAGAGTTCGCTCGTGCTAGGCTAGCGCAAGTCAACGGGCAATGCTAGCCTGCTATTAAAAACAGTCGTACCCACTCCACAGTACACCCGAGGTAAATCAATTATAACGACAGACTATACATCTAAATGTCTGTTTATAGAATAATGTTAGAAATAAAACCAACCTTGCATTGCATTTTGAGGGAATTGCGGGGTCTCAGCAGCAGTGTTTATATTCCTGTACGTAGGCTACGGCAGCGGCGGAGTGATACCTAGGTTACCTGCCGCTGTCATTGCTACAAACGCAGAGTACAGTGAACGAAGGAATTCTACAAGCGTATTAAATTAACAAAATATGGCCACGTTTGGAGGAGTTAGCGATGCATCTGCTTTTGAAGACGATTATGAGGAATTTGTTGTATCCAACGAACCGTACATGTACGAGCCGGTGTTTTGATGTCAAAGCCAGCAGCAACAAGCCACAGTTGAGTCCTTTCTGGATCTCGCACTGGAAATTGGTGGAAACTTTGTGGTGCCCATCTGTACCGTTTATTTCTACAATTTCTAAAAGCACACTGAACCATCATGTTGCCTAGTCGTTCAATTGCGCTTCTGTCCCACGCTTCTCTGTTTACGTTCTTCTGTCGTGATTCGGTTACAAACCTAACCAGCGCATAGTAGAATTCCGCTTCTGCTGAGAAAGTAGTCCCTCGATGATTCATGAATGAAATGTGTTGAAAACTGTCTCCAGTGATATAGAATACCAATGCTCACTTCGGAATCAGGCCCTATGTCCAAAATTCCGAACTACCCCTTTAAGAGACCTTCGTGTAATGAGGGAGTCCAGAATGTATGGCTCTGATGAATCAATAATCGCCTCGGCACTTCACTCAGCCAGATTTAGACGCGTGGAAGCTGCTCTCTCAGTTGGCACTTCAATCAGTGATTCTTATGCTGGACATAACATGTTTGTCCTTCCGCTTATGCTTTGATCCCCTGCCACATCTACAGGAAACATGAAACATGAAAAAGGGGCGGAAGGCACAACAAAATCAATGAGGAAAAGATATTCTGCTCAGAAAATGTTGCTACACAACCGAGTGTTGCAGAGCATAGCACTAAGCCATGCTGTACAAATCCAGAAAAGTGTGGTTGAAAGATGTGATGTGTTTTTGTTTTTTGTTGGTTGATAGAAATCCTTAAGGCACGACACAAGAGATAAGCATGGTCAAATGTTTCTCTGCTCTACCAAATAAACTTGACTTGTAATATGATAGTTTGTAAGAGTAATCCTCATAGGATTTGCTCAACAGAGTTGCACTAGGACCCGGGCAAGGGGCAGAATCTATAAAAAGGGGCGGGAAACCTGGGCCTTTCTCTCTGCACTGAGACACACCAGAGAGAGCAGCTGAGGCTAGCCTTTGCTCTATGTTTGATTTGGTAGGTTCCCTTTGGATAAATGTTTAAAAACAAGAGCTTGACAGAAAAACTGCAGAACCATGAACATCTATTTTAGGTCATAGTATTAAAGTAAAGTTGTGTTAAAGATGATGATGTTTCTAACCAGGGGAGGGTACTGTGTTTCAGTTTAGGTAAATTATTTCTTTTTACTTTGCATGTCTTTTGTAAAATGTTTCTTGCAAAGTTTCCTTTTGTATGTTAATGTACTGCTGTTTCTTAGTTTTTGAACAAAGACACTAAACTTATACGTCTTGTGAGACTTTTTTCTGGAGGGGCTACGTTTAAGAATAGCATTCTTGTATTTTTTTTCTTGCATATGGTTTGAGTCACCTTATTTTGCCGTGAGTAGGTACATTGGAGTGCTGGCGAACAGTTAATTTGATTTGATTTAGTGTCTGTGGAGGTCTCTTACTCATAATTTGTCCACACATTTTGTCACGATTATCTCTCAAGACTAACCTCTCTGAGTGCAGTCTAGCCCATCATTGTATACTTTGTTTGTTTGTCTATTAAGCGTTGATTTGACTAATGTCTTAGGTCAATGAAGATTATATATTTTTGGTATATGCAGCTCTGGTTCCAGTTTATTCTGGGTTTTGTGTATCAAATAATCCCTGGTTCATGTATATATGAGAGCAGGAAACAAAGGGCAGACCAAAACAAGAGCGTATACGATTTCACCAACCTCACGGCTTTAGATCTGAGCTCATGGACCTTTTCATACGTTCACACTCGAAAGATCAATACGGCCAAATATGCCATGACTTGAATTAGATCTCACCACTTTACTGAGAGTTGAATTAGATGTTGACATCAGCAATAACAGCTAAATCATGTTATTTATTTTGTTGTGAAGCTTTCAGCCTTCACATATTCAACAATGGTTTCTTTTTTTTTACTTGGCATTTGAAAGGTATACAAGACAAAAAAGATAATTGAGATATGAGAGAAATGTCCCAATGTCCATAAAAAGTATATTTCTGAACGTGCTTCTGTCTATCTTCTTTCGAATAACGTGATCCAAACAGAGAAATTCACAGATATGTTTTTATTAGTCAAACTGAAACTTGTTTGAAGCAACATCATTTTTTTCGCCTGTACACAGAATCCGATTTTCAGGTTTGGACTTAACCAGGACATTATCTGTACATTTTCTAAATAGTGGTTGTCACTTGAACAAAGGATATGTCAAATGAAATATGAACATTTAATGGGGAGACACAGAATGAACAGATTCTTACATCCCTCATTTGCAGAAATATGAAGCTTCTCAACACACAAGACGACCAATGACAACAAGAACATAAAGTGCCTGTGAACCTCCTCACCTAGTATATATATATATATATATATATATATATATATATATATATATATATATATAAAGTCCTTACATCATGCAGACCTTGTCAATGGTTGTTAATAATTCTGCTCTGTGAATTGTTCACAGGCAGCAAGTTTCTATAATAAATTGTAGACAAAATAATAATGGTAATGAGATGGTAGGACTTTAACTTTAACTCAAGGCATTTCCTTTTAGGAAATGTCCACAGATAAGATAGAAAATGTATCTTCCAAATATGCCCATACAAATGTTTTTTCTTAACTGATGTTTACAGTATACTGTGCCAAAGACTGAAGAACATCAATCTACACCACAAACATTTTTACATTGGTTATGTACACTACCTTTTTGTTTAGCAAAACATGAGTTCAGTAACATAATCTGAGTGAATATTACCAAGCTATCCCACCCAATTATTGGACTAGTGATAAACCTCTCGGTCTAGAATAGTCATAAATCTCTCTTTTGGTATCTAAATTTCTGGGTAAATTCGGTAATCGTGTCATAATTTCCATGACAATAATCATGTGATAGTTAATCAGAATACCATTATAGATAAACATTTTCATGTTACAGATTGAGATGTTAGTTATAGTACATACGTATTTTATGTGGCCCAAATATTGCCTTGTCTGCGTTGCAAATTGTGATTATTAAATAAATACAAAAAGGTACAATGTGGATTATGTTTCATTAAGCATCTGCTAATGTAGATGAATTAAACACTGATCTTAAATGAATGTATAGATCCCAAATTATTTCTAATTGTTGAGACTTGTGTTAAAATGATTTGAAGGTTCACATAGTTTAATCTGACATCATTTGAAAGTTTGAATACATTAGTTGACATCTAGACTCTAGACGATACCATTCTCTCCCACTTGTAGGTTTTGTATATTTATGTTTTGGTTAATTTTTTCAGTAAATTTTTGACTATAGCTCATTTATTTGCTTCTCAAATTATTTTACAATAAAGGGATGTCCAGCCTAAATGATACAAAAGAATACAAAATACTTTTTACAATTTGTATCGTAGCAGAACAAATGCATATGTGTATAGGTATTTGTAGTTGCACATTTATCTGCACATTGGTTTTGCAGGCAGGCTCTAAAAAAAGCAAAATAAAACTACATTTTAAGGGAATCTATATGACAATCCTGAGCGTTTCAAATTGAACATAGATCGTTTTATCAAAACAAGAAATGGTATTGAAGAGACAATAAGACGTGACAAACTGGTTCAAAATATTCCAGACAAGGCATTATCATACCAGTTAGCTAGTTACAAATGAAACAACATGGAATCCCACACTGATAGTACAAACACACTTCAACTAGAGACAGCGAGCCTGGGAATCTTCACTGTAGGGTTTAAACTGTCCCGACATATCATTCAGTGAGTGAAAAAATGCACATAAAAATAAGTCCCTAAATAAAAGCCATTGCTCTTAAGGGGATGGATTTCTTCTTCTTTCTTCCCATCATAATATACATCTATAATTTATAATTTATGAACCATGCAATTCCTTAGTGTTTTACATAATATACAAGAGCATTTCAATTGTTTCGTTTTGATGTTGTGATGTCAGTGGTGTCATTTCATGGTGACGGGATGGCTTGAACAAGTGTCTTTTGCAAATTAAATACATTTTTTATACTGTATATTTCACAACACGGATATGAACGTATGATGGTTTTAAGCATAGTTCAAGAAATAAAGAGTATGTCCGATGCATCATTTTTAATTTGTATTTGTTCAAATCGCTGTACAATAGCTTACATGGCAGCGTATCTAAACAGTGGTTGATTATGTGACGACATAGTTGAATAAAAAAGTTAACTAACCAAATGAAAAACTAAAAAAACAACAACAATCAGAAGACAAGTGAAACAGGGGCAGGTTTAAATAATTGTACAAAAACAACAAAAAACAAACAGCAACCCACCACCACTGAACACGTATTCTTGAAAAAAATCATTGTAAATCAATTTCTTTGTACAGGTTGCACAGTTCATATTGAAACACTGGCTAGGATGCACCAGTATAGCAGGGGGTAAAAGGGCGTGTGAGGGCAGGGGAATCAGGTAAAGGGGGTGGATGGGGCCTGGGATCAGTCTTCCTCTGTGCATCCGAGTATCTCTGCACGCATAGTGATTCTGCCGTACCATGACCAGGGAAGGATCCGGAGAAGGCGAGCGTAGATGGGTGGGTCTATCACATTTTTTCTGTGTGTGTCGTTGTCAAAGTTTCCTTGGAAAACCTACGGAACAAATAAACAGAAAGGAAACGGTTCATTAAACACAATATCACCAAAAATATTGAGTGTTATGTTCATCATCACCTTTAGCGTCTCTTCCACACTACAGATGTGTGAAAAGTTGCAGTAAACTTATTAATATAGAGTTGATCACTAAAATAATGCACACTGGGGAGTGGGACTTGCATCCTGGGGAGTAAGACTACTCAACTTACTTTTTTGTTGTAACGAGTAACATCACGCATATGTTTTTTTCAATTCAAGGTATCGGGTATTTGATTACGTTTAAAAATCGGCAATCAGTTATTATTAAAATCCCAGATGCAACAGTTTGTTTCCTTCCCACCTCTTGGAAGGTAGCTGTGTACTGTGAATGTGTAGCTCAGCTAGTAAGATTATATTTACAATGCATTAGGGTAGGCCTTATGTTTCTCTATGAACAGAGCGCAAGATGACTCCATCTGAAGATAGTGATCTAAATTCTGCAGATTATTTAACATTGCAAGAGTTTTGCAATCAAACACATCTTAAAAGTAATACTTTGAAGACTTTGGCAAATCACCTGTTTACCCAAATGAGCAATTTAGGATTATAGCAAGAAACAAAGAAGTCATATAGAATAGTGGAGAATGTTTTTTTTAACTGACACACTTAAGGAATCGCAAAAAGTTTTTTAATTTCAAAGTACTCTTATCAAGCAATTATTATTATAATTATAATGGCAGTAATATGGAAATGTAATACTAAATATAACTAAATTAATTATAAATAAATCTCATGAGTTCTTTGATTATGGTGTTAAACACCTATTTTTTTAAATCTTGCAAAGCCAAACAGCTCGGGGCGATCACTAAGGGCCTTGTAACAACCTTCTCTTTATTAAACATCAGCATGAAAACAACCACCAGCCTTTAGTCTATCAATTAACATTGGTCCATTTGCGCTAGCAGCATGTGGGTCTAGTTATCTTGTTAAGTCTGACAAAGAGGCAGACAGACACATTAATACCAGAGAATTAATAAATCTTGATCGAGGTAAAATAGGTCTCTGTTTCTAACGTTTGACATTTGGATTGAAATTGCTGATTGACAAATGAAGGGAGACCCATTCATTTGAAGAACAATATCAGTCAATAGAAGCAGGTACGTGTGTTCATAAGTTGAATTTAAAAGTTGATTGGGTTTCTATCGGAAGATAGAAACCCATATCTTCAATAACTAAATAGTGAAGCAAGCAACATAAAATATTTTGGGGTTCACACCCGGGGATGTGTTGTTACTATGACACCAGAAGTTAGAAAGTATAATCGCCCTTTTAAACATCTATTGTGAATAATTAATAACAATAATTACAGACTAATTTCAAAGTGTTCCTGTCTATAAAATAAACCAGGAAAAAATATATATTTTTAACAGTAAGTGATTATACTGTAGATGCTTTTCTATATTTCATATATTTCAGTCAGGTTTCAATCTCTACACCCCACTGAGCCTACACTTTCAAAAGCCTTTCTTGACCTCTTGGCCGTTGGTGCTGGTCACTGTTCCATTTGAGTGTTTTCTTTAGACCTTTGACACAATCGATCTATTACCCGGTTTGGCCCGGAATTAGGTCTTTAGCCTTTTTGTTCAAAAAGTCGTCCCGCACGGTTTGAGTCTTTTATCCTGACTTGTGATTCGGAGATGATACAAAGTGATAGATTGCTCTTTGATTTCATCTCCCGTTGACGGCTGTAACTCCCAGTATCACTCAGTCAGATACTGTATCTATCCATCGCCTGCACACATTTCTTCTAACACATTGCCAAGAAATGTGACCATATAACTCATGTTTGAGTCTCTTTGACTGGTGGCATGTCACTTTGATGATTGATTTTTGAAATTCTTTAAACAACTTTTTTTTTCCACTAGACCAGGGCCTGCTGCTGCTCCCCTGACAACTAAGATGATCTTTTATCCCTGAGTGAGGCCGCTCCCAGCCTCTAATCCTATGGCAGGGCAGACGGTGGTCCGTTCAAAGGTCTAGGCTCAAATGGAAAATGATCTACTGCTGCTGTCTAGACCAGTCTACCAGAGGAGATCAGCGGGTGCTCCAGGAATAGATGGATATATACGGCTGCTGATTTTATGCATCTACCGTTTGCTAGAGAGACACCTTCTTGTGAACAGGAGATGCACAAAAAACACTGTTGTCTTTGGTCCTTCTATTGGCAGTCATAAGGGATCATTATCACCCATAACGATCCCCTGTGAGTGCCATGTCACTGATGTTGGCCTCATAGGAAATCATTATAGGTCAAATGAAAAGCCTAGAAATAAATATGCAACCACCCTCGTTTAACTGACTCGTATATACTCGTGTTCAGTTCAACCCTATTTAATAATGGTCAATAATGGCAGGATCTGCCAGATGCATTATTTATATTTATGTCACACCTGTTCAATGCAAGCGAGACCTCCTCTGCTTATCATCCTACATCCATCCTCATACATAATGTTTCTCCTGCAGCCAAAGACATCCTCACGCTTATAAAATCAATGCATCCCAGAGCTCTTTGCCCCTCAGCCACCATTTCACCTCCCACTCTGTGCCTTTTCCCTCATTATCGCTGTGCTCTCTGTGTGTTATGTACAGACTTGGAATGCTTATTAGAGCAGATTTTTAGCAGAGTGGAGACACATCGTTACATCAAATATTGACCACGGTAAATGCAAGAGTGAACCCCCCTATTACTGCTGTGGTTGCAAACAGTGTTTTTTTTTTTATAGATGAATTCAACCTACTTGAGATGGAACTTAGTGTATGTTTGTAGTTGTAAAATGAACTATTTGGAATATGTAATTCAAGCACTGCATTCAGAACAAATGTCAACGTCTACACAGTTCATAATAATCTTAAATAATCAATTAATTTGTGCCTCAAATATTATTAAATAAACAAATATATGAAGTCAAAAGACTCCTAAAAACAGTTTAAGGTTTTCCTGCATAATGAACCATTAAATTCACTCGTATTTCTTTCTAAACTGATGTTGTGTATCCTGGGAACATTCTGTATTGTTTACAACGACACATTCCTCTCTGCTTGATATGATTCAAACCACCAAACGCCCATGTCACCTCGGATGAGAAACGGCATTTGTGAATTTACCAGGAGTTGGGTAGCCACAACAGTAAGGACGGCATATAGCACACAATAGAGCTACTGTATAAAAGGAAGGGCAGGCAGACCATAAAAAGCACAGGCTGATTGAAATATGACAAGAATCTCTCTGCCTTCCCTACTGTCGGGGGACCTTCACTCAGCTATCTGTTCACAATAAACCATCTGGAACAAGAGATGAGAAGCCCTTTCTGCTCACAAAACACAACAAAGTAATAAAAATAAAGTGTAGATAGGTGAGGACTGGGAGAGTATCCTCACAACTGGTCCCTGTGATCTGATCATAGGTAACACCAGCAATGCTTGAACTGAACTGAAACGGACAAAAGCAAATACCAAAATGTATTTTCAACAAAATAAATGAACATAATGTCATGTGGATTCTGTTTTTCACATCAGTGATTCACTACCCTAAAGTAAAAATAATTGCAAGTTGAATACTTGTGCGTGACAGCCCACGTGTATATAGGCGTTTGTATGACACATCCTCTTTACAATATAATGATCATCAGTTCTCACTTGAAGTCCCCTTTAGGTTGAACTACACTCAGAATCAACAACACTGCAGCTTATGCCATCGCATAGCGCAGGGTCTTCACACAGCATAATTCTCCATTAATACCCTTTGTTAAATCTCCTCGTGGAGTCAACCCCTAAGCCGTTTGGAAAGCTCCTTGGGCTCCAGTAAACTCCACAGCATCTTCTCATGTCCTGGGTGGCGTGCGGATGGGCCCCTTTTCTCAGGCACAGCGGCAATCGAACGACTCAGAACCCGTTGAGCACTTTGCCTGACCAAGGAACTCTTAAATCCGTCGCCAAACATTGATTTTCCAGACCAGAAGAGTCAAGGGCAGCCATTACCCAGGGATGCACTAGAGGGGGGCGGGGTGGGGGGGTCCCGGCGACGCACCGCTAGCCATACACTCCATTATTTAATCCTGAGGAGGAGGCCAATAGGGCACTTCTCCCCGATCTATATACCCTCTGCCCTCGCTGCTCCGGGACGAGACCAAGTCATACGAGGCAATCTTGGCTCAGACCTCCCCCTCTGAGTGAAGTCATCCGTGGTGCGTCGGCCACGGGGGAGATCAGATCCGTTTTTTTCCTTTTTTCAAGTGACGACAAATGGTCAACATTAATCCAAACTCTGGGAGTGGGCTTGTTTCAGGCCCGCCGACGCTGCTTTTACCTTGACTGAAGTCGTAAGGGAGGAAACCACATCTATTACCGGCTAATCGTGACTCCGCTTTTATTTACCTCGGATTTGGACTCTTTTGACCTTGAACCTGGTGAGAATTGCCACTTCTAATGGCTAATTAACCCTGTGACACCCGGATAGAGCTCCATTAAACTTGAATCAATGACTTTTGCGCTTGATTTCCCTGAGTGAACGTTGATATCCAGTAAACCATGAGAGGTGCTGGGCTATTGACTGCAAGTTACTAAGGCGTGGAATATTTGATCACAAATCAAAGCTCATATTATACATGTTTCAATGACCACAGAAATGTGAAATACACTTCTGATTCAGACATTTTGGGAAAAACTAATGTGGGGCTCTTGGCTGCATTTCCCTTCTACCCCGATGTTCAGTTTATGTACTGAGGAATTTTGGTTTTTACACCCCACTCGGGAATCACTGTTAGCGACCCACAAATCAAGCTCTGCTGTGGTGATCCCTACATAAGTGAGTCTGCATTACAGATTCGATCTTAGTTTATAACTTAATAGAATTTGAGAATTTGAGAATATCTGAAAGACTTCTGAATACACAGGTGTTTTTTCTCCGGCCACATGACAAAAACGGCATATCACACCATACCACACATTTTGATAGCGATATCATATTGTTATTAAGTGTGCACCACAGTGTATGTGTGTGTGGAAGGTCATCTGTATTCTGCCAAAGCCCCTCTCTCAAACTAAATCCTCCTGCTGGATGCGTCTGCCACACAGCAGCTGAGGGGAGAGGCTGAGGAGAATACTTGGAGGCCTTTACCAAAGCGCATCAACGTAACACACACACACACACACACACACACACACACACACACACACACACACACACACACACACACACACACACACACACACACACACACACACACACACACACACACAGACATACTGCACATGTGCATACATACACACTTGTACACACACACACACACACACACACACACACACACACACACACACACACACACACACATACTGCACATGTGCACACTCGTGCACACAACACACATACATATAAAACCCACAAACGCACAAACCTACTACACGCACATATACAACACACAAACCTACTTATGCAAAACAAATGCACAAATCCACCCACCTACCCGTTCCACACAAACACAAACAAATGCATACACATATATGTCCCAAGACAGACATACAAGCATGAATCTAAACACACACACACACACACACACACACACACACACACACACACACACACACACACACACACACACACACACACACACACACACACACACACACACACACACACACACACACACACACTTTTCGTTGCAGTGCCCCTAGAGTCTAACAGCCAAACATGTCCTCAAGCACTAATGTTTAGGGCTGTCTGAGGATGGGAACACACCTTGAAGAGTCCCATCTATCTTACCAGCCCCCTTGGCCCAGTCTGGGAAAGCAGTGACTGACACCTTCAAACAACATGCTAATCATGCCCTCTAGTCCTGAGAAGCTTTGAAATCTGGGATAATGCTTTTAGTACCTCAAATGATATTCCTGACAGTGACTCAGCTGCCCTGGTGCTACCAAGTAAGTAGCAACAAATAACTAAATACCGGTTAATTGCTATTGTGAACAAGTTTTTTTTAAATTTAAACATGTTTCATTTAATGCACAGACAAATGTGCAGACAAAGAATTAAAGAAATAGGTACATCATTCTCTAGAAGGCACATACTGAGTGGACTAGCGATTGTACTGAGAAATAAGAAAAGTAATTGCACTCGCACAAATGCTCCCAGTTCTATTTTTAATTTACACAGAAACAATTGCAGGAGCATATGCGCCCAAAGCAGTCGCAATCTCGTGCCCTTGTTCCATTAGAATGATTGGATTTGATGAAGTTGCTTGGAATAAAATGTAACAACATAGAAATGTAATGATTGAAACAAACAAAAGAAGGAAGGGAAATATAAAAACGGTTAAATCTTTTTCAAATCATTTGTTCTTTATAATTTTATCTTAATCCAATAACGTTGGCTCTATCTTCCCTGTCCTGAACCCAGAATTGGGTTTCCTGGACTGAAACATATACTGATTAAGCTACTTGCAGGTATCGAAAGATTATCTGGGGTAAAATAATGAGCTTATGATGCAACATTTCCCAGGGCACTGGTAAAGAACTGGTAATTTATCGGCATTTGAGGGTTAAAAGCAGGATTTGAATGTGCTATGACAAAGTGTGATGTGCACCCTTCTGAAAATCATCCAAGTCGGGAAAGTAATTAAAATCAAGTCCATCATCCATGAAAAACCAATCAAACTCAAACAAGTACAGTTTGTTTTTCTTAAATAAATAGATATACAAAACACAAAATAAAGAAACAGCCACCACATTACTTATTTGGTTACGTTGACAGCCAAAACTAGAACAACTTTTAATTGTATGATAACGTGCAGTGGCATGAACCTCTCTCTCGTTCGTATTTTTAATCTGTAAGTATTGCCAGAAATATAATTTCAATTCAAGTAGAACCCATCATATCTAACATTCCATTCCAAACCCATAAGCAAATAAACAGTTTGGGTAATTTGTGGGTAAAAAGAGACAACACGACATCGAAAAACGTATCCCTTTTCTCCGTTCAGGACATGCAAACACGTCTGAACGATAAGGAGGTACTGACATCCCACATGGCGTGTCGTACACTAGTCAAAATGTTTCCGCACGACTTTACCTTTCACTGTTGTTCTGTGATTGCCGCCCTGCATTGCTAACCACTCAATCAAATGCTGCCAATCTCTTCTTTTTGTGACTTGAGTGAAATTATCAGCAGCGTTGTTGTTTAATAGGATAGATAGAAGGTTGGAGGGCGCCTTACCTTATCCTTGCCTTGCTTTTGATCTTGGTACACAGTCCACCTCTCACCGTCGTTGCTGTAGGCCACTTTGTACGAGCCAACAAACTGGACGTGGCCAAAGTCTTTGGCTCCCTGGGTGATGACGCCCGTGATCTTTGTCGGAAGCAGCATGTCAACCTAAATGTAAGGAGAGAGAGAGGGGAGAGGGACGAACGTGAAAACTGTGAAAAGGAAACACACTTGTTTTTCCCTTCAAAGCGTAGGGTTCAAAGTGGCAGATTCCTAAATTTTTCACGATGAATGTCTTCAAAAGATTTATAAAGACATTGGCTGTGAGAAGTCGCATTCAATTATTTACAGGGAATTGAACAACAAGGCTTAGCCCACAACCTTGGCTCAGCAAAAAATAACAGAAAACGCAGGTGGCAGCAGCTTCCAACTCAGACACCTCCATTTGGGTCAATTTTTTATGCATTCTCAATGGTTGCAAACGACTTACAACACTCTTGCACGGGGCAGTCAAAGCACAGGCTGTTACTTGTATTGACAATTCACTGTGCAACAAGGCATCATTATTTAGAGTCTCCGCCTCGCAACCGTCTAATAAATATGTGTTACATACACTTACTGTACCGAGCTCACTCTTTCAACCAAACAGGATATAACATGTCCACCAGTATATCCATATATAAGTCAATGTTTTTCCCGGGCCATAATTACGCCGGATGAATAATGCATTTGAATCAACATTGCTGAACAACTACAAATCGTTTATATATTAGGCAGACAAATACAAATGTAAGGCACTTTGGTGCTAACATGGAAAATCTAGGGCAGCATTATTTCTTTGCATATTTCAACGGCAGATCAAGAGAGTTGCACAGACCAAATTACAGGATTCATCTTTCATAAGTGAGAATGAATCTATTATGGGGAATTGTGTTTTTTTATTAGCGGTTACAAATAATCAAAAGGGAGGAAAATAATATGTAGAAGAATATCTATTTTGATTTTATTTACTTGTGTTTTATTGCTTTACTGTCAACATATAATAATGAACCCCAAATACCACGGACGCTGTCATTGCTTATGCCGACTTAGATAGAAAGGGTGAGTTCAAGTTCAACATAACAAAATAATAGTCATGAATAAAATAATTGCATCATTTTCACTTGCATTCATTTTGCTGAAACCAGATCATCGAGGAGTCTCCCATACATCTTACTAATTGACCTGGTTATAGCCTAGCGCGCTTGAACACAGCACAAGACCAAACACTGCCCAGCGAGACCAAATAAACCGAGTAGGAAACATGGTGTCCCTAATTATCTCAACAAATCATTGCCCGCTATAACATGTGTACCACCACAAAAACACCACCATTAGATTTGTTTACAATGCATCAGCACACCATGACACCGATGTATTTGCTCACAGGCTCTTCACTAGTGGGTTGCCACAGCAATGTCCACTTTAACTGTCCCTGCTCTCATAACACAGAGGGCAGTGCACATGTACAAAAGTCCCACATTTATCAATGCAGGACCCTTCTATTTGAGGATTCCTACGCCCCAGCTGTGAAGGGGGTAGCAGGGTACTGAAACCTTGTGTGTTGTTTACCCTCACTTAAAAATTCCTGCTAACAGGAAAACACCTTGAAGTTATCAGTGCGCAACAAGGTTCTACATATTAAAGTGTCGAAATAAGTGAGAGAGGCGATGTCAACATTTGGAGCTGTGCCTATTTGTATATATGTGCTCGTGTTTCATCCGGTTTAATGCATTATAACAATAAAAGCCCTGTGTGAGTACAAGGCTATCATGAATAATAAGTGTGAAAATGGCCGCCGCTCCAGGGCAGCAGCCTGGGCATGGAGAGGGCCGCGACATCTCGCGCAGGGAGGCTTTGATTACCCTCCAAACGCTGAGCGCCGGGTAATCTCATTGTAGCCAAGCAGTCAAGTCTGACACCAAAACAAAGGCTTTGCTTGGAGGGGGGAACCTGTAATTGCTGTTACAGGTAGCGGTCAAAGAATACGACTGGCCCATAGCGTCGCAAGCTCCTCTTGCCTTGATGGCCGTAACTGAATTAGGGGCCTGCGATAAGCCCCCCCCCCCCCCCCTGTTTGTCCTCTTACTCTTTTTCATCACAACCCAAAGCCCATTACCTCATGCAGAAGCAGTGGGCCTAGGTGCAACAGAGGGGTGTGCTCTGTGTGTGTGTGTGTGTGTGTGTGTGTGTGTGTGTGTGTGTGTGTGTGTGTGTGTGTGTGTGTGTGTGTGTGTGTGTGTGTGTGTGTGTGTGCGTGTGTGTGTCTGTGCCAACCCGTGGCCTGTCTCTGTGAAAGCATTAAGGGAGTTTGTTTTATGGGCTATTTTTGCCTTTTTTTGTTACATGAGATAACGAAATAATTGTAAAAAGCCTAGCACTCTTTCAACCTCCCTGACAAATCTGTTGTGAATCAGTAGGGCGTGGAAGGCATACTAATAAGCTCCATCGTCATGTGTCACGCCTGGAGGCAGCGTACTGTATACGCCATACACCCTATACACTGGAGAAAACCCCTTCATGTGCTCATTAAAAAATAGAATGGGTGTGTAGGTCCCCAGTGTCTGCATCGGAAGTAGCCATGCCCGTGGATAACATAAGTACAAATACAATGAGAAGCCCCCCCAGGAAAAGACTTCCAGCTGACATTCTCCCTTCAGCTGTGCTAATTTAATTGTGCGTTGAAGACACGTTTAATCTACACTGCTCAAATACCCTGACCCACTTCATAGCCTATGGGAAGACAATGTACAAACGCGTGTTGTTCTGTGTTTGTATATTTTCTTAGAGTATTGTGAGCATTAACAAAGCAATTGTAATCCCCCCCCCCCTTTTATGATACAGTAACGATCGCAATTATATGAGGGGCCGCCTGGGACAGAATTCATACTTGGTCTTACACACACTATTGTAATCTCGCATATACACCAGTATACTCATACACACACACTATTATACTCCTGTAACATGTATGTATGAGAGTGTATAGTAGTGTATGTGAGAGTGTATAGTAGTGTATGTGACAGAGTATAGTAGTGTATGTGAGAGAGTATAGTAGTGTATGTGAGAGAGTATAGTAGTGTATGTGAGAGAGTATCGTTGATTATGCAAGAGAATATAGTAGTGTGTGTAAGAGGGTATCGATGTTTATGCAAGAGAGTATAGTAGTGTGTGTGAGAGAGTATATATGTTTATGCAAGAGAATATAGTAGTGTGTGTGAGATAGTATGGTTGTTAATGCAAGAGACTATAGCAGAATGTGTGAGAGAGCTGGAGCTCTATCTATCGATATAATATAATATATGATATAACGGCCAAAAGCTGCGCCTCCGGATGATATCATGAATCTTCACGACTGCGTCGGGTTCTCGGACGTCTCTGGTCCTTCCACATCAATCTGAAGTCCAGATTGAACCACGCAATGGAGGAGAAAGGGATTGTTGACGTTTGCGGACTCCCGGAGCTCCTCCGGCGAGGAGGTGCAGGAGGTCCCGCCGGCCCCCGGAGCTGAACTCCCGGTAGTCTGCAAACATCAACAACACCGCAAACTTCCCCTCCATGCCGTGGTTAAATTGTAATGACCACGGAAGAGGCAGTGAATGAAGCATTGCTTAGCCAGCGATTTATTAGATACCACCACCTCCCTCACATACACGACTATTCTCTCTCACATTCACTACTATACTCTCTCAGAAACCCAACTATACTCTCTCACATACACTACTATACTCTCTCACGTACACTACTATACTCTCTCACATACACTACTATTCTCTCACATACACTACTATACCCTCTAACATACTATAAGACTGAGAGTGTATACGACTATACACTCTCATACATACATGTAAAAGGAGTATAATAGTGTGTGTATGAGTATTGTGGTGTATATGCAAGAATTCTGTCCCAGGCAGCCCCACATAAAATTACACTCGCAAAAACAAACACACAAGCGATGGGAATGCACCTATCTGGAACACACACACTCGTGCGCACACACACAAACACATACACAAAGATGCTATCCTCGATGTACACAGGGACCTCGTGTCTCATTTTTTATAACGTTCAAAGTGCAACTTCGTCTACCCTGACTTCTCTCTGACCCGCCTGTATTCAGGGAAAAATAGAACATCAGACTACAGTGGTTTGAAAGGATATCAGTAGCCGTTGCTTGCTGGCACCGAGCAAGTAGGAAATATTTCCATGCTACAATGGCCATACAGGACGGAGGAAGCTGTGAGAATTCCTCTCACAGTATGTATCCACAGTGAGATAATATAGCAAAGAATGTTCTTTAGGGAGCTTCAAAGCATTCCAGCAATAGAGCAGGGTTAACATCTCGCATCTGAAGTTTTGGGATGAAAGTCCCTTATTTTGACACTCTGGCTTTCTTTGTTACATATCTTTCAATGGGAAACACAAATATATATATATATATATATATATATAAAAATAAAGCGAAAGGATCAAAATGTCAACACTGCAGTGAAAATATTCTGAATAAAACTGTATACAGTAAATACGATCAGTAAAAATAAGCTATCCAACTGTCATTATATTCAAGTGCAGTATACAAATAGACGGCAAGGTTTAAATAGCAGATCATGCTATGAGGCTACATACCAACCAATGCTACAATGGATGTTTACAATAGTTTGCTATATTTATGTAGGGTAGTTATTTTCTATTTAAAGACTGAGATTATATAAATATCCTGGGGTTTTCCTGCTTCAGAATAAGGCTTATAGGTGGTAACTTTGCTTGACAGCGGCTGCGGTTTGACCGGCTTTGAAGCGTATGTTCGTACTCGATGTGTCTTCAGTGTACATTTGGACCGTAAGTTAAGGTCTTCAAGATTCCACTACATTGTGTTGAGATGTATAACAAAATTAAATGTGTGATAAACATTAAACATTTCAACATTATTTTCTGAGGGATTTGTAAACAACTGTACCCCTAACGGTCATGATGCATACAAACAAAGAAAAACACATTATTTTCAATTTGGTTAAATGTGATCACCTTGCTTCTCCCTAATCTTCCTCATATTGGGCTCTGAAAATCACATATTTTTCCTTTTCTCTCATCCCCGTCATCGGACAACACCAAGTACCTATTTATTTTCTATTGGGGACTTATTACTTTGTTTATTATGGTTGTTGTGGTGGTGGCGGTATTCTCTTGTTTTTTTCTTTTTCATTGGTTTGACAATGAAAGTTATTTTATGACCTTTGTAATGATGCAGCATTATGTGCCTAACCACCCAGGCTACACTTTTGTGATCTCTTGGCTCCCCTGTTTATGTGATCGACTCGTCCTCTCCAGTCGTGTGACAGCTAGTGCTACTGTCTATTGCTTATATATATATATATATATATATATATATATACACAACTGTACCTCTTTCAGCTTAACCTATCCACATCCATATATCTATATACTGTATATATAGATCTGGTAGTTATACTTCAGAAAAAGTTTGATGCTTTGCTTACCTTGAAACATGTATGATTTGTGTGCATTAGCAAACATCTGGCACTATAAGGAACAGCCGTATGTTCAACTCAATGACCAAATATTTATCGTCATATATATATTCATATAAAGATAGTTGAATGGCCCCTGCTGCTGGGATGATCGAATTAGAGCATGATCGTTTTTTTTCTATTGAGATTTCTCCTAGAAGCTTAAGTGGGTTGAAAAAAGCCTTAAATGGGCCAATTTAGTCATGTCCAAACATATTTGGAAAAAAAAGAAGGAGAAATACTAATAGAGAAAGTGGAACACAGATTGGTCAAACTGATTCCTATAACTGATTTAACTAACCGGCGTCGGTGCGTGGTTTGATTTTGTTTTTTCTCCATTTCACTGGAGGAAAAAAATATTTGTGCAACATGCATTATATTGGTACAACAAAATATCCTGTGCTGGCAACCATCATCTTTTAGCAATTCATTATTAGTTCCTTGGTACTGGTGCCCTGCATGCTCTAAAGCCCCTATGCTTTTTTCTTTCAGCTTTTCCCATCTACATCCCTATATCTATATATATATATATGGATCTGGTAGTTATACTTCAAAACAAGTTTGATGCTTTGCTTACCTTGTAACATGTCTGATTTATGTGCATTAGCAAACATATTTCGCTATAAGAGACAGCCGTGTGTTCAACTCAATGAACAATAAACTCACACATGAGAATACTCTGAGGCCTCTATGATCTCAACCAGACATGTGTATAGATGTTTTGTGCACATCAACTATCAGAAGAAATGGCAATTAAGCTCTTCATCGTTTCTCATCCTAGTCGAACACAACCTTCCTTGGGATTAAATTAACGAAGAATGCGTGCAGTACAGATCCACCTGGAATGCAAATAGGCCACTTAGGAGCATGCATGCGTGAACACAATCGCACAACTTCCTTATGTGGATACTAGGTTGGAGCAAACAGAGCTACAAAGGGAGTCGACCATAGCGAAAGGAGACACAGTCTGAATCAACCACGGGGGATTATTTGGGGGCATTATGGAGAAGAGGAGGGCATCATTCGCACAGCCCGGCATGTCTGTAGTAGACATAAAGAGACAGAGAGAGAGAGAGAGAGAGAGAGAGAGGCTGCTCAACGTTTCATGGAAATTGCTCCCGCACTGGTGATGTTGAGGGATTTCACAATCGCAATGTACTTTCACTTTGACTTGTAGGGTTATAGTCGCTTATTCAAGGCAACATAGATTAGTGTGTCAGACTGGGTGATCCTCTTATCAAGATGGATAAGATAACAGGGAATGATTCAATAGAGACGCATGTCCTTGGCTGATATTTCTCAACAAAGTCTTGCCTAGTCGTTGACTAATCAGCTAATGGTTTTCTCTCTATAATCTCATTTGTGCTGTTTCCTCCCAGTTAAGAAAAACAGGCAAGAATGATGCAACTCTTTGGTCTATATTCATAATCTTCAGGGCAATATTCAATCTTTAAGGCAGAGTATGGATCATCTTTGGAAGAGCCCATCTGACTGGAAAGTAATTTGTCATCCTACAACATTTAGACTAAATGTCATCTACTCCTCAGGGACTTCTCTTTTTTAATTTAGCTCTTAGAGAAAACAGCACACACATTCAGCTATGCTTGAACAAGATGGTGCCATCAAAATAACCCAAATGATGGATTGCAGGGAGGTTTTCACCTGCCAGAAGACTTTTAAAGTGTTACTGAAACAAAAAAGGACATGAAGGTCAATGTCGTTTGTGTGTCTACTGTTTTAGTCGTCAGCATTGAGCAACTGTTTTTTAACAAATTAACTCCTTTGGCGGAAGGGCGCCCCCATACCGGATTTACATACAGCCGGTGACGTCACCAGTCTGGTTTGTGCACAAATTACAAAGTATAGACAGCCAATCATACAGTCCAGTGACATGAAATTGACATGGAAAAATATCTAAACTGTCAAAGAAAGAAGCACAGGGATTCATTTTCCCAGGGTGTATGACAAGACCATGTTGACGTGAATACATAATTTTTTCAAGATAATTTCCAAATATCAAAACTTAGTTTCAATCAGTGTTTTATACAGTTCATGTGCATTACAGACCCACCGGAGCTCCAATGGTCACGCATTTCAGCAGCTTTGATTGCTTTTTAGCTAGGCTCTTATTTTTAGGTCAGGAGGATCCTTTTTATTAATTATAATTTACCTTTTGTGTAGAAATATTGACTGAACGATTGGGGGCTGTAATCGATGACCTTGTATTGGCAGGTATCAGCCCTATCAGAATGCATCCTGGGACGATTTGTTGGCGATGAAAAATTCTAAATCCACATAAATATACCGTAAAAAACAGCCAAGTCTTGCCTGAGAAATGCTTTGGCAGTGTGAGAATTCCTCTCACAAACACAATGTTTTCCCATTATTACGATTGATTACTATGACCATGACCACAAAACCAATACTACCAACCCAAAAACGATCATTCCGATGCTCCTTTGATTCCAAAAAGGAGATGTTCATTGTGATCACATTTGCAACGCCAGTTCAAAATGGTTGAATTAATACGTCGCACAGATTATATATATATATAAATATATATAAAATGTTCCAATCGGAAAAGATGCAATTCTTCAAACATAATACACATCAATGTATGTGTGGAATCAAGTCTTGTAGTCCAAGTTTAAGTCAATCTCATGTAGACCAAGATAACATTTGGAATTTCCCTAAGAAGCAGCCAAGATTCTAGCTTGGTCTGTTGGAAACCCATGAAGCAATCATTCCCTGATAAAGTTGATGCATGCCTCCTGTGTCAGACTTGATGGAGTAAATGGGGTTAATAGAAAGGAAGGACAGAGAGAGAGCACCGGAGAGCGAGAGAGAGAGATGGAGCGAGATAATTGGGGTGCAATGGGGAAAGAGAGAAAGAAAAAAAGGAACAGATAAGATGGTTTTCCCACATAATGAAAAGATGAGAGTAGCATCACATGAATTCAACGTAGTAAACGTTGGATTCAAACCCGTCTTTAATATTATAGTGGATTTAGAGCCATCTTAATAGCCTCCATTTGAATGCAAAAGCTGGTGGTTTCGCCGTTCCCTAAGAAACTTAATTTAAAGGCTAATTGAATCAGCATGTTAGCTGCAGGGAAAGTGAATGAAACTGAGTAAAGCAACTTACTTTAATGAAAGTTGCAGTTGACTTTATCTTTTATGAGCCTGGTCCTCCTTTCAAGAATATTATTGGACACTTTAAGAATGTTGTTTGAATCATATTAAATGTTCTTAAAACATTGGTTTACTAGTCAATCATGTAAAAAAGTAATTAATTGCTTGCTGCGAAAATTTATGAAAAAATACACCGATTTGTACCCACAGCTTCAATAAAACATGGTAGAACAACGACAGACTAGAAGGACATTATACAGAAAAGCCCTTTCCAATGTATTTCATATTGCTTTCTACTTTGGACGAAAGTGTTAACAGTAAAACAGCTGCATGATTCTCTCTTGATTAGAAGGAAAACAGCAAGGTTTCACTCCAACAAACAGCTCTTATTTGTTCTAGCTGTCCATTGTTTGATAATGGTAATAAGACACATTATGGCAAATTATAACAGAAGCCTGAATATCATTGCATTTCAAAATTCCAAATGTGATCCGAGGGCTGTTAAACGCATGTTTGCCTAAACATTTATAATAGCAGGGGGTGGGGTGTGAGGGGGGGGGGCGGTCCTGCAGATCAATCAAACATCACACCATTGAGTCCTTCTAAATTAACTTTACATTATCCTTGCAATTCCTGCGTAAGACATTGCCAGCCATTACTATTCCCTTGTTTCAAAAATCTCCCCCTGATCATTCTTACTCAAGTTGATCACAATCCCCCTTAACTCCTTTATGCTATTCTCTCCCCTCATCTCCTCCTCTACCTCATTCCCCATCACTTTCTATGTCGCTCTCTCTCTTAAGGCCTCTGCTGCTCTTATGAAGGACGCAAGCTTTATTGTCTCTGAATTAGCAGTCAAGAAGAGACAAGAGTTGCGATGGGACAAATGAAAGCTGGGCTCCACAGCGAACAAAGGCCCAGCTAATTATTTTGATTAGGAAGAAGTGGGTCGGTCGTCACCAGTGCCGTATTTGAAATGGATAAATTGGCATATTAATCTCCTGTTAACAGGCCCCGATCTCAAATTATGGCTGGTCTCCTCTACTCCCCATATGATAGCAATAGCAAGTAACACAAGGCAAATAAAAATCTGCTGACAATACACATGCATTTAGGGACTTTAGTCTTATTATTAAACATACATAATTCCATAACATAGACGAAGTATAAGTCTGAAATATACAGATTAAATCGCAGAATTTGAAACCCTTCAAATCATTCTCTGATGCACTCAAAAAAAGGTATTTGTAAAGATATTAATGTCGATCTATTTCAGGAGTCAGGAAGATAAATGTATTTATCACAGCACATCTTAGGGAACCACATTCTTTACCTTCTGAAAAAGAATGAAAGTTGAACTTCAGGATCTTAAAGATCGTCTTTCAAGCCCCCTGTTTATCCAGGGAGATTTATGAGCTTTTAAGGAATGAACCAAAACAAATCTTAAATTCTGTTTTGTCTGATGAAAGACATTTGGTTTTGGCCACGGACCACCTGGCTGAAGGGATTGTTTTGTCAATCTAAAGTTTGAATTGAAATTCAAATCTGCATTGTTTATGAGAACATAAAAGGTAAACATACTTTGACATATCGTTCATAAATACAGAGGGAACATTTGCTGCAACTGACAGTTATAAGAGTGATGCTTTTATTGAACTATTCATCAACAAATCTATGGTGTCAAACCTCTTCTCAACAAAGCACACCATTAACAATGTTATCTAAAGCTGGCATGTTAAGTGTTTCCAACCAACTCATGCGTTTGTTGTCAAGTTAAACAAACTGTGTTCATTCATGCAAACAAAAGAAAAGCAAAAACACTTCAAATCCTAACCAGAAGAAGAGTCCATGGTGTATTTTGCTTTACAGAACCTCTCTGAACATTGTAATCAGAAAGCACCTAAAGCCTGACTGGCAAATTCCCATCAGTCCGTGGACACCTTAATGTCCATAATTAGCCAATCAGAGTCTGCCAGCTGGAACACTTGGCTGTTCCCCCCGACAGCCTAGGAGTTCATCTTGAAAGCATCTTTAGAGATTCTGATTGACTCTGCTTTTGTGTAATGCAGAGTCCCCGTCCGTCCGTCCCCCCCCCCCGTCCGTCCGTCCGTCCATCCGTCCCCCCGTCCCCCAGGCGAGGATGGTGGTGGGTCGGACACCACTCGAGACATGTGCAATTTTGTGGTGTTGACACGCTTTAATTTTGGAAGTGTTGTCACTACTTAACCACAACCATTGGATTAGAGGAGTCATTTGAAACATAATAAAACAACACCCTTCAAAGTGAGTGGGTGTGCTAATAATGGTTAGAAAACAGATGGATAAAAGAGTGAATTAGCATAATCTGGAGTGAAACAAAAGGCAGCTTTGTGAGCTTGTTTGGATAACCATTGTGGCATGTGTTCTGGCCATCGGTGGCACTACTAGGAAATTTGCATTAGTGTGTATATATATATATATATATACAATTAATATTTTCCATTCATTTTAAATGGGTGATTGGCTGGTAATATGTTGACCACGCCTTGCTTTTGCTTCAATGAAACCACATAGATGAGAACCACAATGATTACACCCTGCATTCATCTAAATGAAATGGGGTGCCCTAGGTTTATCATGAAATATTAAATGTTTAAAGCCTAGATATTAAGTTGTATAAGTATTTTTTCTCTCTACTTCTTCTCTTACCTTGATACAATTTGAAGGCGCGGCAAGGCCGTTGTCATGATTAATTGGTGTACTTAAATTGTCATTAGGTCTTGTCAATTTCATTAATATATCAGGTTTCAAGTTTGCTCAAAAGTCAAGAGAATTAATTATTCCCCATAGCAACACATGTGAATGGGATATTAAGAATACATTTGAATAAACATTGTTTCCCTTTCCTAAAACCATAGTACCGTCCTATCTGAAGGATCGAAGCCGTGGAGGCTATTGCATCACTCCTATATCAACCCTCCACCACCCACAGCGTGTTGTAAGAGTACACACAACTTAGCCTCTACCCATAGCAATCAATTTAGTAATCTGAGCTCCTTGATATCTGACCCTCCTCACCCCAGTAGTATTAACAGTATATCTGACTGGAAGCCCGGCCCAAATCGACCAACGTCCAGACGGGACGTGCAGCCAAGGAGTGATGTCGTGTTCATGCTGAGCAACACCAAAAAGGCTCGGTCAGGCTGGGAGGCCCATGGAGCAGAGAACGCAGGTCTCTGATTTCACTTAGGATGAGCCGCATCAGATTTCCTATGTCTGTATTTGGTTAAACAGTGTTGGATCTCAACTTTAAAGCAAAGAGCAGCAGATTTTCAGGTCACACGTCGGTGTAGGATGACCCTCTATGTCTATGCGTGTATTTTTGCTAACAGTGTGGGGTCTCTACTTTAAAGCAAGGAGCAACGTAGATACAAGGCGGATGTTGGTGGAGGGTGACCTTTCTACGGAGAGGAATACTGATTGAAAAACCATGCTGTGATTTTGTGGTGTAATCATCATTATTGCAGATGGCATCTGTCTCTCGCTCTGTCTGGGGAACATTATTGACCAAATTTCTAATTAGACCAGAGACTTTTTGGGCAATGAAATTAAGAGAGACTAGAGAAGATGACCCCTCGATAAACTAGTTTCTCCCGAAGTACGAATAATGATTGATAATAATTAATGAGTGCTTAAAATAAGTCACTTGAGTACAAATTGTTTCTAGATTACCCACGCCTGCCACATTTAAGTACCTAAGGGTTTGGATTGAATAGGGCTTGATGAGCTAGGGTAGCCAGGTACTTAAACACTCTGATTGGCACATTTCGACAAACAGGGGGTATCACTAGGGAAAAGTGAATCACACAGCAGTATAGTCATATTTTTATACCTTGCTGGTATACCAATTCCTGCAAAATATTTATAACAAGAATAAACTGTTAAACTGTCCAACAGACAAGCTTCTCTTTCTCTTGGCTTGGCCTTTTCAGGACACATTTTAGACATCATTCTAGCAATGAAAACAAATCAATTAAGGATGTGACTTTAAATGGCGGCTGTTATCTTTGCAGGGCGCCGGCCAGTCTCACGGTAGATAACGCCACTAAATGTGATCCAACAGCTGAGGGAATGTGGGTGTGTTTACACAAGGCCAGAAGAAGACACAGATGTCTCTTCTCTTCCTTTTATATTTCTTCTTTTATATTTCCCGACCGCTGCGCTATCAAACCAATTATCTAATACCTAGGAGGAATGTACTTCCTTTTAGAAATGTTTATTTAAACTGACCTTGTTTTGTATTGAGAAATATCAGATGCTTCAAACCTTGCTTCTTGTATTTGCATGCAAATATACACACGCAAATATTTATTTGCATGCAGATATTCACACAATGACTGCGAGGTAAGAGGTTTATAAAAGACAAACCAAGTGCATGTATCTGTGTCTTTCCACCACCCTTCTGTCTATCGTCTGTTAAAGATGACACTGATTATAGAGCATTGGTCGGTTCAATACCTGAAGCCACTGTGACTGGTCACTGCGTCCTGCTGTCCAGGCGTTGACCTTTCCCTGCTTGTCCAGCCTGGCTTTGCCGGGCTCCCAGGTGAACATGTCCATGTTGAGTGTCCTGAACATGCTGGAGGCGGTGATCTGGTAGTCCTGGATGTGGCCTGACTTCATTCCCATTGGCTCAGAGCAGCCTAGAGCCAAAACATCCCAACAAAACACATGAGCTGGCTTGCACGTTGATAAAAAGACTATGCAGGTCTGTCGATGTTGGGCTTCTGCACACTCTTTTGGGTTCCAAGTGTGTCTAACCATTTGTTATGGTTTAAACCCCTTCCTTCTCCTTAGTCAGCTCTTAATTACTCTGTAGTCACTAAATGGGCCATCTTTTACAGCAACAAAAACTGCAAACTTTAAAGCAGCTTTGTTGACAATTACATTTTACATTGAGTCATATATCGTTTTTATTCAACTTGACGTCCAGGGGAGTACAGAAAACAATCAAAGCAAAAAATCTATATGAGAACACAAAAGACATGCCAGTGCTGTGCGGCCAACATTTTGAAGACACCACCTAGTAGGGAGCAGCTCTGAGCTAGCTAAAGGACTATAACATCAAGAATCAAACCACATTAAAATCACACTTTTCTTGCCAACACTGCAATGGGAAGTGGTAACCATGGTGACAAAACAAAAATAACATCCATCATATTGGGTGTTCTTCAAAGGGTGACTCATTCACACAACATCTAGGCAAAGTGACACTTTAGACCCCAGCACACTTAAAACAATGTTGAAATTGGTGTGTTCACATAGGCTGTGGAACTGCTGTAGAACACAGCCATTTGACAGGCTACAACATAGTGGCTGCGATTTGCCGGCTGTTTGTCAGCTATTTCAATTCAAATTTGAGTATATGGGGGGGCCTTTTAGCGTTGCCTTTTTGGACCCACCTGTCAGTTCACATCCGAGGAGCTCCATGCGCAAGGTGCAGTGCCTCCTGCAGACTTGAGGGTAAATGCGCACATACTGGGCCTCGATGGGTGGGGTGAAGGAATTGGCCGAGGGTGCGTTGTTGTCGACGTTCCCTCTGAAAATCTGTTTCAGGAGTGGAAACCAACAATAGCTGTAAACAGACATAGCAGAGTTAACATGCCACTGTGTGTGTGTGTCTCTCTCTCTCTCTCTCTCTCTCTCTCTCTCTCTCTCTCTCTCTCTCTCTCTCTCTACCGCTCCCTCTCCCTCTCTCTATCTCACTCTCTATTGCTCTCTATCTATCTCCCTCTCACTCTCTACCTCTACCTCTCTCTCTCTATATCACTCTCACTCTCTTCCGCTCCCTCTCTTTATCTCCCTCTCACTCTCTACCGCTCTCTCTCTAACTCACTCTCATTCTCTACTGCTCCCTCACCCTGTGTGTCTCTCTCTCTCTCTCTCTCTCTCTCTCTCTCTCTCTCTCTCTCTCTCTCTCTCTCTCTCTCTCCATCTATCTCACTCTCAATCCCTGCCGCTCATGTATTCTCCATACTTGATACATTGCCATCATCCAAGGTCAAGAAGATAGAATTACGGGGCCCATTTCTCGGCCCATTTGAGCTCGTAATTCATTCAGGCAGACTGGTATGTTTTGACATTAGTGGTCCAATTATGTGGCGATACCTTCTAGAGTGTATTTTTAACGTAAAATGAGCTGAGACAGAGTATGACAGACCCAGTGATTTAACTGCATGATTTGTATGTGCGTGGTTGAGACAGAGGCAGAGATAGATGGAGAGAAAGAGAATTTGATAGAGAGAGAGAGAGAGAGAGAGAGAGAGAGAGAGAGAGAGAGAGAGAGAGAGAGAGAGGGTGATGGAGGAAAAGCAATATCCATTGTAATGCAGTACATATAATAGCACCAACTTGTAGAACAAATAGAGGTTAGCAACGACAACTGAAGGTTAGCAGAAACAAAGAGTAGTCCAGCAAAACAAGGTTATCAAGCACATCTAAAGCAGGACTTATTGCTAGAGCCCCACTGTCACGATTACATTCCCACTCCCTTCCACCACAAAATGTATGAATAACTCACCTCGCCCTCTCCACACTCACACACAGGCACACAAAACTACACAAACAAGCACACACACACACACACACACACACACACACACACACACACACACACACACACACACACACACACACACACACACACACACACACACACACACACACACACACATACACACACTTAAGAATTCATACTATATATTTGAGTTTGTGAGATACGCCGCGGAAAAAAGATCGTTGAACCAAGCGATACATTTCAAGGCTTGGCAGGCTGGTCATTTGGGGCTTGGCTGTTTTGAGGACAGCCACGGTGGGCTGTCAGAAATGATACAAAGCCGGGTGGGGCATTTGGTGGCTATTTATCCCAAAATAGTATAAAAAAAATCCATTTAGAAGCAATAAACTTGGTAGGGGGCAGTGAGATGGGCCCGGTGTGAGCAAGCTAATTAAAAAGCCATCTCATCATGTCCTTCAATCCGCCCTTGACTGAGTGCATGATCTCCACTCGCTGTTTGTGGCTGCTTGTACAAACGTGGTTGAATGTAAGTCTGCGTGTGCGTGTGTGTGTCTGTGTTTGTGTGTGCATGAGTGCATGTGGACTGTTTGATAGAGATAGACTGATAGGAGGGGGAGACCAATGGGAAGGGGTAGTGAGAGACATAATCAGGTGTGTGCGTGTGCGTGTGTGTGTGTGTGCTACTCACCATGTCCCCATCCGTGCCCTTGACCTTGTACGTCCTCCATGTCTTCCCGTCATCGCTGGAGGCTACTTTGTACGACTTGACGTACTCTGGGCTTCCGATGCGCTTTGCACCCTGGGTAATTAGGCCCGTGACCCTCATCCTCCTCTGCAGGTTAATCTTGGGTACAGAATAACAAGCAAAAAAATGTAGCGCCATTACCATTCCCATAATTCATTTTCTACAATATTTTATGGGAGTTTGTACATGTGATTGTTGCTATCATGTGTGTGTCTCTCTCTCTCTCTCTCTCTCTCTCTCTCTCTCTCTCTCTCTCTCTCTCTCTCCCTCTCCCTCCCTCTCTCTCTTCCTCACTCTCTTCCCCAATCCTTTGTAATTTTTCTTAAGTCGTTGGGATCAATTTGCCCCCTGGTATCTATTGTGTCAGAACCATCCATCTTGTTCAGAAGGGGTGTGATGGGATGGAGCATTTAATCAATCCTGACACCCGGGATCCAGTGTGTCAACCCCCACGTAGACACTGTCATTACAGAGCCCATGCAAAGCGTCTTAGCGTGCCAGGAGCATGCAAGAGGGAAGAGAGCCGAGCGTGGAGAATGTGATTGATGTTTAGATACACACATCCCCACGATTCGTATCGTAGCACCGTGATCGGTGTCAGAGTAACTCCTCCGTGTTTGATGATACCATGTTAAATCAAACCTTTGATGAGTACACTTTCTTTGTTTATTTTATTTTATACGTTTTTCACATAAAGTATTTATATTGGGAATACACACAAAACAAGACCGTCAGTGATGTTATTATCTTATTCTCTTCTGTGGTCACGGAAGGGAATGGATTTGATTATGAGGTTATTTTGTCCAAAATGTATGTGGGAATTTGTTTGGTTTACAGTTCCTGTTGGTTTATTGTTCATCCTCTGGCTCCGTCCCTAAGTTGCAGAAGCTAAGACCCTACGATGCTGTGCTGCATGCCAAGCGTGGATGATGGTTTGAACTGGCAGCCAATCTTTTAGATTCACTTTGTCTTTCATAAAGATGTTATGTACAGATTATGTTTGTTGTTATAGACACATGCTAGAAAACCAAACACCAGAAAGAGATGTGCATGTGTATCCCCAAACCAACTCATTAAGGGCTGTTTTGTTTTAGTGTTGCTTCCTCTGCTGTATGCTCCGAGTGAAAACATGTCTGCCTGCCAGTTTTAATGTCTTAATGTGCTTTTAAATCCTCTGCCAAGGGACAAGCTCTCAAAACTAGCGAGTCAGCTAACACTGACATATTTACTTAAATGTTTATCAATGTCCACTGTCCATGTACAAATAAACTCAATATAGAAATAGATTAAAAAGTATGATGCATACATACAGACATGCACACACTCAACAGATCTTATGTTGACAATTGCAGTATCAGTATTACTATAATTATTGTTAGAAAGACAGAAACATACATTTATTGAGCCGACATTACATTTACATTTACATTTAGCAGACGCTTTTATCCAAAGCGACTTACAATAAGTACATTTGTCATAAGAAGTGCATCAATATATCGCTGTCGGTACAGGAAGGATGTTCATAGAACCAAGTGCAAGTACCACAATCGCTAGGTTAATCAATTCCCCGTATTACAGACATGATAGCAGCTGCTGCAGTTGCTACACAGTTAAGTGCTACAATACAATACAATACAATACAATACACTACAATACAGTGTACAATGGTGGTCAGTAGAAGAAAGGTGGCTATGCAGAGTCGAGGTGAACTCTGAACAGGTGAGTCTTGAATCCTTTTCGGAAGATAGTGAGCGACTCTGCGGTCCTGAGAGCGGCAGGGAGCTCGTTCCACCACTGAGGCCCCAAAACCGAGAAATGTTGTGACTTTGCTGATCGACCTTTGCTAGCTCTTAGCGATGGTGGTTCCAGTCGTCCAGCTGAGGTAGTCGAGCGGAAGGAACGAGCAGGGGTGTGTGGCTTTAGCAATGCTTGGAGGTAGGCAGGGGCAGTTCCTTCAACTGCCTTGTATGCCAGTACCATCGTCTTAAATTAGATGCGAGCTACTGCAGGGAGCCAGTGGAGGTCCCGGAAGAGGGGGGTCACATGGGAGAACTTTGGTAGGTTGAACACAAGGCACGCTGCCGCATTCTGGATGCGCTTCAAAGGTTTAATCGCAGAGGCAGGAAGTCCAGCCAGGAGTAAGTTGCAGTAGTCGAGGCGGGAGATGACCAGTGATTGGACTAGAAGCTGAGCTGCTTCCCTTGTGAGGAAGGGCCGGATTCTGCGGATGTTGTAAAGTGCAAATCTGCAGGATCGGGCGACCGCAGTGATGTTTGCAGTGCAGCATAACTGGTTGTCCAATACCACACCGAGGTTTCTGGCAGTCGGTGACCAGTAAGTCCATGTGTGGGCAGTCTTTCCCTGGGATTAGGAGAAGCTCGGTTTTGTTGAGGTTAAGCCTCAGGTGATGGGCAGTTGTCCAGGTGCTGACATCCGCCAGACATTCCGATATGCGTGTTGCAATCAGGGTTTTGTCAGATGAGGGGAAAGAGAGAAATAGCTGTGTCGTCAGCATAGCAGTGATAGGAAAAGCCGTGTGATGCAATTACCGAGCCCAGAGACCTGGTATAGAGGGAGAACAGAAGAGGCCCCAATACAGAGCCTTGAGGGACACCAGTTTCGAGCGTGCAAGGTTTGGACAAGGAGCCATTCCATGTCACTTGATAGGTGCGGTTCGTCAGGTAGGATGTGAACCAGGAAAGAGCAGATTCAGCGATTCCAAGTTCGGCAAGAGTGGCAAGAAGGATCTGGTGGTTCACCGTGTCAAATGCTGCTGACAGGTCGAGCAGAATGAGGACCGATGAGAGGGACGAGGCTCTGGCAGCACGGAGGGACTCAGTCACCGCGAGGAGAGCCGTCTCGGTGGAGTGTGCTTTCTTGAAGCCTGACTGGTGAGGGTCAAGGAGGTTGTTAGATGAGAGATAGGAGGACAGTTGGTTAGCAACCGGCACGTTCCAGTGTTTTAGACAGGAACGAAAGAAGAGATACCGGTCTGTAGTTCTGGATGTCTGTGGTATTAAGAATCAATTAATTACCGTCATCATGTTTGTATGTTTGGATAAAAGCGTCTGCTAAATGCCCTAAATCTAATTGAATAACGTGTTCCTAAGTTTCAGTGACACAACTTCAAAAAGGTTACCAAAGCCATGCCTGTATGCAGTGCCAGGCTTTAGGGTCATCTTCATTCATTAGTGCTGATTGCAGCCACAAGGAAACTGAGCTCTTTTGAAGTGAATGCTATTGTACATCAGCCATACTCTTTATGTGAACAGTAAGGGAACATAAATGTCTGAAACCCTGCAGCGAGAAGTGTATTAATATAAAAAAAGGATTTCTACCTTTGAATGTCAAGAGACAGCAGGTTCAGCAGGAGGTAGGATTCAGTGTTTAACACTTCTAAATCCATATTCGTGCAATAAAACAGCTGTCATTCTCTGGCACTATTGCTAGAAAGATGTTTTGACTGTATAACATGACATATTATTAGCGGCAAAGATTCTGGGATTTACACAATGTGTAAGGGTTAAGCCTCAAGCTCGTAGTGTGCCTTAAAAAAAACCACCATACAGCAACTCCAAAACAGATGTGATATCTAATGTGGATTATGACTCCTTGTTGGTCCAGACAGTCACCTTGATCGGACAATGCACAATACACAATGGCGTCGTACATGATCACTTCATAGGGCAATTTGAGGATTTCCAAACAGAAACGACCAGATATGCTTCAGTTCAGTAATAGCTAGTGGCTGAATTAGTGAGACACATAATGACAGTACTTAAGGCATAACAGCCACTTTTACACTTTATGCACACACACACACACACACACACACACACACACACACACACACACACACACACACACACACACACACACACACACACACACACACACACACACACACACACACACACACACACACACAGACACACACGCATTTTGATGTTCAAACCTAACCTGCTGAAAGTAAGGTAAGTGTTCTCCTTAAAAGGTCTCCAAGTTTGGGTAATGGTCCTCTTCTCGGTTCTGAAGAACTTTCTCTGATTTCCCAGAGGTTTTTCAGAAGTACCCCCCGAATGAGCACAGAGTGCGGCTAATTTGTCATGAGAGTCCCACCGATTCTGTCTTCATTAACGCTGGTACTTTGTTATATACAAAAGGCCGGATTATGTACTTAAATGTCCCTTAGAGTAACAGAGAAACGGATGCTTGTTGGAGACTGGAAAAGGTTATTATGTGTCATGTATTACTCTATGTCAAACGAAACACAAATAATTAATTTATGTAAAAAACGTCAAGGAAGCAATGTATAAAAGACAGGTATACTATGAGATAACTCATTCAAAATGTTCACAGGTTAGGACTTATCAGACACTATGACATGTTACGTCAGAACAAAACTCATAACAACTCAGTAAACAACCAGATAATACGACCCAGGCATTATTAACATTTTATCGTAAACCAACACATCACTTCTGAAGCTCATCCCTCGAGGGACACTTGTAGAGAGTTGGCCGCTAATTGTTGAGGTCCCTCTATGCATCCATATGTATAAGGCTTTGTTATGTTGGAAATTAACTGTATGCCAGTCCAACAAATACAAAGACGTGATTATCCCTGTGTATGACAACAAAATAACACTTGATCTCACACACCACCACCCCCTCTCCTCTTACTCACAAACAAAATAAAGTCCAGAGTAGAATAGGAACATGTTAATATCTGAGCACAACAATAAATGTTCCTTTATCCCATAATTATTTCATAACTATTTGGAGCGGTGTACCCCAAAGGTCGAAATCATAGTTCAGCGAGATTTGTATCTTCTCAAATGCTTTTTTTTTTTTTATTGACACATGAATATTTTTACTATCCATCCATGATTTTCAACACTGCGCCTAGTGTAATGTTACGGTTGGATAAAGCATACGGATCAATCGCTCCGGCCCTTCAACTTGCTTCCGTAACCCCGGTAACCTTCAGGAAGTCAATCAACACATCCATAAGTCAAGATCCCGTTATAGATCCGTGGCGTTTTGATCTTGTTAAAGCAATCTTAAGCAGGGAACTAATGGGACAATCCATGTGGGTCTAATGATGTCAACTGATGTCAATGAAAACTGAAAACCCTGATCCATGGCGTTAAACTGGGGGCAAAAAGAGAGGTGATCCCAGTCAGGTTCCAGCCATTAACACCGCTAGACCCACGTTTGGACCGCTGAGGGTTCCTTTTGCTTGCCGCTTTCGATCGCGGAGCGTGAATACTTCTTTATTATCCATCCCTTATTCTCCACATTGGTTCTCTTGTAATGCTGTGGTTGGATAGGCCAACAGATCTATCACATCTGTCCCTTCAACTTGCCTTGAATCGGCAAATAATCAATTGAACCGGCAAATCAGAGTCGAGAGGGCTGGGACGGGTTAGAGAGTGCAGGACAGCACAGCTCTAATTGTTTGGTATTTGTATGCGTCTATTTTTGCATTAAACAGTCTGTCCCTTCCCCACGGGTCTGGCAGCATCCTGGTCTGACTTAACATGCAGATCCATCCACTTCGCCAGTATAATCGGTTTCAAAACCCCTTCAGGCAAGCAAACCTCAACTGTGAAAGCAAACCCTCTGCCTAACACGCTGCCAGTGCGTTGACATCCCTTCGCCGTCCTGCTTTTCTTGAACACATCGGCCCCTTGGCGACTCCATGGCGCCCTCAGCGTTGCGTGCTACTTCTCATGTGGCATCATTAGAGTCTGAAAAACCGCCTGAATATTTCATGATCCATGCTCTGTTTGATATTTGTGTTGCAGGCTCTCTTTATAACGTCCATTTTCTGACATTCTCCGTTGCTCAGTCTGAGTCAGAGGGTGACCTCTGTTTTTTTTTTTCTTCTTCTGTGGTATTGGTATTCATCTTGTTGGTCAATATCTCTTTGAAGTTCTGCCTGCTCTTTTTTTTGTCCCACATCTCTTTCAGTCACTCACTCGCTCTGCCTTTCAATGTATCTTTCTGTCTGTCTCCCATCCATTCACCCATCCATCTAATCTTCAAACAGGCACCTGCCGGGTTTCTTTGTGTTGGTTTAAAGTGGAACAATCTGTTCACAAGTCTCAAAATATCTGCAATTATTTGTGGTCTCCTCGGGCCCCGATCCACCCGGTCAGTTAGTGAAAGAAGAACAGAACGGGAAAGCCAACTGGTGCACTTTTAAGTAGCCTCATGCATAGATGCACTACACGTTCTATCATATTCTATTTCATGCTTAATTGTGCATCAAGAGGCGGCAATCTCACATTGACGATCAAATATTCAGTGCGAACAAAACAAACTGAACTACGAAAGGAAAAGGCTCTACAATTAAACACGCAACTTAAGAACTATCACAACCCTATGAAGAATGTCGTTGTTTTCCACCTCCAAAAAAACATAGCACTGTATAAGCACTTGCTGAATGAAGCGGAGCCCATGATAGCGCTTCCTTACACTCCACTAGGCCAGCAGCTGTTCAACCCTCTGCTTACACTTTTAATTGCCCTCCGAAATGAATCAGTAGCAAGCCATCAATTCATCTGTGCCAGTAATTAACTGTAAAGCCAGCCACATTAGAGATATGTGACGGCGTTTCCAGATGCATTTCCATAAACAAAACAATTCCCTCCCAAACAAAGACTTTGCTTCTTTAAAGCTGACTATGTAAATGTTGGTTTAAGTGTCTCACACCGAAAAGCCAAAGTATGTGTTGCAACAGTTTGTTTACTTTTTTTATTTTCCAGCTTTAAACTATGCCCTTTTAGGATTGTGTTTGACGGGATTGTGTTTGGTGGAGTCGTGTTGCACCGTGACATTCGGTGGCCCCAGTGTTTGTGCAAGAGTCTTACCTGGATCCAGGGCCATCGGTCATTCTCTGCGGCGGTCCAGGCGTTGACCAGGCCCTTCTTGTTGAGCCGTGCGAAGTAGGGGTACCACTTCTGCAGGCCAAAGAGCGCGCGGTGGGTGGAGGACGCTGTGATCTGCTGGTTGGAAATGATACCGCCCTCCATGCCCAGCGGCCCGGAGCATTCTGGGGAAAAGCAGGAGAGGATACAAATGAGAGCCAGCATGCATATGTATGCTTGTTTGTTTTCCCTGGTTACAGTTGAGCGGTAATTCCACAACATCTTTGTCACCTCACCCTACCGTGTTTCCAAGACTCATGCATGCATTCATAGCATGTGAATTAACAATATAGTGCAGACATGCACCTGTCAGAGAAACCATGATTTGCCATTTCGCATTTTATTTAATAATGCAATCATCATGTGCCAGCCAAGATGGCCTATACCCTTGGCTCATGGCTGGACACCATCTTAAGAGCATCCTGAATGTTATAATTAGGAGCAAAACCTGTCTCAGTGACAGCTGGGGATGTCTTCCTCTCTGGCTTTTCCATCCATCATACACAAAGGACACAAAAGTGTCTATGGAGAGTCTCCGCCTGTGGTGCTAGCAGAGGCCACTTCAAGGTAGTCTGCACCACAAGTCTCCAGTGGGTTGGTGCGTAGCCCGTTTTGTTTTTGTCAATCGAGTTTAGTCATTTATTTTTAGGCGGCTGCCCCCTCTTTAGTCCTTCACAGCATAACAAGCCGCCATTATTTTTTTTCTTACAAGCAGCACATACCTGGCGAATGTTAAATTACACAAGAGAATAGGTCATTCTGTTATGATATTTCACGAGAAGAATTAATGAATAAAATCAGATCAAACTCAAAATAAATGGGGATTCCATTGAGGCTAGGAAAGGGTAGGACATGCTTGGCGATAACATTTTTCACGTTGCTCATTTGGCCCACAGCTGGTTTACGATCAAAGATGCTGTGTTCTTTTAAGATTCCTCCAGCACAAGGCTGTATTCCATTAGAGGGACATGTGTTATGCATGCAAATTGGATTATTTCCCCTGCCATAGTCATGAAATAGCGCATCCTGCGGGCCGGCATTCTAATAGGAGGCACAGGTGTGCTGAGAAAACCCTGATCATAAACAATAAACTGGGCTTGAGTGCAGGTCTCTAATGACGGTGGTTCTCTGCCATCCACAGTGAGCCACCATTAAAAGCTGTTCATGGCTACTTTGCTCTGAATAACTTGTGCAGTAAAGCTCCATGTCATCTTTCCCACTGGGGCTAACCTTAGGCTCCAGTAGTGTCATAACCCGCTCGGTAGTTCATGTCAATGACTTACAGCAATTAGAAGCTAGACCTTGTTGCTTAAAACCCCATTTGAATTATTGGATGTACAAGCACCGAGGAGTTGAGCAAGAACGAAATTTTCAACGTTTATTCAAGAGTTATCCTCTTTTGAGATCAACCGTTTTTATTGATTTATTTTATGCGGCACTCTGCAAAAAGATTTATATATATATACAGTATATATATATATATATGAAAAAGTAATTGTCTAAGCATGTGATAATATGGCCATTGCCATTCAACTGTCAGAGGTATTTTTCAAATGATTTCTACCTGTGCATAGTTTGTACAGTGATGTCAATTAAAAAGGTTGACATTCGTATGCTTTCATATATGGACACAGTTGCAATATTTCAACCGTTTAGTTGTCCTTTTGTATTTTAGACTGTATCTACAAGGCTTCCCAAGACAGTATTAATAATGGACTAAATGCGTAGTTATTTTTGTTTCTTATTGTTTAGTTATCATTTTTCGCCAAAAAACGGAAGACAACATTTATAGAAAAGTGATTAACATAAATTAATGGCAACTACCAGGGGCTATGGGTAATGGTGTTGAAATTACTTTTTTATGATGTTTGCTTCACATTGCCACAACACATTCCCTATGCAACTGCAATCACATAGCTACTTTTGGTTAAGTGTTAAACATTACCCCAAAAAACAGATGATACAACAGATAACAATAAAATAGAATTATAAACTGTGATTTTGATGCAGTAATGATAAGCTATTAAAATGGCAAAGTAGCTGCGTACCACAAATATAATATAAATGAAGTTCTTGTAACAATCTACGTTATAGCAGCCCAGTGGATTCTTTTAATTCAATAGGCTTTCAATAAAGGTTCACTGGCATGGGAACACCATAAGATATAAAATAAAACACAATTAGAAAAGGATATAAACATTTGATTGTGTTTATGACACCATAGAGTGAACCTGTAGGAGACCCAGGCCTTGATTATATCTTTTCATTATCTTCATGTCCTCATTAAGATAAGCACACACCCTTCCTCAACAACTCACACATCTTGTGAGGTCCGTCTGTTCCCTTCTGAAGCTATTCATTGAATCCAATTCCTTATTTTTTTATCTCAAAAATGATAATGATATAGATAAGCTAAAATATGATGATTAATCAAATTCAGGGAATCCCCAAAGGACTGGAATACATTTGCTTACTGCAGCTGAATTTAATGCTCAGCCTTCAAGAAAAAGCAGCAGCTGTGGCCAATAAAAGCCTCTGTTGTGGAATGCACCTATCAGACATTGCATATTTCTGATATTAGAAAGGTCAAAAGCACACTGTTCACACTGTTTTGTGAACAGTTGTGAATAATTGCCATTAGTTGGCATTTTTCTATACACTCAGTACGAGATTGTAAATGAAATGTTTTTGTCCTGCAACTATATTTTATGCATATTTAAGCTTCATACAGCTGTGTTTTTCTTATCATACAAATATCTCATCCTGGAAACTAAATACAGAATGAGATGTTATGGTATTACTTCCTTACCTCTACCTCTCTTTACGATTCTAATAGGTCCACAGCACTAAGCGACTTGACATCTGTAACCACACACACATGGTCTCTGCATTTATTTCAGTGCCAGCACAGGAATTTGTAAATAATAAAAAAAGTCTGAGATGAAAAAAAAAGAACAGACTTGGTACATACTACACATGTGTTTGAGTAGTTTGAGAATACAGCATCAAAGAATTAAATGTCTATGGAGGAGCGAATGCCTCATCTTTTAATTTCAACAGAGTCTGATGAACTGATATGTTGATGTTAAAGTGGGACCATTTTGTTTTGTTGAATCCCAGTATGAGCCTGTACAGTTGCCTTTGACTCTTGCAGCCCCACAAAAACAGAAAGAAAGAAGCACTGTCCTAACTTATGCATCTCTACTCTCTATATGTTGGAAAATAAAACCTGAGGCTATGAGTACAGTTGGACTCGCCCAATTTTCAAACAGATTGAGGAAGATCAACTAAGCAGGGAGTCAGTCAATGATCACAAACGGCCAGGAGTTTTGTTTGTTTTGCTGTTTGTTGGACATGTGGCCGCAAAGGAGGAACTTCACTGTTTCTGAGGTCTCCAGTTTCAGGGCGTATCCTATAACATTAATTGCACTCTTATACTCATGCAGAACTTAAAAGAGTTTGAACTGTTTTAAGTTAGTAAAACATAATATTGTTGGTTGCATGAAATTACAATAATTTGATACTGGCATTATTAATTTAATGTGCCATCAGGGTATTGATATATTCAACCTTATCATCCGATAGAGGAATCAGAACATGGACAATGATTTATACTATGTTTTGATTACTTAAAAATAAAACTGGAGGTTGAAAGTTCACATCTCCACTTTTTGTAGATGTAGACATCAGACTGTTTTTCTAAGGATAGTATGTTTTCGTAGCCTCTGTGTCAAGGAATTTGTTACGTAAGAAAAGCAGACTCCCTCACGAGCATGTTAAGGCATTTATCTCAAACAAAACCACCAAAACTTTTTCACTCTTAGGTTGCACAGGCCAACCAGTGCAAAATCGCCACCATTGCAAATCAGAAGCACGCTTTTGGACTATTCTACTGTTGATGAAATGCTTGTCTGAAATGTTTGTGTATGGTATTTCCTTACTGCTTGTAAAACTGCTCACATATTACTATTACTAATATTATTGCTGAAGCACATTCTATACAGTACATGTCAAGCAGAAAATCAGAGAGAGAGAGAGAGAGTCAGAGAGAGAGAGAGAGTCAGAGAGCGAGAGAGAGAGTGAGAGTCAGAGAGTGAGAGAATGTGGCAGCACTGAGAGGCAAGACCACTTTGAGCTCACAGAAGACTGGAACAATGAAAACAATCCTAGCACGTAATATCCAGCTGCTGGAGCATTGGGGCCGGAGCCAACGGGGATCCAGCGAGACAATGAGTAATGTCTGAGAACCATCCTGCAGGGCTCGTCATGTCTCTGGAAGCAAGCAAGATGTGTGTGTTTCAGCTGACTAAAATCTGTTTGCATTCCACTCTATTGTTATCAGCATTCGAACGATCTAGCATCTGTATTATCTACCCTCACTGCCTTGGTTAAGCTTAGCTCTTGTCTTTCCTGGAAGTTGTCGAAATAAGAGTATGGGGTAATTTGACCCTAAAGGTCGAAATACACTGGGCATGGATGGGATACCACTCTCATGCGGGGCGAGTAGCGTTGATTTTACCCGCTAGACGGACTCCGTGTTGTAGCTTGTGGTGACGTACGTTAATAATAATAATAATAATAAATGAAATTTATATAGCGCTTAATCTGGTACTCTAAGACGCTTCTAAGACGTTGCCACTGTTCGTCGTCCTGGAGGATCAGCGTGTTTTGCGAGGCGATAATGATGTTGGTTATGCAGGGCTTGAAAGTGTCTGCTTTATTAACATTGAATTAATTAACTTGGGCATTTTTACTGCAGGATACACATTGATTTGATGGATTTCTTTGAATGTGCAGTGTTAAAACACCCACAAGGTCGCTCTGCTGTGTTTCATTGCCTCTAGTACAATGAAGTATTTATTTTAATCATATTTTAGACAGACCTAACTTTTCTTCGGATTTTGTTCCTGTTTGAGTCGTGCGTGGGGAGAAATAAATAGACCACCCGGGCAAAGTTAAATGTGAAGCCATTGTAAGAGCTTTAGTTGATTGTAACTGACAAACTTTCTTGCGGGCAATCCGTGGCATGAATGTCCGTTGCACATATCATTTTGCTGTAACAGTGTTCCTGATAAGTCTGTGGAAACGTTCAGCACGAATTGGGGAAGAGTTGAGTTTGTTTTGATAAAACTCGTCTTTCTTCAGAAGGAATACCCGCCTCCCTAATACTCGTCCAACCATGACCTTGATTGAAAGTTTCAATCCAGGTTTCAGAACACAGAAACCACCTTCACCCAACATAATGACATCCTTAATGCTGTTGACTCCTGAAACATAAACAGTTACACAAACCTTTCAGACACTTTTATTATAATAATTATTATTATCACATATCTCACTGTGGTCTCACTGTTACAGATTTATCCTGGTTTCCTGCTTTCTCAGTTTGACTGAGGAATTTGTCACATTTTGGCTCTTCTGGATACAACCTGGAACAAGTCAACCAAGGCATGTACCAGACTCTGTCCACAGACTGTCTTCAACAGCTAAATGCTTCCCCTTGGTCAGGGCATTCTACTGCCAATTTAAATTAAATTAAATTAGATTAGACCATACACCCAGTTTTTCCTGTGAGTCTGGTCACTCCACCATCTGAAAGCGAAACTAAACTAACTGGATACCACCTGAAATAAACAGCTCTCTCAACCAGAGCACAGGGTTGCATCCAAGGTGCCTTGCCTGAAAGTCTGACAACTTTTCCTGTTTATTGGAAGGCTACACTACCTCTGAAAACCTGAAGTCTCTGTATTTGAGTCCTGCAGGAAGTATGCCACCATCTCTTCCTACTTCTTCATCTGACAGCTCGTTGTAAAGGGCAATGAATCACAAAAGTAGTAAAAGTAGTCTAGTCTGTTCGCCAAGAGCTATTTGATAAATTTTGAGGAAATATCTGGAGAAACGGTTTAAATGGCAGTGCCTCAACCTGCCTCAGTAGATCACCTTCTTCGTTTTCATTCATCATGTAGCCAGGTTCCTTTGCCAGATAGTTGATGTATTTCGTTGAACAGACACAACTCTTACACAGCTGTGGCTGTTCTCACCTTGCCGCTCTTAATGAAACCTCTGCTAGATGTAGTCTGTCAGGGCAGCTGGGGGGGCAACCCTCCAAGCCCTGGCCTGCTGGCCCCCGTGCATACATCAGCCCTGCGACAACACACATCACTAACTCTGACACTGCTGGGCTCTGACAGCTGAATCCATCTCCCACAAGCCCTACAACTAAAGTCCCAACCGCCTCGCTGAGCCTTGCTGAATTAATTATACACACACACACACACACACACACCCACACACACACACACACACACACACACACACACACACACACACACACACACACACACACACACACACACACACACACACACACACACACACACACACACACACACACACATCGATCATAATGTGCCATTGAGATAAAATTCCCATGATGAAAATTGGAAATAGGAATCGTTGCGAAATTTTACAATTAACCAAACAAAAAAAAAAAAAAAAAAGGCAAGCAACCCCAATATATATAGGGTTTAGCGGGTTCAGGGCTGCATTCCATCTTTATCATAATCCTGACATATTACTTGGGTGAGAAAACCCAATTTCAGCACCGCATAATAAACAAAATAAAACCCCTTTGAGCTTTACTGTCTCATAAAATGAAAACCACTTGTAAAATAAGTGACAATGAACAAACCCGTCTCTTACTTTAAGCCGGGGTTTGAAAAAGGGACGAGGGTTAGCTAACACACTGGCTGTGACGTCTGCACAGTTCAGTGTTTACTCCCTGTGATTGGGTTTCCAGGGTGCGAGGCCATTCTACTGCCAAGAGTGCTACATCTGGGACTAGATGTCCTGTAGCTTTGTAAGACATGAAATAAAGAACTTAAACTGAGCATTGAAGGATCACAGAAGCAATATTGTGCTTCAACCATCCCGCCCGCCCGCCCACCCCTTCCCCAGCCTTGCACTTTTCTTTGTGATCCATTGGGTGGGGCTTTTCACCACAACTTCAAGCAGTGTTGATTCAGAGGATTGTGAAACAGATACTTGGAAAGGAGAATGAAGGAGTGGTGTTATCGAGTTCAATGGAAACCCCAACTTAAGGGTGGTTCGTTCAGAGAACAACACATGGAATGTGAAAGGTTGATCTCCACTCCCAAGTGTCTTTAATGCATGCAATGTTTGGTTCATAATACTACATTTATTATTGATCACTCTTGATGCACACATTCAAGATGGGTTTGAAAGGGATCCATGTGCAACGCTGGCCTTGCCCTTCAAAGAGTACAGGGAATATATGCTGTTTGAACAAGTTAAAAGGAGAAACCATAGTACTTACTGTATTGGCAGTTCCTTCCCATGTATTCCCCTGGACATTCACAGGAGTAGTTGGCCACCAGATCAGTGCAAATGCCCCCATTTTTGCAGGGGTTTCTTTCGCATTCGTTAACATCTAGAAGAGCCAAGGGAGAAAAAAACAAGAGCGTTTGTTTCTTTGAAGCGGACATGTAGGCAATTAGAAAGCCCTCATTCTCATTAGCATGCATTGCTGGGGAGCATTTATTGAATTTGCTCCATTTGGTACCTGCTTTGGCCTGACCATACAAACTTTCACAAAGACATTGGCTTGGGGAATGAATAAATCAGACGGCTCCTTTGGAGGTGATGAACGCTAGACAGTCAACTTCTAGATTGTTAGGAATAATACAAATATTCTAAAGCTGTGTAAAAAATTATTTCCATCTAAGTTTATATTTTTACTGAGTATCACTTAAAGATCCATTGTTTAGCATAAGTACACATAAAATCTAATGTATGAATTTCTAGTGGAAGAACTAAGATAGCATTTAATGTAACACATTACAATACCCATTTCAATTAAACAGTGTGTGTGTGTGTGTGTGTGTATGTTTGCGCATCATTTTGTATTTCAGCATGTGGGCCAAACTGCATGAATGTTTCATAAAAGGCCATTTTATTGGATCTCAAATTTTGTTATCTTGCATATTAATATACCTCTTCCACATCTCACACATCAGGGAACCCTTTTCCAGACACAAGAGTACATTTCCTGTCATACATTTATGATAAAGAATCATGCTCTGCTAGCTGTTACACTGCGGTAGTTAAAAGATGGGATAAAAAAAACGTTGCATGCGCAGTTTAAGAAACCTGCAAAGTAGTGCATGGCAGGCCCCACTGAGAACGATTATGCTAAATAGTGGTATTAATGGGGCTACCCCACTGAGAACGATTATGCTAAATAGTGGTATTAATGGGGCTACAGGATTAAGATTAGAATTTTAGAACACCTGCACTTTACAGGTGATAGGTGTTCAGGTGATAAAAATAAATCCACATTATCCAGTCAGTTTGACAATCCAGTCTTCACCTATGTTTCCTTAATTTATTATGTTGCTTTAGAAATGCAAATTCAGAACCACTTTTACTCAGAAATATGTGACCAAAAATGTACATGGCCAGAAGGGACAGTATTTATGATTCATGCAGACTGTGTATTTTCCCAGCCATGTTGTCCAGGCTGTATAAAATTGGATATGGAAAGAAAAAAATAATCACTGCAAATATTAAGATTTTAAGAAATATTTGTCGTTCTGTGGACCTTTCCCCTAAATTGTTGTGTTGCATGCATTCTGGTCAAGCTTGTAATTAGCTGTTTGTAAGCCTCTTCTCTAACAACACATCATTAATTAAAATAAGCAAACAACACACTTGGAAGGGAATCATCTTGATTGTGGGACGCGGTTTCAATTAAGGGGGATTAGGTATTAATTAATTCCGGCTAAACGGATTCCACTCAAACTCTTAACTTGACAAATGCCAACTAGCGCTGGCATTTACAATCATCAGTTGAGTTTTTAAGATTCACAAAACTATTGTAATTCTCATTAACCCAATGCTAATGAATTTGATTCAGAAGTGTATAATAATGTAGCCCAAGCAAATCTTTTGTTCTATTAATTCTTAAATGTATTGTGGAATGAGGGAACATTATCTATCAACAAATCCAGTATATGTCAACATTCTTTGAAGACCTAAAGCCAAGTCAAACATACAAGTTAATGTTTTTAAACTGCTTATTGAGGTGTGTAATGCAATTTAGACACATAACACTGAAGACCAGTGTGAATGCTTAATTATAGGCCGATATCAGGCCGTCAACATATTGATGTCAATAAGTTGCCCTGATACCGAGATTAGCCCACCGCAATTTACAAAGAGCAATAACGTGTTCTGCATACAGCACAAAACAGCTTTAAGGGCTATTATCAGTGTCAACCAACGTTGTTATTCCTCCCTCTCTTATCTTAATGTTTAAAACCTGCCTTTTTTCCAAGGCTACCATTCAGGGTTGGAACGGGCCGTAGAGCAACTCCATATAGCCCAGGGGCAAAACGTATCAGAGCAGAGAAGAAAACACACAGCCAGTCTCACGACTAACCGGCCTTTCATTAGAAGCCATCGGCTCATGGAGGATCAACGGTGGAAAAGATAGACTTTTTTCTCTCGCTGAGAAAAGCTATGGTGGGGTAGAGAGGGCGGGCAGGGGGGGGGGGGGGGGGGGGGGGGTGCGGAGGAGGAAATGCATCACTTTACGGAACAGAGGTAATCCACCCAACGGAAAGATGAGAAGGGAGATGAGGAGGAGATCCAGGTGAAAAAAGGATGTGACAGAGTAGAGGCTTGGGTGGTGGAAATATGTTAAGAGAGACGTATCCGAAAGCAGATTGACACACTGTCTCTAGTCCGCAATGACTAGAGGGCCAGAGAGAGACATAGGGTAATAGAAAATAAAACCATGTCCCATTATATTGCATTGATTGGCAACACAATAACAAACTTGAGTGCACTGGCTTATTATCACTTACTCACTAACCTGCCTCCTCATATTTAATCACTCATTAAGAGACCAAAAAAAGTAACGCGTACACATTTTGTTAAATCCATGCTCTAATCACGTCCTTGTTCATCAGACATGAAGGCTCGGAAACAATACCAGCCGCGAAGACAGACAGCAGCTCTATTGTGAGCCTGTCTCTGTGCTCTGATTGGAATAAAAGAAGTACCGCGCTCCGTGCCTCTGCGCTCCCCCTCTGTGCCGTAAAGAAATAAATAAAAAAGTCTCAGTGGGACAATAATGAGTGCAGCGAACGGCGCTGTGTGTCAGGAACTATGGCCGCCGCTGAGCGCTAAATTGGCTGTGGAGAGTCAGGGGAGCGGGCTCCGGCCCCGCGGTAGGTAGGGTCAATAGTGACCTCTCGCTGGGCTGCACTGACCCTCAACCGAGACTGCACCTGCTATGCGGCCGGTGAAGCACGTCGCCCTGTGAGGTACCCCCTCCTTCCATGAGCTACTGCGTGGGAATCCACTTGGGATTTACATGAAGAAGGGAACGCTCAATTTGGAGCAAGATGTGTTAGAGTGGTAATTTGTCTGGTCCGTCCACCGAGATACTCCTTAATGTGTCCATGTCTCAACGGCGTGCTTGACCTGAACACTCCATTGGTTTAAGTATCCAGTAGAAAATGGCGTTGCAATCATCCCAAAGTCAACACACATTTTCAGCTCCACAAACATAATTAGCAGGTAATCTACCAAAAATCCTAAATCCATTGTTTAAAATCCTATAAATTAAACAAACAGGTGTATTTGAGCAATGAGGTTGCATAGAACTCATCTTTTATAGTTGTTTAAGATTAGGAAAATGGCAGATGAACAGTTTTTTTTGTTGTTGATATTATTGATCGATTAGTCCCTGCGAGGAGAAACACAAAAGTTCGACCTTTAATGTTGCTGACAGAAATGGATGATGTGGGAAAAAATATCAGATGGGGGGGGGTAGTTTCAATATTTACATCATACAGTACAAACTCATAAGACAGAAAGGAGAAATGCAATGTCATTCTTTTGAGAGAGAGAGAGAGAGAGAGAGAGAGAGAGAGAGAGAGAGAGAGAGAGAGAGAGAGAGAGAGAGAGAGAGAGAGAGAGAGAGAGAGAGAGAGTGAGAGATTTGGAGGATGCAATTATATATATAGTCGTGTAAGGTCAAGTGTGTAAAAATAATGTATTCCCAAGGACACCTTCAGCTGGGTTATTCTCAACAAAACCTGCCATTCAAATGTATGGCAGGAATATGTTGCAGACCTATTAATTTGAGAAGCTACGCACATCATTTTAGTCTTAAAGACTACGATGAAGTTGTGCGAAGAGGACATTGGGTGTCTCAAGGGTACTCCACTCGGAATCAGAATTGCTCTTGTAGAAAATCCCTGCAGCTCTGAGACCGAAGCTTCGGAAATTGGTGTGTGAGAGACATAGTGATCGACGTGAAAAAAAATGAAGCACTACGCCAAACATAGACATACAACCGGACCTTCAGAAACACAGAGGAAGTGTATGTTATGCTGCACAATATTCCCATACCTTTGGACATACCCCTGAAATGATACACCGATTATTTTCATTATTTCTAATCTAAGCAACTTTATGTATCCACTATGTCCATATATATTTTCTCAGCTTTCCTCAGTCTAACTCAAACTCACTCAAGTGTATACCAACGTCTCACTATAGTCACTAGATTACTGCCAATGAGTCAAATTAAACATCTTTGTAAAGTAATATATGTGCATGCATTGTGAATGGATACATATATCTGTATATTTATATCCTGTACTTGTACTGTACTGCTTGGGCACATGCATTTCCCATCTGGGATCAATACATTTGTATATTACTGGCAATGACTCAAATGAAATATCTTTGTAATGCTTTTATTGAAAGAGCACTTCTATTTTCATTCTAGCCATCTGCCAGCAGGCACACCTTCACAACCACAGAGTGCTCGGAAATGAACATGCAGTCCGAGGGAACTGCGATATCTAAACTTCAATTAGGGCGCCTGCAAAAGCATACAAGGCTTTTCACAGGAAGGATGAAACACACTCTCTTCAGGAAGGATAAATAGGCACGGTGGGTGCTAAGAGACCATAAGTGAGGGGTATAAGTGACGTGTTAGTTAAGAAACATCCTGCACTCTGATCAGAACAAGTTCCGGATGTCCGTCTCATGATAAGAGCTTTTTATGTAGTTATTTGGTTAAACTACTTCTCAAAAAGTTTTTCTCAGACGGAACATAAAGCAACAAAAAGAGAACACATGCTAACTCACAGCAATATAGCACAACAATGCAGATATCATGACATAGTATCCATTAGCTATCCTATGGAAATTAAACTAAAGAAGGTTTTCTTCCACTAGCACCTTGTAAACCAGTTCAAACTACTCTGGTATCAGGCTTCCTGACAGCCCCTCTTTATGTATCTGTATCTTTTCAACTTTATAGTATGTAGTCCTTGTTTGCAAGCGATTCAACATATTTAGGGCTGCAGCTTCAGCCACCTGTGTTCTCCTGTCTTGTTTATCCACTGTATGGTGCAATAACCAAAGCAACGAGCAGTTATTATTGGCACAGAAACATTTTGCAGATGTTGCATCAAATTGAGCGCGACTATGCTTCGTCTGGTACTTTCTAGGCACTGAAGTGCACGGTTGACAAAACCTTAAGTCTTGCGCCCAGCCCCATGTGGTGTTCTTAAGTACATGGAACTGGTGTATAGATGATGCCCACATCAGATAAAATGCTGTGTCATCTCTTGAAGACGGCACTATCTGAATGATTAGGGACCTGCTAACCATTAGCAGATCACTGCAGAAAACTACCTGACCACACATGCTTAGACTTTGGATACATGGTTGCACAAATATGAATGTAAAATTAATCATACCAGCTATATACAACAATAAATACATGGAAGGTGTGCCATGGAAACATAGACCTACTTAATTACAACCTTGCGCGTAAATATACAAGTTAACTTATTCAGAGAACAATGGTTTCAGATTCAACCATGACAAATCAACCATTTATTTGGACAACTCATAGATGTCTATACCTTAAAGGGGACCTATTATGCTTTTTCGACTTTTATGACCTATAGACTTTGTTATAATGATTGTTAGTCATGTTTAACCATACTAAAGTGTCAAATAATGACGTACATGCATTTCGACGTATTCCCTGCTGACAGTCTGGGGTGGCTGTGCAGAGCGCTAAACACTTGGGATTCCCTTGTTCATATTTCCGGGAAATCATCTACGTAGATGCACTCCTGCCGCGCCCCCATATGCCTGGTCAAATCCGCCCACGCGTCGCTTCAAGGAAGGTAACCGATCACAACGGAGTTGGGTTGGCAGGAGGGGGGCGAAGGGCGGAGAAGGACGAAACCGAGCGTTGACAGAGAAGGCTGAAAGCGCCCAGATGAGGGAAAGAGTTTACCGAAAATCAACATCGCTTTTTGTGTATGGTTAAACATGACTATCAATCATTATAACAACTTTTATAGGTCATACAAGTCGAAAAGCATGATAGGTCCCCTTTAACAAATATGGTGAATAGATCAATGTGGGTGCCACATAAAATGAACTGACTAACTCAAATAAATTGTGCCTTTTTGTGACCCCAATCCTTCATGCACCGTGGGCTAGCATACCATATCATGTTCTTAGGGGTCATTATTTGTCTAGACTATCATGTTTTGTTCTACCTCGTTGTTACGATCTTAGGAATAGGGTTAGCTTTGGAGTGCTTTGGGTTAGGGTCAGTACTTATATCACACAGAGGGGGCGGTGTTGAGGTGCTCATTAGCTGTAATTGACAACAGCTGAGGCGGCAGGTGAGTCTCAGGAAGTGAGACTCTGGGTAGATGGTCTCTGGAGGTTCTGCAGGTGAGAATCAGAATTTGTTCGACTGAACTCCAAGGGCACAACTTTCTGTCAAGAAACTTCGATAAGAGAACTTTTGTTTGTAAATACACAGGGAAACTAAACAACGGGATTCAAAGCCAGGGCTGGTCACCTGGAGACGAGGCGTCGGTGCGGCGTGACACTGAGAGACAGCTGTTCGCGTACGGTGGCTGTGGACCTGCGGTGAGTACCTCGCACATAACCCCCTAGATAGGTAAGACTGCACTCGCCCACGGAAAGTTTAGGAACATACCTGAAGTTCGATGCACCATCTAGGGGCAGACATTAGGTTACGGGCGGGGCTGTTTACCCGGCTAATAAAGAGTGCGGTAGGGATGCTGCGTAACACTCGTGAGGTTGATTAATGAGTAAATTCATGTTGTTATTGGAGACTCTGTAGTTGTGTGGTCACTATTGAACTGTGTGTGCACGACTGAAATGCATTTTAAAACATGACATATTATATATAAGATTTTCTGTTTCGGCATGGCTGATTAATGAGGAAGATAAATTATTAATATAACTTGATAGCAACTTTCACACATCAAGCTTATAATATCACGGTGCAAATTAAAGCACAATGTCAACCCGCATTAACGTTGTGCATGATTTCCATCTTAGTTTTTTTTTGGAACAAGTATGTGGTGTCAAGTCATTCATCTAGTGTGGCTGGTGTCTTTGTGGTCACTCTGGTTGGTTCCTTCTCCTGTATAACTGCCAACACGTCAGATCAGGTGTTGCTTGGGGATGTTTCTTGGTTTTGATGGGAATGACAGAATACACTTATATCCATTCATCATTTTAATACATATTGGCCAATAACGTCTGTGGAAAATTTGTGAAAGAGCATTAACAAATCAGACTAATTTGAGAGAGAAAATCTATGGCAAATTGCTGATGCATTAACATCAGCTGACATGATGTTATGCTTCTGAAGTTCAGCCTTTCTCCCATGGGTTCACCATGAGCCAAGCACCCTTGTTTATTTCCAAACCCTTTTCGACAGACAGGAAATAGAGTCATATCCTCTTTGGCTCGAAGAATGTCTGGTTGGATGCACACAGTGGCAAACTGACATTGGGATTTACAAAGCAGATCTTTGACTAGGCCTTTAACACCCATCAGAAAAGCACATCATATAGACCCGTATGCACTCTTGTGTTCTTTCTCAAGGTCATGTCCTCTTTTTCACTGGTTTGTTGGAGATTTTTGTATTTCTATTTGCACTTGTCAATTTGACAGACCTGTGATAGAGGGGGGCCATCAGATCTTGTTTGGCTCTGGCCCCGTGAAGCCTTTTGAAACTGGAATATCTTTTAAGATCTATTTAAATTACCTTGACTTGACTCATTTCTCAAACATTCATCCGACATTACCTACAGAATGCAGAATTCTTTACCGTAAGTCAAAGAAAACACTTTGATTAAGAACATTTAGAACCACTCACACACCAATCACACTCTTGGGGCTAGGGTAGGTCATTTGGAAATCATTTCCAAATCCACTCCACCAGATCCTGTGACTAACTCTCTAGCTTTAGCAATTTGTCTGCCTAGCCTTGTGGAAGACCCAGGTCATGAGCACAGGGTATACAGGCAAAGTATACCCTGTTTCTAGCATAGTAGGCCATCCAATCTTTTCCTTCAAACCAACTGTAATGATTGGACGACAGCCACTGACACCTGTTTTGTATTTCATTTGACAGAGCATTTGATTTATTGATTGCTGTCGTGAAAATATGACAACAAATGCTTCTCAAATAAATTGCCATCCCTAGATTTGATAATGAATCAATTTGGCATAATTGCCGTTAGCTAGCAATTACTTTGCTAACTTGCAAAGTAGGTAATTACCATGTTTACCTTCGGCACTGTTGAAGCTCCCCACGTATATCAGTCAGTCAGTGTCTATCACCAGACTCCATTTAAGAATGCAAATATATTTTATTTATTATACAGGTTAGAATGGTCAATGATAACCTATAGGTCAAACTGAAGTGCTTAATATTTATGAATGTAATAACTAAACAATCATGTGGATTTTTCAAAGAACAAGGTAGCAATAATATATTCTTCATTTAGAAAATCTAGGCCTACAACAAGGGCATATAATTATATCAATGACACCAATTAATTATGATGACACAATTAACAGGCCACTACAGACCAAACTGTTTCAGGCTTAGGAAGCGTGCTTATATTGCCCTTTAGCAAAAACAAATGCATTGCATGCTAAAGAGATACCAACTGCATTATTTAGGTTATCAATACCATGGGAACAATTTTCCCCTACCTTTTCCACACATCAAGGAAAAACTCTATGATGGGTTCTGTTGAGCTTAGATCTCAGAATGTGCTTTTCTTTTTCTTTTTAACGGAACACAATTTTGCAAAGCAGAATTCCAGTAACAACACACACACACACACACACACACACACACACACACACACACACACACACACACACACACACACACACACACACACACACACACACACACACACACACACACAGCAAGAGAAGAGAGAGTAGGTGGTCTGTGGTCTCATAAATGATGTGCTGGGAGGGTGTTGCGTGGAAAGCGGTATGTCATCCAAACGGTTCTCTGTCCCAGTAATAGATCAAAGGAGAGAGTTTGACTGCTTCCAGTGGCCTGTAGATCTCAGGGCTAGCCATAGAAGAGGAACATGTTTATATGTGTGGTACAACAGTGTCCTTGGGTGAAATAAAGTGCTAAAAGAAATATTTTGCATACACTTCAAAATACTGTGTGTGTGTATCTATATATATTACTGTACATATTATAAGCACTGCGTTGTGAGGATACTTGCATATATAGTAGGGTTTGCCACGATTAAAGATATAAATCAAGATGATTAATATACTGCATTCTTGCTGTCCCAATGGGGCTGAAGTGGTTTACCAATATATAAATAAAATGAGACTGTAGATTAGCATAATCCATGTACATCTTAAATTTCCCTATGCAACTTAAAGGCTTAGCAGGAGAAAAAATAGTTTAAACCAACAGAAACAGACCGTAGGCACTATGACTAAAGATAAATTTCAGTTTATTTTCAAAATAAGTTGCTATTCTCTAATCTACGTACTTCTTCTTCCATATGAGGAATAATGGCTACTTTTTTCAGTTGCTTTTAGTCACACTATAACTCGATCTAAATCCAATTTACTAAGCTGCTCCAGACATTTTTTTTAAATACAGCCAACAACTAAATTTAAATGTGTGCTTTTATCTGTAAAATTAAGTTAGTTCCCCTCTTTGAACAGTTTCACCATAGGTGCTTAGAAACGTTAAAGCTCCACTGAAATTGAGCCTTGTTGCAGAATGATTAAAAAATAAATATATCTCTAAATATCTTTCTTCCCTGGCCTTTCTTAGTAGATTCACACAAGACAAAAGCCAAAGTATCAGGAGCTCCCGCTACCATCAGGGCAGCAACTATCCCAATACAGCCTAAACCAAAGGATGTGTGCTACTGAGGTAAAGGGAGGAGAAGGGGAATGAAACGTTACAGCTGGGAGAACGAGCCAAAGGCAAAGAGGCTCTGGGAAAGGAATATGTGATATCCTTGTCTTGATGTGTGGATCGAAGGCTGCCCATAATCTTCCCAAGATTAATTGACTGACAGTAACGGCCCCTTGCAGCTTCGTATCAGGCCGCAATGGTAAACATTGGCCCGGCCACTCCGGTCCCTGCGGCAGTGAAGCTGCCAGGGTTAACTCACCATGATAGCCAACTGTCAATACATGATTTAATATGAAGCCCTGTCCTAACCAAAAAAACAAAAGAAACAACATACATTCCATTTTGAGCCTCAAATCAATCCAATCCTGTCAGAGTATTTCAAAGGAAGGGCAGAGACTGATTAAAGATCAATAAAAGAGGAAGGGTTTGTTCCAAAAGACAAGCCCTGGAGGATGGGGTTATTGAGAAGAAACAATGTAAGGCTGTAACACTGATCTTAAGCTAAAAATGAAAAAATGCATCTTCTATGTCTTTTCTTTTGCAGTGGAGGTGCAATAACAAAACATAACACAGTTCACCGACCACTACAAGTGACTAACATCTAACTGGACTAGCATCCTGGCTTGCTGGTTGAACACTGGATTTTCCATGAGCTCAGTAAAAAAAAAAAGTCAACTCATGCACATAGTTACATAGAAATAAGACTTGGTTAAGCTTGTACCTCCCCGAGTTGTTCATGGTTCACCATTTATGTTTGTGTTATATCACTCAATGCAAAATGCAGGGTGCTGTAACATTTAGTATTTATGGTAATGCTCAAAAAGGTGTGAAATTGGATTCGGCCCTCCCAGACTAAAGCCAGTAGCAACAGTAAAGATTTAAATGTGGCTGGCACATGTATCGTTTGAAAGTATCATCATAATGTGTGCAGAACGCTAGCATGCAGGCTGACATGATCTAAGTCTCACTGGATGATCACACTTGCATTCCATTTATTTATTTAGGTGACACTCAAAAGTGACTTACAAGTGAGGCAGTTTTAAGCGCTTCATGGTTTCTAAAAGCAACAAGATGCAAGTGCAGTGGCCAGAGGAACCAAAAAACATGCTGTAGGCGACAATATCCGATGACAGTGTATAGGCTAAAGAAAGTGCTATGAAAAACCAAAAGGGAATTGCTGAATATAAATACAGATATAAATCGGCCCAGGTACCTCATCCCTAAAGGACATTCTGAAGGTAACATTTGATCTTAACTCACTGTGTAGACAGAAGTATATATTCATTTCCCTACATTTTTAAAGAAGAGGAAAAACAAGATAGAGATGGAGATCTTGAGCCGGTCATTTTTCTCATGAAATGGATTCTGACCTGGTGTTTTGATTTGGAGAAGTGTGGCGATGATAGATATATTGTTATTCGCATATTTTGCGACACACTCCTATTGGCTCCGCAGCACTGAGCCCGCCCTGTTTAGCCTCGTCGCTGAAATGTCCGTCCCTTCATTCCGTCTCACAGTAGTGAAACCATGATGTGCCTGATTATGTTGACCTAGCCTTTGTCTGTACTTCATTTACAGAGTTTAAGGCAAATGGCAGCTCAGTTGCCCACAGTAATCAGAAAGCGAATCGATAAAATAAATCTCAGGGACATTTTTATCCCACCTCGACAGACGAATATATCATTTTTTTGATGATCAATTAAACTTCCAAAGCTGGACCACTCCTAACTGTCCCACATTCAGTACATGAGCACTGTCTGCAGTGATGCATGTCACACTTTTCAGCCCCATTTTAAAAAAGGGAATACAATTATAATTAACCATTTCAGATGGCTGCTGCCGATTATTATTTTTTTTTGCCGTTAGTTTTTTAGAATAGTCGACTAGATAAATAGCCCTACTTTAAACATATCGACAAAGCTGCTAGGAACCCCACTTGGTAAGGAACTGAGACAACTCCAAGACATAGAGGAGGGAGGTTGACCTTGTGGGCGACATCGATTCATGATGTGCTTATATATCACGCCCACAGTGGCTGGCTGATAGGCCACTGGTCCGTGGCAGTGAATCCATTTCCAACTATGTTGTTACATAAAAATAGCCTCCTGTAAGACCAAGAAAACATAAGACACTGTCTAATTATTAAATGTACGCTTGGCTAATGGTTTGCCTCTTCTCATTTTTAGCAGCAAGAATGCTACCACTTTTCACCATTAGTGAACATAAAACTGGAAGCAGGAATTGCTTTATCTTGTCTAACTTGTTCTGAAAGGACAAATAAAATAAATGCCAAAATGAGGAGTTTTACTTTCACCCAACAAGCACAGAAAGTTTCATGGCTATATGTATATGCATCCACTTGAATTAGAACAAACATGAATATGCAGTTTGGGCAACCAAAGTTCTCTGCATAATGTTAACGTAGGTAGTCCGACATTATAATGCATGATAGATTGTCTTTGCACACGCTTTCTGTTTTACTCCTTAAAGACAATCTAGCCTCAAAGGCAGACTTTAGATTAATAATCTATTCATATAAGGGAATAATTGGCAAGAACTCAACCAGCAGTAGTAAACAAAAAGGGTAAAAATAAACGGTAAAGAGTCTGTAAAGGTTTAATACCAATGCCATGGTAACTGGCAACTTTAGCAATACTTTCTTAAATCTCATTCTGAAAGCTTGCACTCGTACCATGAGTGTGAATCTCTTCAGTACAAATGTCAGCAACGAAACAGGAAACAAGGTGCAACCCCAGCCTTTTCAGTTTCTGGTTCCGGCCCAGGTTCTGGGCTGTTCTGCTATAAAATAGTAGGACTGCTTGGTCTGAGTATATTTTAAAGGGTTGAAACTTTTGTAGCATTAGTCACTTATTTTTATATCGTCGAGAAAAATTAGTGTACCGACTCAAACTTAATGATTAGCTTCCCTACTCTAGCACTTATGCTTTTTTGTAATTTTGTTAGAATCCAGTTAAGGAAGCATATACTGATGGGGTTTAAGGTCTTGCTGTTTATACAAAAATACCACATTATTGATTTTACTTTCTTGGTGTTGTTCTCATTCATTAATTTTTTTTGTCTTTATACTTTGCATTCATTTCCACATTAGCTATGTTTAAGCACTAAATGTTTATAAGCTTGTGTTGCATTGAGTCTACAAAATGCCCCCTATTTAATAATCGAATTTGACTTCCAAACAAAAGCAACAATTAACTGCTATACCTGCTGGTATGTATTGCAATGACGCATTTTAATAAAAGTAACTTTGCCTTAGAAATGTGAAAATAGCACAAACTAGAAGGTTTTGATTTGTTGGGAGTGATATTATTAAGAAAATAATCGCATTGGTAGACGAACGCAGACAACCTTTGTTAGACTTTTCCATTCAAAATAAAATTAATTGATGGTTGTTGGGAATAAAGCAGAAATATTATCGAGAACAATGGTCCAGAACCTACACAGGATGTTACCGCAAAGCTTGTCACCCCCCATGAAAATGCCTTTTAAAATAGCATGAAAGAAAGCCTCCTCAGCACTTTCCCCAGCACAATCCCGATCATTTTGCTGAACCTATTATTTAAACAAAAGCTCCCTTCATGTCAGCTACACGCCAGTGAATCACTAACCAAGGTCATTACTCTGGGTTGTGAAATATTTAAACAACCAGCATATAACTGGGCTAAGAAGCAGTAATGAACTTATAAAATATGGATAAGTGGGAGCAGAAAAATAAAGAATCATTGGCTAATTGCCTGACTTACTGTGTTGGCAGTGAATTCCACTAAATCCGGGTGGACACTTGCAGACGTAGCCAATAAAGGTATCGCCCCTGAAGCTCTCACTGATCTCACATATTCCTCTGTTGTGGCAAGGGTTTGGATGGCAGGGACCTGGACAAGAACACACTTACATGTTAGAAACATCTCGCTTATGGAATACTGAACACTGCTACGTAAGCTAATCAAAAAGTACTGGGGATAAGCAATCACCAGTACATTTCAATGGTTACCAATAATGAGAATATTTATAATGATCATGTAGAGTATCCCTACAATACAAAGTATATCACTAAGAAACCAAATGCATACAGGGAAATATATATATTCTCTGGTTATTCATAAAAGCAACGATATTAGTACCAGCTTTGAGCTAAAAAGATTAGCAAGGCGCACAAACACACGCACGCACGCACGCACGCAGAGAAACAGATGCATGCACTTACACACACACACACACACAGTGTAGGAGTACAACTATTTGACATGAACAAGAAAGACATGACGCGGCAGACAGGGCTGGAGACGACTTGAAATCAAATCAATAGGTAGCTGGATGTCAGTGATTACATATATCCCCTCTAGGGAAGGAAACCCTCATCACAATCCTCCTGGTTCTCAGAGGACTGCAAGGAATGGCTGTATGGCAAACCATAAAAATGAAGAACATTTAATCCAATATACGTATGCCAACAGCCTATATAATCTACGGCCCGAACCTCACACTAAAAGAGTTAGGGTTACATGGTTTACTGCTGAACTGAACTTTGGGTGTGCTATTCATTTTAATAGCAGTTGTAGGGTGTAACACAATAACATGTTTCATTCATGGAGGTAAACTATGTAAGAATGGTGGTATTTTCTTGATTTATTCGCTGGGGTTATTGAATAATTGTTAGCATTTTTTGCTGTGAATACAATTACCTAACTTTTAATTTTGTTTAAATCATTCTCTTGCCAACTGTTCAATATAAACAAGTGAAGTGCAATTATTCTAAATGAAAACAAATTAATTAAATCTAAAATGCAGGGAGACACTTCAGAAGGGCTGACTTGAAAATAGTGTTTGTGGTTGTTTTGTTCTCGTGTGTGGAGAATAAAGGATTTATGTAATGGTATGATGCTTTATACCATTGTTTGAAGAAGAAAGGAGAATGTAATTCAAGTCCAAATCACTCTTTTATAGACAGGAAAAGTTCACAAGAAAGAAATCAATTAAAAGGATGATTATTCAGCAATTCACTCCTTTAGCTGCTGTGTCCGCATCAGGCGACCATAACTCTGACTTCTAAAACCTCTACCTATCTAACCTGCGGTGTGGTCCCAAATGTAAAAGACAGGGCCTTGATACATGATTATTGGATTCATAACTTAAGGCCTGCTGGGGGCTGCCTCATCTTTTATGCATTGGAGCAGCATCACTGCATGGGGACAGTCAAACTTTGAGGAGGCGGAGGCTTGGAGAAACTTGTGAAATCCCTCCCGGGAGATGTATTAATGCAAACATGGAGGTGAGGACAGTACTATGAAGTAGAGTAGAGCATTCAGTGAGAAATGTCAATTACGAAGACATGGAAAACCGTTGCGTTAAATTTAAAGATAGTGATGAATAGACTGGATTAAATGCATTTATTTTGGAATGTTATTTTTAAATGATTAAAAAAGTATAGTCTGAGCTTTTCTTTACACTTGCCTCTAATGAATTTTTGCCGCTATCTCCTTTTAGAGAAATAATAAGGTTTAACAACAAAAAAAAACTGTAAAGTTGAAGACAGTCGTGTACTTAAATTAATTTTGACAAATGAAAAGCCAATAGCAATGGACACCCTGATGGTTTCTAGTGAAATAGTGCAGCCTTGCGTAATGCATTATCTCCACAAGCCATACCCAATTAGAGTACATTCCAAGATGACAACATACTATTAAAATAATAACGCTACAGGAAAGCTTGCATTGTTCCATGTAGTGTAGAATTAAGATTATGCAGAATGCATTGCAGTAATCCTCCATCCAGTCCTCTCTATGTTAGAGGCTAATCTTGATTCAGTAATAATACGATGAGGGGCTAATCAGTTGAACCAGGGAAAGGCTGTTTTTTTTATTTTCCTCCCTCAAAGGCCTGGCTCAGCAAGAGAGACGGTGACAGGGTTCACATTCATTTTGGTTAGGCAATCTATGGTCCTGCCAATGCAGGCCGACAGCCTCCCTAATGGAGAGTGCATTAATCAGAAAAAGGTACGGAGGGAAAATGGTCGAAGGTGGGTTGGCAAGGAAGGGCTGTGGAGTGGGTGTGTTATAGTGAGAATGTGTTGTTCTGCGCTCTTAAAATAACCCACAATTAATCATGAATTGTATTGAAGCGTAAACATTAATTGTATGTATGTATACATTTGAGGGATTTGCATCAGCATGTATTTAGATAAAGAAATCTCTGTAATCATAATTTTGATGATTCAGGAATAGCAGCGGCACTGTGTACAACAAACGTACATCTACACATGCCAATGTAAACACACATGCGCTACAATACCACTAATGCCATCTGTGAGCGGCGTGGCAAGCCGAAGCATGCACACATAAACATTTCCATGGATCTTGATAGATCTTGATAGAGCTTGATGCTTTTCCCTTGGTTTAAGGTGTATGTGTGTGGGGGGATGTGTGCATTTGTGTTTTTGTGGGTGTGTGTTTGCGGGTGCATGGGTGTGTGTATGTGTGGGTGCATGTGTGTCGGTGTGTAGATGATGTATGTCTAAAGGAGAAGGTGAGGAGGGGCATTTCTATGTGCATGTCAGCCCCTGTTTTGTTGTACAAGCTAGCCTTCGGGCTGTGATTGATGGGAGCCTACAGTTTGTCCAGCAGGAGCTAGGCGATTTCTTTACAAGGCTGCAAAGAGACCAATCAATCAGTGGTGAAAACCAGAACAATGCTTAACACAGAAAAGCAGCCCCTGTTTATTTGCAGATCATTCACAAGGCCGGCAGTTTGGCAAGTTCCTGGTACATATGACTGTGATTCTTCTCTTCTTCGGGATGGTAACTATCATTCACATCGTACCAACAATCATGTTCCCGTAGTCAATGTTAATTGGCAAAACAGCATGAAAACGAACTGCACTTCAGGGATCTAAAGGGATGGATTATTCTGTTTTAAGTTGAGATATGCATTGAAGTATTTTCTATGCAAAGCCAGTTGCATATTGTTCATGGTAAAGAAGCAGAACAATTAAACGCTGATTCTCTGAACCAACCCTGTGATCAGTCAAGTTCAGGATGTTGAACGGGGTCATTGCAAAGCCAGTTTCCGTTTCATCTCCTTTGAATCCCCGGCTGGCTGTGCATTGATTACGGTCTAACTCATCCCAGTCAAGTAGGTCAAGACAAGGGGTGACCATTTACTGTAGTGGCTGAGACCGTGCTCTCTTGCATATCTGGCAAGAAAGCGCCAGCAATCCCTTAATCTTTCCCTGGGTTAAATCCAGAAACCATCTCCCTGTGTAATTCATCGACTTGGACATGCATTTTTGTAGCTACCTCAGCCATGTAATTGCAACCACTGCAATACAGTCTCAAAAAGGGTTGTAAGACTACTGACCACTTTGTACACTACCCTATAGTGTAATGTGTCTTGTAACGCTAAATAGATCTTAGATGCTGTTAACTTAGATGAGGAATAGTCCCCTCCTCTGTTAATTCGTCACCGTACGTACGTCTCTAATATAATATATGTATTTATATATTATTCATAAATGGATGGTTGATTCCACTTTGCATGTTTTCGGCATCTGCACATCCTGCAACAATATTTTTAAAGAGGTTGAATCACTTAATATCAATTGATGCCCACAGCACGGTTGAAATGCAAATGGATGCCCTGGGTGATCCCATGCCTGCTTTATTTGATGTCCCGACCATAACCTTTGCCATTGTGTCATGGTTAAAAGGGGCCTCCTCTTAGTTATTTTAGATGACTAACACTCAAAAGTGCATTTTTTATTTATCAACTCAATTTAAAATCCCGCAAAAATAGGTAAATTCTGTGACTCTGAGCCGTCATTGCAAGAGAAGATGGAGGCATGTCAGAGACTAAATGCCATGGAAATGTCAGAGGAACCATGTCATAAAAAGTTCTAATTGGAAGAAGCAACTTTTTCCAAAGTTGTCCAGCCGGCAAAGCCTGATATGCAAAAATGGACTATAATCGAATCTAATATGGGTTAAGTCAGTTAGTGAATCTGGCTCCGAACATTTCAAGTCCTTTCTTCATTGCACGACTGCTGTAATGTATTCAACTTGCAGACGTTCAATCCATTATCTGCTTATCCATATTAGTGGTACAATTAAAACATTTAATGTCACCTGTAGAAATGACTTGCATTGTACGCACGAAAAAAATTAACTGCCGCTTGACAACAATTTGGACTTATTAGTATACTGCACATGATACAACTTAATTATGTCTGCTATAAATAAAAAAGAGTTTGCAAATACTAGACAAGTAGATAAAAGCAATGCCTCTCTCTCTCGCTCTCGTACTCTCTAAGCATTTCTCCGAGCATTTCCAAGGAAACTAGCTTTTGATAAAGCAAGTACCCTACTACAGTCGCAGCAATGTGTTCTTTTGAAGGTATGATGAATCAAACACACGACAAATTTATTTTCAGAAATGTCCAGGATATTGGTTACATCCAGATTTTATTAGGGGGATGAGAAATGTGTGTTGCTTCACCCTGGATCCACCCTTGCCGTGTAAAAACAACTCGCAAGACAAAAGATGCCAGTGCCCGCCTATGAGAGATAAAAAGATTCAAGACGGAATGCCTCCAAAGGCGCTTGGAGGCATGCAGAACCTTCATCTAATCCCAGCTCCACCGGCTAGAAGCACCAGTCATGATGGCACCAATGTGAAATATCACTTCGTGTTCTGTCTGCATATATTATGTACAGTATAGTAGGAGAACCAAATATATTCAATATCGCCCAAACAAATATGTCTCTCGAATTGTACAATATGCCTAACCCTTAATACAATAAGTGTGTTTTGTTTTTTTTCTGAGATGCTGCGCCATTCACGCAGAGTACGGTTAGAGCTCTCAGCGGCTTGATTCGTTATTATTGGTTCAGTCCTATAATATAATATCTAAAAGGTTGATGCCATTATCGCTATTGTTATTCAATCCTAAACAATCTAGGCATTTCCTATTGTTACCCCTCAAACATGTTCTGTCTGGGGCCTAATACCCATCTTATCGTGGTAGGCCTAATAGCCTAGATCGTGGGAGTCATAGTAATGATCGTTACTAATATGTGCCTTGATAAATTAGCCTACATAGATGTTTTTTTTCAGCCGTATTTTGAATCGGTGCAGAGGCCGCTCTGAATGGCTGTTCAGCCTAAGCAAACCCTTGCAAGAGATGGGAAAACGAAAGTGAGCAAACCAGCAAACGGCTTTGTCAAGAGGGAACACTAAGGGATTGTCTCATTTTCCACTTCATTTCATCTGATCATTCATAATTTTCAAATATTCTTTATTTTGAAGTGGCTATATAACGAACCCTTCTGAGCGAGAGTGGTGTGTGAAATGGAAGGCAAACGCTGCTTTCTTTCCGGTTTGAATACATCCGCAGTCTTAGTTCTTTGACGTTGGTTGGGTTTGTCAGGGCCTTTACATCGAAGCAAAAGGTAGTCGCACCCTCGCACGGTTGGGTGACATCGCTTTAGCCTATGCCTGTCCACGTTAAACATAAACATTAGAAACCGTTGCCAAAGAGTTTTTTTACAGGCGAAGCCTGTCAGTAATGTGACTTTTTATTTTTTCTATCCAGAGCACCACCCTTTTTTGATGCCTGTCACATGTCATTTGAACCCCTGCATCGCTCTGCCCTATTTCCCCCCCACGTCCAGTTCCAGGTCACCGCTCAACAGTCACACCTAATACAGATCTCTTGATAATTGGATGTGTGCGTGTGTCTGTGTGCATACACGTGCCCCTGGAAGAATCATATTAGTGATGATTACAATACAAGGAGCTCTTGGGTAACGGGACCAGGACAGGTTAAAGCTCTGTTCTTTGGTTAAATCTAAAGGGATTAAGTGGTTCAAGGTTGGTTTTTAGGGAAAAGTTTCAAGTGAGATTTAAATTGCAACTTTTATTTTTATAGATTATAAAGTGCACTCTAGCAAAATAAATTGACCATAGCATGGATTAAAAAAAACAGGGAATTCCATCTGCCTAGCAATGTTTAGCTATCTTCTACAAATTGTCAATAAGATTTCCTAAAATGAGATTCACCCTCGCGTTATGAGCCCAAGATGCATTATTCAACGTTCACTTTTTCTTCCTTTGAAACAAATCTGTTCAGTTATTTTGATGGATTAACATAAATGACAACGAAATACAAATTCAAAAAATACGGTAAAAATGGTTTCTGGTTTATTTGTGACAAATTGTGTCACCACTGCAAAACCACTTTAGAAGTAGTACAATTGAGGGATTTACCATTTGACAGACTACCAAATAATAAAATCTCAGGCAGGTAGAGTGAATAAAAGATAAGTGTATATTCGCTGCTGCCCAGGTCTGTTGAGTGCAACAATAGAGATGGTGAAGCCAATCGGAAAGATGGAATAGGTAGAGTGCTTGAGAAAACAAGAGATCGCTGATAATGTGTGAATGTGCACCAGAATGAGACAATGGAAGTCCCTTTGGATGAAATGTCTAAATCTGATTGCACACACACGTACACCTCAAATGCATGAGTGCACACGCTTGCGTGTGCCCGAACACACATAGACACACACACACACGTCACAGAGCATGAACATTGCCCACCTGGTGTAGTTGGTTCCTCACCATCTGCTGCTGTAGAGAAAGACAGAGTAGGAGAATCGGGTGAAGAGAAAGGAGATTCGATTAGTTTCCCCTGTGTGGTAATGCATAACATAAATGTGTAGCATGTGGCAAAGGCCACACATTTCCTCAATGTTTAGAAGCATTGCATTCGTAGAGTAAGATCTGAGGTATCACATATGGACGATAAACAACAGGCAAGAGCATATATGCACAGCACACACACGCACACGCACACACAAAAAAAACTGAAAGATAATCTAACGCACTGTGTCGGGCAACCCCTCCTCCCCAGAGCCACAACCCTGGATGGAGGCCTCTGGCTAAAATGTGTTCATCATTCTGGACCACAGTAGGATTAGCCTGTAAGGCATACATACACGCCTCCCTGACTCGTAATCCCAGGGCTAATACCATAGCCGAGCGGTGGAGCCCAGGTCCGGTCTGTCTACCATCATTACCACAGAGCCTGACCTCCCTGCTGACATGCACCAGTAAAACCACAAATAACACAAAAGGGACAGATCACTGGATAGAAATAAGAGGGAAAACAACAGAACATCCAGAAATATTTTAATTATATAAGGATTGTGTCCAAAGGTTATGAGAGCAAATACCTTGTTCCAAAAAGGCTTTTAAACTTTCCATAATTTTTACTAGATATGCATTTTTTGTATCAACTTTTATTTGTTATATTTATTTAAACTTAACACAAATGTATTATTGCTAAACAGATACATTTATGCCTATCGGCATAAATGGGACCATTATAGATATTGTTGCATGATTAGTCTTCAGATCCTGCTGGGTTAATGACACCGCCTACCAATGACCATGGTTCCCATGGAAATAAGGTATGAATATTATGGGCATTAATTATTCGAAATCACTGCATGCTTATTTAGACTTAGCATATGGGAAGGGGCAACAATAGAGTAAGCAGGAAAGAGAGAACTCATGTCAACAAAAGGCATGTAGGCCTCGATTAAATCCATTATCTATCTATAACTGACTTTTTGCAGCATTTCCAAATAAAGCACCAAAAACTCATATGAACGCATCTTTCAATGCCCAGTCTTTCTGTTGTGTCTGTTTTGTTTCCTTGAGAGTTCACTCTAAAATAATGCTATGTATGCTTCACAGACAGAAGACACACTGCATTCCCTAGATGTGTTAATGTCTGTGTGCTTATTTATGTCTGTGTCAGTGAGCATTTATCACAACCACTAAATGGATATGATCTGAAAACCTTACAACACCCGACATATGGTTCCTACTCCGGAAATATGGTTATGACTCTGCTGAGCTAAAGAAGAAAATAATTAACTTTGACGCTGTGCTGGAGGGATACGGACCACATACACATTTTTGAGATGTTGAAACAACATGGGGTTCTTCAAGTTACCTCACAAGAAGTGAACGAAGTCTTGGTTTGGCTAAACAAGGCCAACATTTTTTTTAAGCAGGGAAATGGACCTAATACTCTGAGATGCAATGTTCTACTCACTCTTTACATGACCCATGAAGAACAAGCTTAAAGAGTTAGATAAATAACATGTGAAGACACAGATAAACATCTAAAGTAGTGCCTACTGTTTTGCAAATGGATGCATTTTTTCTTTTACTCCATTTATAGATTTTGTTGTTCATGAGGCACACAAAATAAAAACGTTGTACTGATCAAAGTTCAGGTCGAGTAGAGTTCTAGTCATTTCTCTAAATCCCAACTTCTAAAGGAGCACTTTTCATTTTTTCCAAAACCCAGGAGAGTTATCACTCAAATGCAGGATATGTTTTTAACATTCCTTAATAGGATGATAGTTCTTCTCAGTCCTCATTATGAATATATGAAGTACATTTCTCAATGGCCTACTACAAAGTTTAACTCTTACCTCCGTAATATTTGTATATTCCTTAGAAGATGTAATCTATGAAATATGTAGGCTTTTAATAGAAAGCCTGGAGTTTGTTAAAAAAATAAACGGTTCTTCAGATACGTTGGTAAAAGATCTCTTTTCAGCAGATCCACGTCCGTCCGGCACGATAAGCCATCATGCCGGGACAAACCGGTTTAATTTGAAGGGCCGGAGGGATGCAATAACATCCATAATCTAAACGGGAACCGAATGGTCTGTCCGGCATATAGGGGCTGATATGACCCCAAGGTGTACAGAATAGAAAACATTCACCGGACATGCATGTTAAACGCATAGTTTCGCTGGCGATGAGACAATAGTCATTTGTCATTTTAGGCACATTTAAATATATTTTAACAGCATCCTACACACATGTAAATTCTACCATATTACACAAGGGGTTGGACACCAAAAAAAAATACAATTTCACATTCAAGTCAGCAAGATATATAGATACCAACCATGACCTTAAAGCATTACAGGAGGCCTTGGCTATTCTGGTAACTGCCTTTTAGTCCTAAGAAAGCCATCCATTGATTGACAATCATCTAGTAAGTGAAAGATATAAATATCCTAGTGCTACAATTTAGTTCAACAATAGAAAGTGGAGTACGGAAACGGGGCTTGGGGTAGGGCTCGCAGGTGTTTGCGGGGGCCGGAACTCATTTTCCTGGTAAAGACCTCCGTGGCAGGCTGCCAGGAGAGGATGAGCGCCCAGGGGGAAAGCTGGAGCTACCAGCTGCGGTTGGGGCTTGTTGGTTGGCGCCGGAGATAACTATGCAACATTGCCGGGACACCAGGGACCACATCCTTGGACAGGCAGAATGAGGGGGCAGCGGTGCCTATCGCAGAAGGAAAGGGGGCCGGAGGGTGTGTTTAAAAATGAGTCAAGCGTCAATGTGCCTCAACCTCCCTGGGGAAACCCTATAGATGCAGGAGTAACTGTGATGAAAAGGTCCAGCCTGTAAAACCAGCTCTTTAACCTCTCAGGGGTGTATGGAACCAAACGGCCACTGTTAACCCAACCTATACGTGTTTAATGAAACCCTAACCCAACTTAATCGCCGTGAACTTTATGTGGGTGTGACAAAGTGTCATTGGGTGACATCTTGCAATACAAATAAGGCACACTATTAAACATAAAAAGTGAGTGATACGTATTTAAACATTGAATCATAAACCAACTCGTGACACTTTTCCTTCACTGTACTACGTGTATGTGTGGGTGGTTATATGGGTATGTGTGTGTGTTGGTGCATGCAATGCACTCGTGCACTAGCAGCCATGTATTTACAGAATTCAGGTGAGATTAACATAGAACAGGCTCCCCCGTTTTTTTAGAGGGTATGCAGTCTGTGTCTATGATTGTAGCACAATACAGTAATAGCATGACTGAGAATACAGAAACAACCTCATTACGCCAGGTGTAACGCCACACTAAAATCTACCATCTGACATCCAAGCAAGCAAATGCCACAGCTTTGTATTTGTTGAGACTAAACCACCTCGCACATTGTCACTAGCAATGTGTGAGGTTAGGGAGGAGGATGTGTGTTTTCATTGCAATGTACATGAGCGTATTTTCCGTCTAATATTCCACCAATTTGCGTTTGACTAATTTTTTATTGCCATTTGAAAGACAAAATCTGTATTTATTTCTTGAATAGTATGAAAATATTGTTATGAGAATATCCAGTATCGTATTGATCGATAGCTGAGAGTAGCAATACAACCCAAGGAGATTGTATTATGCTTTCTGAAATACAACCTTCTGCTTGTTAAATTTTGGATTGACTTTGATTGGGGGCTTTATCAGGCGATGGTGCTATAAATGCCAGACGGTGACATTTGGCCAATTGGATTCATCAAAACTTTGTTGAATTATAATGCATTCTGTGACAAACGTATTATCTATGTATTGGAAAAAAAAAAGCTTTTTGGGGTGGGTAATCATTCACACCTAGCAACTGACGAGTCTCCACAAACATTTGACAGATTATCACCACATGAATGGCATTTATCATTAAGAATGTGGATACTAAATATAATGACTTGTTTGTGCTCATTAGAGTAAACAATAACATTTTCATAGGAAACTTCATTGAAGTCGCACATTGTGCCGGCTTTGGGGAAGTTAATAGTAAGTTAGAAAAGTTAGTTTAAAAATGTCAAATTGAAAGTATTTCCACACTGCATCACAGATGGCATTGTGTCAATCAGTATCCCAAACATTTGTATCATATGCATTTTTTCCATTGTTTAATAGATAAGAAACATTATACTTTATATTTATATGACTGATTCCCATGATTCCATGATTCCAGTGACTATATCCCAAGAAAAGTATAAAGTTGGTGTCCTTTTGTTTTATTACCGCAAGACCCATGGCATCACCAGTAAGTAAGAAGCAATCTCAGTAATGGATTTCGGCTATCCATTTAGCACTAGTACAGTAACAGTGGACGGTCACCAGCAATGCACCTCCAGTCTCAGGACTTGACATGACCTAAATTATAAAACTATACATGATATGCCTCAACATATCAGACTATTTACTCAATTTGGATTCATGCCACTTATACCTGCTTGTAAGTGACATAAGATCAATGCAAATCTGTCTTTTGAATAATTGATCTTTTGATTTGTTTTTTCCAAATAAATATTCACAAATACGGGAACTATGGTGTAAACATGCCAACACAGAGGACTAGAGACCAGAGAAATAATCTGTTGTCATATTATGACTCCAAGCGTATGCTAGAGTTTCACTGGAAACATCAACCATCCATATATTTGTTCTGCAACAGTCCTGATTAGCATTAATACATTCAGCGTTGTGTGGGTGGTTGGTGTGAAATGACTCACACATTAGCAAAAGCCTTGGACTTCTTAGAATATGAAACATAATTGTGATAATGAGGATACTGTTAATCTGATATTTAGATAGCAAATACTGTATACTGACATTGTAATCATAATAATGAAAATGCTAATAAAACAATAGTTGTTTAGCTGTTCAGTCTGAAAAGAATGCAAGCACCACAAATACAACCCTGAATAAATCACATTATACATTTAAATGTATCAAGGTAATCCATCAAATATATTTTTAAGGAGCTAAAAATATATTTAATGGATCACATATTTAATGGATTTGGTGTTTTTCCTCAGCGAGCAGTTCAGTTCAGGTATTTTTTTTGTGCATGTGTACATAATACAGATAACTAATATAAAGAGCATTTGATGGCACAAGTGAAAAATCTCAAAACTCAACAGTTGGGGTTTATATAAGAATATATATAAGAACCTGAAAACCGACCACCTCACCAACTGTTGTACATGCTAATACCATACTGTCAAGCAAGGACAGTACACATATGCCAAGCGCAGAGCAGCAAAGAGATTATTTGTTTTTAAAAGTCTGTGTATTTCATTGAAAGGGACTGGTTTACTTTCCCAAGATCGTATTGATGACAGTCGTTTCTAAACATCCACAGCTGTGTACACCACAACCTCATTGACCTCATAGCTTTAGAATTGCATTCCACTTTGCTGTTCGCTGGTTCTGTCTGAGGTTATATGGTCATAACCAAGCCTGAATCTGGGAAGACTTCCAATGGTATGTAGATGTAGAAAATATTCATATATACTTTTCATCAACCTAGCCCCCAGTTACCTCTGCGACCTCCTCCAAGAATACACTCCCTCCCGCTCCCTCCGCTCAACCTCTGCTGGACTACTATGTATCCCCACATCACGACTCACTTCAATGGGTGCCCGGTCATTCAGCTGTTCAGCACCCAGGCTCTGGAACTCCCTCCCCCCACACATAAAACAGTCAGACACCATTACAACCTTCAAGTCACAACTCAAAACTCACCTGTTCAAACTCGCACACAACGTCTAACTGATCACTGTTTTGATTGTTTTTTTGTTTTGTTTTGTCTTGTTTTTGTTTTATTTATTTCTTATTGCTTATGTTTATTTATTTATTTATTTATTTATTTATTTATTTATTTATTTATTTTTTCCACAATGTCTTTTTTTTTAAATATGTATGATGACTATATGCTCTGTAAGGTGACCTTGGGTGTTTTGAAAGGCGCCTCTAAATTAAATGTATTATTATTATTATTAACATACATACTGACCAAATGGGACATTACACATCATTGTAAAACATGCCTTTCTGGCAAATTGCTTTCTGCAGATTGCCATTACTAAAAAGAGAGAACTTATCTTATTGATCAAGCTTTGATTGTCAATAAAGCTAAAAATATTGTATATCACTGCTCTCCAGATTTGTAAGAACTTTGAATACTGGAGCACTAGGACAGCCAAGCGCCTTAGTGCCCCAACACATGTGCATCCACATTGACCTGTTCATATAATTTAGAGCCAAGTCCTTCAGCAAGCAATGGTCGGGCTATGAACATTCTGTGCAACGCTGTCAAGTAATAATCCACCATGGAGAGTCCTGTGGTAGGAGAAGGCAATTTTGGATGTGAGAAATCCCAATGTATTTCCTTGTGTCCTTCTATTGCTAAAATTGTGTTTCTTCCTCAATCACACAATGTCAAAGGATAAAAGAAAAGGCCATGAAAGTGTCCCATATATTTTTTCTTTTCAATAAAGAATTTAGAGGCCAGTTGTTCAATTCCCAACCGGGAAGATAAACCCTTGAATCAGTATTTCAAATGGTTTTGTGTAGAAATGTGTGTGCGGGGGGGGGGGGGGGGGGGGGGTTGTTGTGTTTGTGGGAAGGGGGTTGTTTGTGTGGAGGGGGCGGGGGCACAGCCACCCCTCCAAATTGGTTGTAATAGCTTGAGGGAATGAGCTCGCTCTGGCCTTAGGGATGAAGCGGCGAGAAGAGAGAGACGATGTTTAGAGAATACAGTGAATGTAAACATCACAGTGAAAAAAAGAAAAACAAAGAAGGCTGTAGCAAGCCAAAACATACAGGGTCGGTTCTATGAGATACAAGCCTCAAAAAGCAATGCTCAAGAGAGCCGTGAGACTTAACACGGAAAAGTTGTGGGGTTTAAGTAAGGTAAAAATGAATATAAATCTCATGCTTGAACATGAACTTTAAACCATTTAGCCATTTAGTAAACTGTGTTTTGTTAATGAATCTCTTTACTTCAAGAAACACCCTCGGTACGATGTTGATTACAAACATCGCACTCGCCTAATTGCCAAGGTCAAAAAGAATCGTACATAACAAGGAAAACAAATTCATTGTCGATCATAACCAATAACTTCATAAAAATCATAAAAAACTTTATTGTCACCTCTAGTGAGACACAAAGCTACCACAACCATGCATCATTGAATAAAGTCTGTGCAACCGTGACTGCAAAACTACTGCAGTGTTTTCCACTGAAGCGAGGCTTGGCATGGAGCCAAACACATAATCACAGCTATGTGGTTAGGCTTTGGTCACCGCAAGCTAGCCCGGTGGCTTCTCTCATCCTCATTCGCACTCCAGAAAACCTTCATACCTAAATCTAACTTTAATGTTCCTACTGTCCAATAATTGATTTTGGCTTTGGTGTCATCCCCATCTACCATTCCTCTAGATCTAGAAGGTGTGAAGGGTCCCTAATTTCACAGGCCATAAATACAACATGCTGTGTGTACCAAAAATAACTACATTTGTGAGAATTTCCGTCTAACCACGTCTAAGTTTTCCCCGATGCAATCGGTCTATTGGGAGTCAAATAGCAGTTTGTGGTATTTGAATAAGAAACGGCAGTCAGTGGAATAAAGAATTCCATTAGAGACAATATTCTGAGATGGCTAGACTTTGAGAGTAGGAATTCAAACATGGAAACAATTGCAGCGTGGATGAGTAAAAAAAAAAGTTAGTAAAGAATTCCTACTCCTGTTAGGCCTGATGCCTTCCTCTTGTTACGAAGAGGCTGGTACCACATTTGCCCTTATTTTTTATTATTTTGCACTCTGGATGGTCCTCCCTTTAGCAAACTCTTAAGCCCTTTAGAGGTGCTCAACAGGCTTTTGTCTAAGGAAAGGATCGATACTCACTTCAACATGGGCCCTGTGCAGTGATAATGGACTGTGTTCAAGTGCTAGCTTGTGCTGGGTTCACAAAGAACCTCAAAAGAAAGGGGCTAGCTTCTCGTAAGGTGAACAATTATGGATGGGAAACATCAACATTTACAGTTTATTGTTGTTCTTTTTTATATTACTATTGTTTCCAACAATGTGTCACAATGTGACTGCGTCAAAATAGTGTACAAAACCAATTGTAGCCTACAGACTCCCTTCAAAACTCCATGGCAACCAGTATCAGGGAAGCTCATGTAAAGAAAGGCATGATGATGCTTTGAATCCTACAGAAAATAACAGAAGTCCCTAATCATTAAAATAAATCACAATAAATAATAAATCACAGTCACATGTTTAACTATGCAATTTTACTTTCGATCTTTACATGCTCGCTTTATCTCTGATGCAATCCTTTCCTGCTCCCTGTGTATACTCCTCCTCCCCACCCTTCTGTATTTCTCCATCTCGTCTATTTATCTGCCCCACAAACCCTACTGTGGTCTCTCTGCATGCTCATTACGGGTGGCCTAGTTTGCTCAGGAGAGCCTTGGTAGCCTCATTACAAACATACACGCCGCCCATTTTTCTGTACCTCTTTCCATGACTAAATATCTCCCCTACATGTATTCTCGTCTCCCCAATGCACAAAGCGGGAAGACTCTTCAAACACAAATCATCACCCCTGTTGGATTCTTTCTCAGTGAGTTTGATGAAGAAGGTGTGGATGCTGGGAAGTGTAACTGCAGATTCACACCTGGGACAAGACTTAAGTGCTAATAAACCATGTTTCCCCAGAATATCTTTCTTCCAATATTAGATGTCACGTAATGATACATGTATTTTACCCAAGATTTGATAATTACAGCAAGCTTACACAACTTTTTTCTCTGATCCTACTGCTATAAATATAAATAGTGTGGATAAAACTTATTCAGAAGTAGATCCAGTACAAGGCAGCAGCAGGGAGAAATTGTTTGAAGGACAAGCACCCCAAGCCCAGATTTCGTGTTTATGCACAAACGGTCAGTGAGACACATTGGTTATGAGAAAGCTGTTATATTCATATCACAGGTGCACAGCAAGCTCATATTTGTTCATTCCCAGGATCACATTGTGTTCTTTGATATTCTTGTCTTCAACATAGGGTTCCTGCTCTCAATCAATCACTCAGCGAATATACCCCTCGTTGGAATTCTACCCATGCAGTCGGAGGGCAGACAGGCTGACATGATTAATAAAGGGGAACTGTTAGTATATTGGCAAATGAGGTTTAGATGCACAGCCACACTCTGCAAAAACAACTTGGGGAAAAGCTGCCCGGAATCTGCCTGGACTTTTTCGGCTGACATTTTTGGGTTATCTCTCAAAGCTTCAAGCAGGGATGAATTCACACATGCGCAGGTTTACACACGGGTACACACACATTTACACATTCACACATGGCTGACAGCTCCTTATGCATATCAAAAGGGAAGTTATCTGGGCAGTGAAATGCTCCATCCCCTTTGGAGCAGATCACAGGAGGACGATGACGTGCAATACCCGGCTAAAAACATTACTTTGTTGTTTTTTCTTGAAGGGGCAGTGAACACAAAACCGCTTCAACCTAAGTTGGCTTCTTTTCGTGATGTCGTAGTGCCTTTTCCCAAGGCACGAACAAGGGAATAAATGTCATGAAGGTGGATCAATGTGTCGAGCTCCATCTGGGCAGTGGTTGATGTTGATTGCCACGTCTGAGAGAAGGTTAGCTTCTCTGACACTTGTAGTATCATAGTGTGGAGCTACGTCTTAGAAGGGGTTGATGTTATTGTCCACATACAAGGGAGGGTTTAAGGAACAATACACGCTAAATCCCTTTGATACTGTTTTTAAACATCTAACATCAATTTACTATACTTTCCAGGGTTTATTTTTTCATTATGTGATCTATAGTTCTTTATCTTTCTACTATTTACTTCCGTGTGCTAAATACAATCTTCATTTTCCAGGTTTCCAGCCTAGCAAAAATGTGTGTCCTCTTACTAAATTACTGATGTATCGCCATAGGAACTTTGCAAAAATGTAATATGTAGTGATTCTGAGACAGAATCCCTGAGTTGTTTTTCTACTGGGAAACTAATATCTGATTCCAATGGTTGGTTGCTACAGCCATTTGAAGACGTATTCTCCTGTTCAACCCAGCAGAAAGCAATGTCACCGTGTAACGTTTACAAAAATGTTCGGGTTAGGTGGGCATTTTTTTTCCTAATTCAAATCCAACAGAACACTAAAGCACCAATGAGACAAACATCAATATTCGTTATAAATATATCATATTATCTATTAATTTACTTTGAACCCTGCAAATTATGCAGTCTGCAATATTTCTGAAGAACTACAACCAGCGTTCGCCCTTTTCATACGGCTTGTATGAGGTAAGATCTTAAGCTACCTGCACCCATTTGATCCCAAAAAAGAAGAATGGGCTTAATGCAAATCTGATGGTTTTCCTGCTGACCATGGAGAGATTTTATCAGAATGAAGTAAAGCTCATAGCCTTAACCCCCTAAAGCCTACTTTGTCTAACACATGCGGATAGAATCCAGTATATTCTGCTGCAAAGGCTTCAGCAGGACCGACATATCCATTCAGACGCAAGTACGCTATATAAGGCATTTTCTAAACATAAACGGTCCGTTAATCAGGGAACTTGACCATTGAGGCTTGAATAAAATCTCAAAGGCACTTGGAAAAGTATTCTTTGTAATTCAGGAGATACAAACATAACAACTGGAGGAAGACATTGCCAGGTGCCGGCAAATGACAATGTTTATTTAACATGGGGGAAAATATTCCTCCATGTGAATGCTGTTCCAGTGAACCAAACGATTCATTGCCACCAGACCAGCCAGACCCACATCTGCTTCACATGATAGAACCACTGAGACAATTGAATCATGAAGCAAGAATTGCTTGTGTAACATTACCAAAAAATTATCTCATCTCTGTAAACAACCTTTCAGCGCATGGCCAACACCCCTGAATCCGGGAACTGCAGGTCCAGAGGAGGGGTAATCATGGTGATTTGGTGGGATTAATGCCACTATGAGGTCTAACCGACTAGCCTAGGCTTGAAAGGAAAGGCCGCAGCCCGCTCTCAGCCTGGGACATTAAGCACACTTAAAACTCAGCTGACACGACAGATGAAACGTCCTAATGACCACTTTCATGTTTGAGCGTGATCCCTTCCATGCTTGTTACTGCCACCACATGCTGTCATTTGCATTAAGTCCTCCATTCTTTTTTTCTTATTTTGCAAAGTCCTTGTCAACATTTTGTCATTGCCTTAATTAAGCACTTAAAGGATCAGTGTTTGAGTCTGACTTCACCCGCCCATAATTGTCAGAGCTTTAAAACTATCATGATCCATGTGTCTATGGATACTGTGTGTACTATCAGTTGTTCCTAATTTAAGACAGACAGGACAGTAAGCGTGCATGATAGTAAAGCACTTTTTGACAATAGAATAAAGCTGAGTTCAAAGTTCATTCTTGTTTTTATGTAATAAATGTCTACTTTGTTGTTGTATTGTCAAAAAACATCAATCAATCCAAATTAGGTTAATTATCAGGGAGCAGGACAATACATCTATTACCATCCAATACGCTTGGCATTTGAGCTCAGCATAGTTGATGTGCATAGCGTTGGATGACCCACCTCCTATGATTTAAGATTATATCATTCACAACATTGGAAAGGTCATCAGTAGATTGTATGTATCTATTATTAAAAAGATACCCTTGCAATGTCCATAACCTTCAGAGCATGACGAATGTAATAGCGTAGCGTTTTAAATAGATTGCCACACTCTGCCTGCATTTAAGCAGACCAGTTTATCATCACAGGTACTCTCTTTATATTCTTGGTCCTATTTATTACTGAAGTGGTGCAATTATTTGTTTGATATCCAGCTGAAATGATTTCAATAAAGAATGAAACAGACCATCTAAGTATATTTTTGCCATAAATGTAGGCTTACCATCTGACTTGTAAAAGTATGGAACAGACCATGGAGATAACCTTCATTGTATGCAGCAAGGCTTCACACTTCTCACAAAGCATTGCTGTGCTTGAAGCTTATGTTTTGTACTACATACTGTAAGATTCAGTTTTTGCCATGGTAAATATTCCTCTAAAAATTTCATGCCGACTGGATGAAGATTACCCTTCTCAGTGTCATTATGTTAATGTTGTGGGTGTCAATCATCACAGTAAGAGCTGAAACATTCATCCGGCAATCACTTCAATCCATACACACACTCAGGAATCAAAGCAAACAATGCAATTCAACAGTGGATGAGACTTAAATGCATTAATTTAGTAACAATGAATTAGTTAATTTGCTTACAATAAGCTCTCCAATTGGTTCGCAGATGGCAGACCATTTACTTTAAAGTCTACAATGAACAATTATTGCAATAATAGCAAAAACAAAACAACATAACACTGGAGTTCACACTATTGAACACACAGACACACACAGACACACACAGAGACGCACGCACATGCACATGAGTACATGTTCAGATAAAGGATGCATTCAGGTTCCGTGTGTGCAGCTCTCTCTCATGAAATGCCCAATGGGGCAGACTGGATCCAAGACAATGGGACAGCAGGAACAGAGGTACAGGAGCCAGAAGAAGAAGGAAGGCATTGTCTGAACCATAAAACAATGGAGCCTCTTGTACACAAGGCCAGATAGCTGCTAACAACGTGTCTACCTTTAGTCAGAATTTCAGAAAGAGAAAGAAATAGGATAGACTAGTTAAAACATTGAAGTGCAAACAACAACTCCAAGGCATTCGATAACAGTAGTGTTTCTGTAGTCATAAGATTCTTCTTATTTTTAGTACCATAAGAATGATTGCTTTGTAGCCATGGCAAAATGCTAATTATGACAGGAATCTGGCCTCAGGGTTCCGTAAGGCGATGGCCATTCAACAGAGGTGTCGGTCCATCCTTCCTAGCTTAAATGTGATACTAACTGATCATCTTGTCATTGTGGACTACCAAGCCGCAAATGCCTCAACACAGTTACATATTTACTGGACAAGAAGACAGCAATGCATAGATGAAAGGAGCCAGACTTTGTTGCCATAAATAGTGCTTATCAAAAGGAAATCTCATCATAACAGTCCTGTCCAAATGTCTGTTTGCTGTTTATTTGATAGTCCTTTATTCTGCTCTAGAGGCCTGAGATGATGAGGCAGAAGTTGACTGCTTTATCATCAGAGAGAATGTGAGCCAGGCTTCAAGAGGACAGCCTGGAAGCCGTGGTGCTTGTGTGTGTGTGTGGCCCGTTAAGAGAAAGCCTAGCGCTCTTCCAGCCCTCTGCTCTTGAACCACACTTGTTGTAGAAGAGACTGAGGTTTGTCTGACTCCGGAGGCAAGTATGTTTCCGAATGGAGGAAGACAGTAGGGGAAGCCTTGACCCACTTACACGCCTGCTTTCTTCTACATGTTGACCGCACACTTTGGAAAGAAATTGTCAGTGGACAACTTATTTTGCATTTTTCTGGCCCGCTTCAAAGAGAACTGACAAGGCAGAGAGGGGTAAACGCGAGCAACGTGTGGCTGCTGACCCATGGATCAGACCGAGTGTCTCCAAGTCATTAACCTGCCCTGCCCACAGCCTGGCAATGCAACTTGATAATAACATGCCGTTGACCTGCTAATGATACCCTTCTAGTTTTTACCAATAACTAACAAATAGTCTCCAACACACATCTGCTTCGTAAAACACATACGTCCTGCCAAGAGAAAGCAATTCTCCATTTTCCTTAATGTAACCATTAAACTGTAAAGGGGTATTATAGATATTCGTCGACTAGCCTATTAAAGTCACAATAGCCTTGCCATTAGGCTAACGTAGTAAAAGTATTATTCCTTGGTCTTGGTTTGTGGTCAACTATCGTCCGAGGGAACAGTAAAACGGACACAAGATAGAAAGTATATTTACGAGTTAACGGTTGTTAAATGAAGTTACTCGTTACTGTTCAGTCACCATGTAGCCCTCAGTTCTCTATCTCTGTAACCCAGAGCTGTGTAAAATAATACCAGAGGTTCAGAGATTTCGACTTTAAACCCAAGCTGCACCAGTTAACCTTTTACTGGTAATTGGATGGCATAGAGGTAGCTTTAATGCAGCATTAGTTCAATACCAGGTTGGGCACTTGCCTACTCACATTGTCTTTCAGCATCAGTATTTCAGTATCTAGCCTATTTACCTGCATCAAAGTTAACTTCTCTGCTTTCTGATCTCCTCAGACCAATGAAGCTGGATTTTCGGATAAGGGTCTATTGCAGGCCTTTTCAATTGGGCCTGTGGATCTTTTCTATCCCGCACACTTAAGTTGTGTATTAGAATATAATCATTTGTAATACATTTTCCCAGAAAATCAAATTCTGAGGAAGAATCATAGCCTGTTCAATGTCCTCCGATATGGAACCATTTTATCAGCCCCTAACCCGCACGTGACCCATACGAGCAACATCTGTCTGCGCTGGCAAAAAGTTTCCCAAATGTTTACAAAGAATGCAATCGGATAAGGCACTGCATCACAAATCACTCTAAATTCAATGGAATATACTGTCAATCCGATGGGTTCAAAGTTGAGTCTCTCGGACCATTATCAACAGAGAGCAGCTATAGGGCTGGGCAGTACACGCGTCATCACCCGTCTTCATCGGGATAAATCAGTAGGCCTAATGGCCGAATTCTAGAAAATTCCAAAGTTAAGTTGTTGTATGGATATTGCGTCTGTAAACAGCAGTGGTCACCAACCCATCATTCACAGTGACCTGGTCGATCTTGCTGTTATTTTAAGGATGCAGGCGGATCACAAGCATGAGGAATAATCACTTTGTGTCCCAGTTTTCACGACATTTCCTTGTGCCACTTCAAATTAATGCTACCTTGTGGTCAGTTCACAAGTTATAACTCCTCACACAAAGAATCAAGTTACGTCAATACATTTTAGATTTGTTGTATACTGTTCCAGTGACAGTTATTTTGTCAAATAAATGCTTGAAAAATGTGAATTGCCTGCATTTATATAGTGTTTTTTAGACCAGTGGCCCTTCAAAATGCTTAACAATTATTGCCTCACATTCACACACACATTCATATACCAACAGCATTGTCACCAGTGCAAGGCGGCAGCCAGGGTTAAGTGTCTTGCTCAAGGACACCTCGACACTCAAACCGGCAACCTTCCAGTTGCCAGACAACCCACCCTACCTCCTGAGCCACTGCCAGCAGTAATAATATTCTCCTAGGTCTATGTTTCATAAGGATACTTATTTTATATCAAAATGTTAACTACATTTACATAGTAGCTATAATGGCCCTGTACTGTTCGGAACGAGAGAGTAGAGCCTCCCTCCTTGTTGCATAAATTATTATATTATAACCCTTCAAAGATTATGAATCAGTAATAATATAATAATAATAATAATAATAATAATAATAATAATAATAATAATAATAATAATAATAATAATAATAATATTAATAACACAACAACGATCAGACGAGACGAAGCTCTTCAGAATCTTAATCATGGTGGGTAAGTTAAAACAAGCTTAGGGGAGGTCGCTGGCTGTCGATGAGACAACAGACCCAAGCGATGGAGCATAGTTGTGCATGCATGAACGATCCTTTGATGTTTGAGTGTTTTCTCGAGAGCATATGCTTGGACTTCTGTTGAATGTGAATAACCCGATCACTTGTTGCCTGCTGCATTTACATTTCTGGCAATGCCTGTTTAATGTTAATAATCTGATCAGCTGTTGCTATCGATTTTTCTGGCCATTTATTTTTTGAAGAAAAAAAACAAAGGTAGCCTATGCGTCGAAAGGGACTGCCCTGTTTTGTATGTTAAATCTAACGTGTCCGATTGTGTGTGTGGGTGGAGAGCCACTGTCCCCGTGGCGGGAATCTTCCCGCTCTGGGGACACACCGTCGGAGGGGAAGCCACAGAATGAACACCTTACACACACACACACACACACCCCTCCTCCAGTGCGCCTTGACGCAATCACCGCTGATTCGCCCATCGAATTAATGTGTAGAAATCGAAAATGTTTCCTAGATCTTTTGGCAAATAGTGAAATAGGCTGAGCTATCATCCATCTGCTATTGTTAAAAAAAAGAAAAAAAAAGAACATGCAATGGGTGACAAACTTATCTATCATAAGTATGCTACTAATGCTCCACATACCAGCAGCCAGTAAATTATGAACCATTTCAAACACACGCACATTCTCACGATTAATAATTCCCACAGTCGCCCTCCGAATCAGTCATTTTCTGCACGCCAGATGGAAAAACACATTCTTGAATGGTATCGATCAAACACAATTAAGCCGACGGTGTAATCCCATAATAGAAACCACGGGCGCCACTGACATTGTCCACGGCTACAACATGCAAAGCAAATCACTTTTCCGCTCACCTTTCACCAAGTGCGGGACAGCGGCGCTCACACAGAGGACGATGGAAAGGAGAAGCGGTCCCATCCTCGCTCAAAAGAAGGGCTCTCTTCAAACCCCACCGATGTATCACGGAGCAATCTACTTAAGTTACGATTGTTCCCTTTTGGATGTGGGACCCGTCCAGATTCTCCGTAGATCCCCCAGTGGGGCGCGTTAAGTCCCTTTTTTTTATGGTCTCCGTCTGAGAGAAAGTCGGTCCGGTTGACCAGCCCCTGGATGTTTCACCCAGAGAGGAGAAACAAGTGACACTGACAGCGAAGTGCCCTCCTGCTGTGTCCCCCCTCTCGCTTACCGCAGCGGTGCGATGGAGAACGGGAGCGATCGCTGCTGCTGCTGCTGCTGCTGCTGCTTCCTCGGCCGCACGGAAGGACTCATCCAGTGTTGGTGAGGGTATCAGACTCAAGGAAGAAGGAGAAAAGTGCGATTCACTGTGGGTCCTATTAAACCGACTGGGGCGCTGTCTCACTGATAAATACAACGCCTTGCTCCTCCCCGCACGTTCACTGCTGCCGGATGAAAATAATCGCTCAATGTTGGATTTGGGTTTAAAGCGTCAAATAGGCCACTTGGAGCCCTGGCCTCGGCTGGACCCTAGTGTGAAACCCCCAAATGTTTATTTCTCACATTCTCACAGTTGATTAGGACTTGTGAATGAGCGACAACTGGGGGAAAAACCCCAAAAAAACATAAATGTTTATTGCATATGATACTACCATCCACTGATAGGAATAGCTTTTTTTGTAAAGTGTCTTCTAATCGAGATCACACCTCTTTAAGAAGCTTTTCTTTTGGATGTAGGCTTTCATTGCAATCTTATTGGATATGTAGTAGGGCTCAGAAATGTAAGATAAACTAACAAGCTTGATAATAGTCAAGCGCAGCATTTACAATGTTTTATTTTCCATTAATGGTACCCAAAATATGTCTACTGTAATTATCCAATTCACATTTTTTGCAATTCCGAACCACTTTCGTCGTACATGAGAAAAACGACTATTGCTATAATAGTCCTGTCTGCTAAACCCTTCATGAATTAATGACATTCCTGTGACTAGCTTCAGGTATTCTCTCTCTCTCTCCTCTCTCTCTCCTCTCTCTCTCTCTCTTTTTTTTGTCAGATGCTTAAGAATTATTTGAAAGGCTTCTGTGAATGTCGCTGCCATGCTTGTTGTATCTACAAACATGCAACCAAACTTCAGAACCTTCTCAAGCTAATGCTCCACTTCGTCCTGCAGTTCACTGCTACTCTCATTAGCATAGTTTCAAAACCAACTGGAGCACTGCAGAGATTTTCCTCAAGCGCCGGCTCCCAGATTTGCTTCACAAGATTAGTCTTTTATTTGATGGTGGTACAACTAGTGTGCCAATGGGACCCACATGACTGCCGGACACAGTAGCTTACATGCGTAGCTCTTGGTGAGGGAATTCTACCGGTATTCAAACCTGAGAGTACTAGTTCCATTCGCTGCAATGTGTGCTTAGCTCCACGGTTACCATGAGCTGCCATCTCACATGAAACGCAGATGGCAGTGGTCCATTGTCGTTCTTCCCTCTATGTAAACCTGATATAAACCACCTAAAATAACTCCATTCATGAAAGTGTTTCTGTGTAATAAGTTATGGTCTGATGTTGTCGACTCCAAAGGGAAGAGAGCCGAAGAGAGTCAACGGACAGAGACGGAAACGACCGGTTTTGTCTGGGACACCTGCATGGCCAGGTTCCTCCACCTCCGCTGCACTGTAGAAACTCCAATTTGTCCAACAAATCCTACAACGTCACCGCACTAAACCTACTCACAACGGGTCTTTCTTTGAACACGAGTGCATCGGCGCGCCTTTGACCTTGCCTCCACTTGGTTCGTTGGGAGGCTCAGACCGGTGAATCCTCCAGTCTACAGCACACCATCCATCCTAATTTAGACCGCAGGGACCCATTTAGGATGAGCAACGGCCCGGAAAACACGGTGACCTTCTCATATTTGACTCTTAAACTGTTGTGGGTTTTTATTTTTTCATACTTGCCAGTGTGGACACCGTATTTTCCAGTTTGTGTCGCTCGGAAGGGCTGCGTGTGCCACTTTTCTAGGTTTGTTGACAAATTAAGGCCATTATGGTCTGGATCACCCTGACCCACATGAGCCCGCGAGTGATAAACGTTTTATGATGAGCCGCCTTTAGGACGTGGCGCCTTACCGTGGAAACCCAACAGGACTTTACGCCTCAAAGATCAATACGTTTAGTCAGGATTCCTAATATTGGACGGAGCCAATGAAATCGAATGTGCCTTTAGCGTTCGTTTAGCACTGTCATTATGAGGTTTATTACCGTTAACATCCCTAGTAAAAAAAAAAAGAAAAAAGATAAGGAATGAGAGTGGATAAGGGCACGGCTTCCCTCGTCTGTTTCATTGCCTCTCTCACCGCCTGCATCAGTATTCTCCCGCCTCGCTCTCTGTGTGTCTCTCTCTCTTCTCCTCCTATTGGCTCTTACATGCCGGGATATGGGGGTTGTGTGTGAGCGTGTTCATGAGCGTGTGTGCACGTGCGTTCATGCGGGATCCTTTTCTCTCTCCCTTCTCTCATCCCCCATGTCTTGCCGTCATTGTGCTCTCCCTACCAATCTCAATCCGTGCATCAACTTCCTGGATTGCCTCAGCATTTTCTTCCAAAGAAAACCTAACAAAAGCCTTGGGCAAAGTATGGGCAGGAGAAGAAGACACCGCGAAGGGAACGGGAAAGAGAAGGTTGCAGTGTTGTGGTTAAGAAGAAGAGTATGGTGTGGTTGAAAGAAGAGTGTTTGTGTGTGGGTTTGTTTGTTTGTGTGTGTGTGTGTGTGTGTGTGTGTGTGTGTGTGTGTGTGTGTGTGTGTGTGTGTGTGTGTGTGTGTGTGTGTGTGTGTGTGTGTGTGTGTGTGTGTGGGTGGGGGACTGGATGGATGGATGTGTAGTGGCAGATAGAAGAAGAGACGTATGGAGAGACTGGGCCAGCCAGAGTGCTGGGCTGATTGGCGCTGTAAGGCAGCCCAGTAACATCAAATTAGATAGTCTCAGAACAGAGGCACTGAATTAATTCCAAAGAGAATATTGCATTGTATGTGCTCTCCCCTCCCTCACAAGACATGGCCCAACAAAGCAGAGTATTGTGCCTTTAGTGGACATCTTGATTCCTCTCGCTCACTCCCAGGCCATTGATAGTGCTGCCATTTGCCCCGGACTTTCTCTCCTTTATTATCACTGTGCTTATTATACTATTCATATTGACAAAGTATTCACTCTCAAAAAAATAAGGAAATGCTTCCATACATTTCCTGAGAGAGATCTGATTGTGATATTTATTAGAAAACATTTCACATTGATCTCTGAATCTAAGATTGCAGCGTGTTCGACTTGACTGGGAAAACAGAATTGTAACAGAACTTAGGGAACATACTACAAGTCACAGAGTCTTTAACAGTACTTCATATTATCGTCTCTCCTACTTTTGAGCCATAGTGGTCACTATATCCCTTCTTGTTTGGTTTCCACTGTGAATAAAGTAAAGGGAACAACCTGGCTACCTCTGTCTTATGCTAACCTATGCTACAAAGATCTGGAAAAAAAACCTGCATTTTCTATTAGCTTTCAGGGATTAAATGAGGCTGGGTGTTCTACCCGGGACCTTTGTTTGTAACCGTATAGAAGTGGCTAGTGTCTTATGCATTCAGTGTAGGATAATGGTTGCATTCACCATCGTTAATAAACAAGATGTTCACAACATGGTAACAAATATTTCAAAAGCACAGATTTGCCTGTCGCTCAGCAAGGCTCCAGTTAACTCAACTTCACAGAATGCTCGGAGGAATAAGTCCTAGCAGGGTATCATTTCAACAGGCTCTTTCAAACATGACTTTTTGTTTTTTGTTGTCTCTGTCTCTGTCTCTGTATTTAATGCAGTTTCCCCCCACTTAGGGGTTTGTTTTCTTAGATGAAGCTGTTGTCCCCATAATTGTTCATTTGTTTAGAATATCCTTCATGTCCAATCTTCAGATGCTTATTGCTGTATGCACATTAAAATGCATTTGAACAATAATGAAACACAATGTTTAAGGACCCTGCAGTGGTAGTTTCTTGAAATGGTATCATGATGTGGGCTACTGCCCATCCCCTGCATGGGAGACTACCTGTGTGGAAGACTGACTTAGTTCATGTCAAGTAAAAATCCAAAGCTACTATATTCATATTAGGCAAGACGTTGCAAACATGAGAGTAATTATTAACCCAGATTCAAACACACACACGCGCACACACACGCACACACACACACACACACACACACACACACACACACACACACACACACACACACACACACACACACACACACACACACACACACACACACACACACACACAGAAGCATGGCGGTCCGAGGAACAAGTCAAATCAATAATACGGACTTGACCTTCTTTCTGAAGGCTTCTGCAACTCATTTTTTACATTCCTGGTCCTCATATCAGCAAGGAGTACAGATAGCAGGGGAGGTCTATATATTTTAAGTAAAGATCAATAAACCTAGCACCTGCATGAGCCCTCAGGATTTATCATGTTGCAGAGCTATGAGTAAGTCATGACCATATACTTCCCTTTCCCTCACTTTCTACACCGCTGATCAGGAAATACAGAATATCCGCCCTTTTAAAGAATAGGTGCAGAACAAGAAGCATCAATGATCAAGAAACATATTCCATTTCAAGCGGTTCCTGAAAGAATTCAGTTTTATTTCTGAGGGGTGGTTCATTTAATTAGCATTCCAAGCAATCAGCCTTTTCTGCCTGTGGCTTGATCAAATCAGCAGCCACAGCACGCCAAATGATGACTCTGCATGATTTATTTTATTTTATGGTAAAGGGATTAGTATGTTTTCTCTGTGTCTTCTTTGTCTCTTATCAGATGTATTTTATCGCCTCGAGATTGATAACACTGCTAAATAATTCTAACCAAAATCTATAGGCCCTACTATTTAACTATGGGGGGCAACAACAATGCTAACTTGTTTCAACGGCAGAAACAGAGTTTTTAATAAGCGTTTTCGGGAATGTGACAGAATTGTCAGATCACTATGTCAGTATCATGTCAATTTGTACTGGTAAATAGCATTATATGTTTGAGCTTTAGGAAGGAATACACTTGTAGATTGTACAGTCATTGTCTCTTCTGCAGACACTCTCTTCTAGGCAGCTGTCGTAACACTCATTCAATAGTGATTTACTGGGTTCATTGCAAAGGTTAAGATATACTGGGGACGATTTCTTTCTTTCTTACTCAATTTCTTTCTTTGCTCATCCTGACAGACTCCAAGCGCATTGGAGTCTGTCTCCTATGGGTAGCATTGATCACATGTCGTCATAAACAATTGCACTTGACAACATGTTATATAATTTGTATGGTTTATCCTCAAGGGCACTATCTACTAAATATTGGTATTTCACAGAAAGCCTATAACCCTTGCAACACATAAAAGGTTCACTTCAATTAATGCTACAGACCTTTACAGCTTCAATCTATTGGAGACATTTCCCGGCTCCCCACAAGCAATATATTTGAAACACTATTTTGGACTAATGTTGCAATTGCCCTTTGGTTACGTTTTTCAATGACCATGGACCATGGTGAGCAACATGGATGAGTGATACTTCTGGTGACCCAAAGTTCTATATGAGAAACATAGAAATGAATAGCATTATAGTCAGCCTCCTGATGTGCTCTTTTTTGCTAATTTCCATGACAAATTCTTCATATTATCATTTGAATTTGATTATATCTTATTTTGCAAACCGCCAATACAAAGATAAAACCATTTAGGGGTTCTGTATGGAAACAAGTCAATATTGTCATATCTTAGGAAGCTACATTTCTCTAACTTATTAAGTATTTATAGCATGGATTACGTGACAATAAAAGCTTGATTGAAAAAACAAAAATTGTAAGACTAGATTTGTTGTTAGGAGTACAACATTTAAACAATTAAACACATTACAGCAGTGTACATGGGGAAAGGCCAAGAGTTTACCTTTGCATCACAATTGACTGTCCTGCCAAAATTGATTCAGTAATCAATATGTTGTGTACCGCCACAAGTGAAACTGGCCTGGCAGGTGCATTGACGTATGTTGGTGTAACCCGTGGACGTGGGAGTTCAAAGTATTGACGTTGATTATCTTGATATCTTCTTCTTGTTCCAAAGACACAAGGAAATGGGCTAAAGCTGAACATTGTGATATAACAGCTGTTTAGAATGTCTGTAGCTTTCACCATCCAGACAGCCATATAACGGTTGTTTATATACCACTAGAATATGTAAATAATTTAGTGCTTCCGCTAAGGCTTGTCTTGGCTGAGGCGGTGTCAGGCAATGAGTGGCTTACTCTGCAAGGTGACGGCAGGATTTTGAAATTCCTGTTGCGTTATGCAAAGCAGTACACTTGACATTTTTCCATTCCAATTCATGGGGGCATGTTGGATGAGCGTGGGTCTTCCAAAATCGGCTACTTTACCTCCTCTGCTTCAAAAAACAAACAGTGAGGAATGCAGGCGCCAGAGGCTAATTACCGCATTGCTGGCGCAACCCAAGTTTGAGATGGAGAAATCCTCTTAACCTCATTGCCCATGGGCTCAAAATACAAATACAAAGTACTTATTTCCAATGGGTATGGATTTAGGGGGAAGTTCCTTAATTTCTCTCTAGCGCCCTTGCTATGTTTTAGTAAAATAATGTATGCTTGTAATATATTTCCCTATATTTTATATTACTGCGCAATTATCAATTTAATACATACTGAATACCTATTTCCCTATAAAATTATGTTTTGCCAGATGTTCTCAAAATGATTACACACTTCTCTTTATGGAGTAGACAAGGACTTGATCAAAATGTATTGTGTGGCAAGTTTGGCATTTTCAAGGCCAACAAGATGATAAATGTGATACATGAAAGCATGTCCTTCAGTATCTCCACATCCTGAGCAGGTATGAGTTATCTCCCTTCAACCGCTACCCACATTGGTCTCCATAGAAACCATGATTTCAGGGTGTGATGTAGACAGGGTAGGCTTGCAACCAATGCATATAAATTGTTTTCTTCTGCATCCTTACCACCGTTAATTGCACTGTTATGGTATTGATTTCTCCATATGGTATCTATTGACTTCACAGATGTAAAAAAAATCATAAAGTGAAGAAAAAATAATGATTGAGAACCAAATGAAGATAGCCAAAGGAAGGCGTGTTATACTCTGGCGTCCTTCTATTCTTTCATGTGCCATTTTCCATCTTTTCTAATTGCTGGTGTTTCTCTTATCCTCAGTAATAACAAGCACATAAAATGTGTCAATGTTTTCTTATGATGTATTAGAACCTAGCAAACGGCAGATATACGATTACCTAAGGGGTCAGTGACTTCCAAGTCACAGAGCCCTCCTCTTGCTCTGATCCGCGGAATCAATCATTATGATTAATTGGTAGGGACGGATGAAGCCGAGATAGTAGACAACTCCCTGGGCATGTGCAGTAACTTTCTGGCATTTAAATCTGCCTGGTTTACGTTTCATGCAGATGATTTACAGAAATTTTACAATGGCCACATTAATCCTAACAATGGATTCCGAGGAATCTGTTCCTGTTGTTTAACCGGACCAAATTAAAGTCCTGAGTGTATCTGCCGCTTGCTAGTCAGACAGCACTTACCAGTAGGGAAAAAACAATACCTTTAGAATGTGGCAATAATAGAGACTAAATACAAGACATTTGAGATTAGCAATATGTGTTCGTTGTTTTCAATTTGTTCTAACAAAAAGGCATGGACTGTGTATAAAATGCTTAACCTAGATTTAAAGTTCTCACTCCCTGAATTCTCCCTCGCTACCACAATGTAAGTTCAGCGACCCTAAAAAATACAACACACTATTTCAGAGGGAAAAGCGAACCTATTCTATGTAGGCTACACACGTTAGGATACATCTGTTATCAGGAACCCTTGGCAATGCTTGTGAACACTGAGACTTTGGGGAGTTAGGAGAACGACATCCCTAAAGACCTGTCTGATTTTCCAACCGGAAAAAACACAGTTGTTTTCCGATCATCAGCTAGAAATTTGCTTTTGGGAATTTGCTGGTTCTTTTTACGTCGTCAATTCCGGAACAAACATCATTTTTATTTCCGTGCACACACACCCACCGTCTGCGGGAGAGACCTTGAGTATTGCAACAGCAACAATACACAAACAAACAAAAAACATGTGCTCTTTCGTATATGAGATGAATAACAATATTATAAAAAATGCAGCCATTTGAATACTTGTCGGTGAAACATGATTCACTGAAAGAACCAAAATAAGCAGAATCAAGGTCAATTATACATGGTTATTTTATGTGATTTCTTTGTGCTAGTTAGATACACTTAGTAATGTAATGATATATATCCAATACAAAATGTATCTAACTAGCCTCAAATCAACATGTCAATGGTAGGCATGCATTGTACATCTCAATAGCTGATGAATTATTGCTCTCTGACCTCTACGAAGGCCCTATCTGCTAAGGAGTGATGTTTCATCATGTCAAGTCTTAACTTTTTCCCTTTCCTCCCTTTTCCAAGTTTCTGTCAGTTGTTGTTAATTTCTGACAAGCCATGTTTCAAGCAAACCCCTAGCATTCAAGTAACATCCGGTACATAGACCCACCAAGCACACATCCTGAATATAGAATAAGATTCTGTCCTTTTACATCGACCATCTCAATTTACATTGGAAGATTTCTCCTTTTTTTCATCTACTTTGTTGTTACGCAGGATAATAACTTAGACTTTCTGAATGGAAAGAAAACGTGTGTCACTTGTTGGCACATACACCCGGTAGTGAGAATACCATGCACCTGTCAGGCTTCAGGGTCACATTGAACGTTTATATTTTCCCAAACCACCTCCCAATCACAGCAAGCAAGGTTTTTGTCTTGTCAGGCTAAAATATGAGGATGCCTGCAAGCATGAAATAGTTTGCATTCTGCGTGCGCCCTTTTGTTTGATAAATGTATTTACCTCGAGCAGCGTTTGAAGAGCGAGAGATGCACAATTAAAAAAATATCAACCAGCTCTGGGCATCACGTGACACGATGCGTCGACTCCTGAAGCCGCCATATTATGTCGTAGCGTAACGAGATTAGGAAAGCAATGTTAGAGTAATTACCTTAATCTGATGATATGCTGTCTGCGTTGTGTCTTTTGTTTCTCATGGAGCTGTCAGAATCATTACATCAATGCAACTGTAATAATGGTGGTTCATATGCAATTAGGTGTACATTTTAATTGAGTTATCGTTCATTCATTTCATCATGTATTCTATATCTCTGGCTATTATACCATTTGTACTATAAACGATGATTCATGTTTCAGCATGAATAGTACTTTTATCGTTTATCTTTCTTTTGTATAAGTGGGTTCTAGATCAGCTTCACTTGCTACCGTAAAGCCAAATCTTATCGTACAACCAAGTAACCCCTGTTTGAGTTATTCAGGCAATAGGCCTGGTTCTCCTAAAGACTTAGTGTATTAAAATATATTCCGCTGCTATCTCAAATACATTATTATAAAAAAATATTATATTCTTTGAGTGATGAGTGATGTTTTTTTTGAGCAGTTAACCCGTGCTCCAGCAGGTCTCTGTGGCGCTTTAAGTAGGAAAGTGACATGAAGGGCAGCGGGCAAAACACATAAAACTCAAGCAGCAAGACGTCCATTCATAACTATTCCCTTGGCTATTCCCTCTGAGAAACTTGCTCTTTGGACAAAGCTTCTAAAGTTAAGTTTGCAGCTAGCTCAGAAAAAAAAAAGACTTTTTGGCGAAAAGAGAAAAGCAAGAGTGACCTGCAAGACCATGTCCCTAAACAGAGATATAGGGGTATATTAAGCTGCAAAGTATCAACGGCTCAATTTAAATGATGGAGGGGAAGACTTAGCTTCCATTTGCCGTCTGGTACTCACACATTTGACAAAGAGCCTGCGACAGACGTGGCAGCTGATACAAAACCAAAGATCATACATACAACTAATTAGGAGCATGCCTATTCAGAACTAAACTCTCTTGAATTGAGATCATCGGGACAAAATAATAAATTCCATAAAAACTGAGGAGAAAACTGGGGGGGGTAATTGTCCGAGAAATGAGACACAATATTTCTCTTTTTTTTGCTTTGCGACAGATGCAATGAATTTTGAATGTTTTGAATACTCTTCCATTGAATGTGCAGTGCTGCTCGGTCTGATAGCTGGAATTGTCTTCGTTATCGTGGTGTTCCCATTCCCTACACCAGTAGCTCCTCACTCCTGGGACAGTGCCACAAACAGCAGAACACACTGCTGGTGGAGGGGGCCTGGAGACTTCAGCGTTCCAGTTTTTTCTTTGTGTATGTGAGCAGTGCAACTTGTTCTGTGGAGTGATAAAGAGAGAAACTAACTAAAGTGTGTGTCTGTGACGTGTGTGTCTAGGCTTGTTGTGAGCTGGCCCATGCTGCAATGACGAAATGATCACAATGTCTTTGGGGGTGGCAGCCATGAAGCACCATCCTCCAGTACACTACTGGCTGTACATTTATCACCGCATGCTTATTGTGAAGTATTATGGGGTAGATATTGTGTAGTATTCTGAATACTTTAGGCTGTACCAACGGCTGCTACCGTTGCAAAAAATGCTGTGTATCAGTGTCAGTGGGTGTGGGAATTTTTCTAAATCGTTAAATTGAATCCAATGCCTATCCCATGCGCCAGCATAGCAGTGTTTTCCTCAAGAACACAGAGCCTCTGTATAATCTAACACATCAGACTGGGCCAAAGTGCTGAGTCCTGCGAATCGGTTCTCTGCAATGTGGGCTCACTCCTATTGCCTTTTCTGCCTACCCTCACACTTTATCTGCATGCAATATTTACTCAAGACATGAGCTTTCCCCGCTCAGATTGGAGAAACCTGTGTTTCGGATGTGTTTCATATTGGATTTGTGTGTGATTAATATTGCTCACCTATTGAGAAACCTATCCATAAAGTTGTCGACTATGATAAATGGGAGCTGTGTAAACAGGACGTGTGTGTGTGTGTGTGTGTGTGTGTGTGTGTGTGTGTGTGTGTGTGTGTGTGTGTGTGTGTGTGTGTGTGTGTGTGTGTGTGTGTGTGAGATATGTAAATGATTTCTTCTTTGGTGTGCAGGCACGGGTCCCCCGCCTCATATCACATGGGAGATTCTCCATCGTCTTGGATACGGAGGGGGGAGGGGGCGGTATATGAAAGTCGATCCTCGGGATGGGGGCGATGGGTTGGTGGTGGTGCTGGAGCTGGTGGTGGTGGTGTGGGCTGCTCAAGTTACAGTGGGAATTAACTCTCAACTCTCGCAGGCAGTGGTTGTATCAAAGCAAACCGAGTTGGAATGTGATCATTGATGCAATGCGTCAGTCTGGTTTGAGTCCGCTCCAAGTTTACGTGACAGATTCATTTAACAGGTTGAGGATCTTTACAATGAAAGCCTGCTCCAATTAATCTACGTCAAGCATGGGCGATGATAAAACAAGTGTTAAATTAAAGATGATGACCAGTGTAGTTAGAATTCCTTCACGTCGAAAAAGGATGCCACAGTATATCAAAAGACAAGCGGGTGCAAGCAGAAAGTTTGTGATATCTTCTATTCCCAACGATTTTAATTATAATTTCATTTGAATGAATAAGTAAATCCAAAATAAGGGTACAATCTGTTTGTCTGTATTTCTTTGTTTCCTTATGCTGAAGATCTCACTAAATATTTGTTGTGAAGATTACGTGTTAATAATTGAAAGTAATTTCTTAGCTTTAGCTGATATCCACTTCAACCACACAGGAACATCCATTATTAATGAAAACAACTTGAAGCCTCATTTATATATGAACATATAACAATGTATACTTTCTTATGTATTCCCTCATTATCTCTTAGGAATTGATAAGACTGTGATCATGTGCTGCTGCTGCTGATGTGCTTTGACAGTGTCCTTTTCCAAAGCCTGGCTCTATTACTAGATGTTTCGACATGTTATTAAGTGTTTATAATCTGGGTAATGATCACAAGCACAGTGTACACCTTTGCTGCCCTGGGCCAAGACCACCTCATTAAACCTGCAGGGAGATGACCTCTGGCAGGTTTCCAGACAACCTCAACATGTCTATGTCTCCTGAGAGATAGTGACAAACAAGGAACCACACAGCAATCCTGAACAGAATAGCGAGTGAACAACAGTTTTACTTTTACTTTGGTCACAACACTATAATGTATCGTTATAGTGTGGCATAGTCAGCTGGTGACTTCCCCATGTTTAAAGTGGATCCTGTCGTATCTTTGTCTAACGCTTGGATTCACTGCAGTGCGATGAGGTTACCCTGTTCCATAGAGTCATATCCCTCAAAATGTGTCTTTGACAAGTTCAGTTACAGACCCGTCCTACCACTGCTCATAATATATTATATATGAAGATAGCCTATGCCATGTCATACAACGGCTAGTGTCACAAATCACAGATGTCTCTAGATTAATATTCAAAGTCTGATAGCAGACGAGCCAAATCTGGGTGACGTTGTGTTTCACTTTGTTTCGCGTCATATTTGTTTGGACCAATCATGAGGGGGGGATTTGTTAGCGCGTAATTGGCTGACAGAGAACACAAACTCTGCCAAAACTAATAAACTTTTCCCTGAGGGAAGAGTTTTGGTATCTGGCCCAGGCTCTGTAGCATCTCCATCAGAAGTTCTGCTGTAATATAATTGGATTGCTGGATCTGGGATAACACAATTGAAAACTCTTTAGCAGTGGTCCATTGGAGGAAGAATGGCATGGATTGCTCTGATCAGTTTCCGCCACTGCAAAATAAAGATACTTTAAAGGTAACATATAATACCACCAGGTGTGAGTGTGATTAGCCATTACTAGCCGTTCTTTTGACATCACAAGTGGGCGTGTCCACCTAGATGTATGCTGGATAGATCAGTCTACCAGCCTACCAAGTGGACTGTAGCAAATGTTGCTCATCTATCCGTCTTATTTCTAGGTGGACAAGCCCACTTGTTACATCTGGTGGTATAATATATGACCTTTAATAGTGTCCTTTAATGCTTTCCGGACAACACTGGTCAAACAGCTCCCTCTCTCTTCCCTTAATGCACCCAACGTTCACCTGGATAGAGCCAGTATCTCCCTGTATAGAGCCAGTATCTCCCTGTATAGAGCCAGTATCTCCCTGTATAGAGCCAGTGTCTTCCTGTATAGAGCCAGTATCTCCCTGTATAGAGCCAGTGTCTTCCTGTATAGAGCCAGAGTCTTCCTGTATAGAGCCAGTGTCTTCCTGTATAGAGCCAGTGTCTTCCTGTATAGAGCCAGTGTCTTCCTGTATAGAGCCAGTGTCTTCCTGTATAGAGCCAGTGTCTTCCTGTATAGAGCCAGTGTCTTCCTGTATAGAGCCAGTATCTTCCTGTATAGAGCCTGTCTTCCTGTATAGAGCCAGTATCTTCCTGTATAGAGCCAGTATCTTCAGACCTTCAGACCAATATCTTCAGACCTATCTTCAGAGTACATAAAAGTGGAGCCCTTATAGTCCTTGTAAATATTGTAACCATATAATGGAACATAATGGCTTTTATTAAATTGCTACATGTTTCAGTTTAAACCAAGCACTTAATCAAATTGCACATTTTAACTCGTAAAGCACACTATTCTTTGGAGAGGTAATCATCAACAACATTCCGGATTTCTTCTGTTCATTTCTAAAAAGGTTGCCCATTCTGAATAATGTTGGGTAGTTTTGTGAGAAATGAAAAATCCTGCAGCAACTGACTGGGATATTTAAAAGTATTTAATATGTTATCATTTGAGCCTGCAATGTTATGGTTCAAATGCGATGAAACACAAACAAATAAATAGTCCTGAAAGACAAAGGGAAAGCAAAGGATATATTATGAAAAGTAAGTAAGAGGTGGAATGAAAGAAATAGTCTGAAGGAATGAATATGCTTCTAGCAGGAGAGATCATGACAGCCGAAAAAAAGATACATTAATAATCAAAATCTAAAATATGCTGAAAAAAAAAGGGTGTCTGTATACCTATTCATTTGACCCCCATGGTAAACATGCCATCTGTGATTTGCTTTGGCTAACTCCAAAAGCACGTCCGTCCCCCTAAATGTCTGTGTGTCTCTCTGTCTCTCTATACAACTGTCTGTCTGTCAGTTTATCAGTAAGTTGGCAAAAAAAAGGACCTTGTAGCCTGCTTTTCATGTGCAATCATACGTCAGTTGATAATGGAGTCATAAAGCTGAACAAACACACAAACAAACATGACACGCATATACGTGGATTCATGGGGTGCACTGAAAGGATGCATTTAAGTGTCATGATCATGATAGAGACGCATCATGATAATCATAATATATAAATATTATATTGTTGATTATTAGTGTGTTATTAGTGTTTGGCAATGGGATGGCTGATTTGGGATATGAAAGTAAATATATTTGTAAATAAACACATATTTTCCTTCTCCAAACTGCCTTTTTACTTTTCAAACACATTTCAACAGAACAGATTGTGCTTTGTGACTCACTGATTTCCTATTTTTAGTGAGACGCAATTCAGTGTGTGTGTGCTATTCTCCACTGTTTGAGCAGACCCTGGCTGGAACACGACAGAGAGTCCAACAATAGACCAACAGTAGCCAAACAGTGCATGATTGAATGCAGGTTGGCCCTGAGATGCAATTGGGGGGGGGGAAAACCTTATCATGTCTAAACACGTTTTCAATACCTCACTCCTTAATACAGCATTAGCATGCCAGGTCAACATTTCATTGTCTTTGATTGTGCCTCACATTCTATTTTGTGAAATGAACGGAACACAATGGACTGAAGTGCTTCGCTCAGCCAAACACAAAGGCAATAATTAACTCAATGAGTGATTTGATGACATTGCTGTGCCAACACTGTTGGAAATAAGGAACCTGCCTCTCAATGTGAATTCAAGCCCGGCAACATTCATAACATCTAACAAACATATAACGTGATACATTAGTCTGTGAGTGACTATTATAGGTATTCCTTAAGATGCGAAAACAATCATCTTCTAAGAGTGTCTTATTTTTGGATATAAATGTCCAAGTGGCTGGCAGGTAACTAGGCAACTATATTTTGGGGAGACAAAAGGGCTTGAACTGAGAATTTATCTAAACAAAATTGGACGCATAGTCTAAAAAGGAGTAGGAGGTGGAGGAGAAATGGACAGCAACAAATTGAAGAGCAGCAAAGAGAGGCGGGAGGCCAACGTTTCATGTTTCCTGGCTTGGTTCTGACCTTTCAGCGTTACTGTATACTGTTTGTCAGACACATTTCTCCACTGTACTGTTTTGGATTTCCAAGTGGTATGCTTTAGACCTAACATTCCATGGTCACTGGGGTTAGCCCAAACTCATGGACTTAAAGCTGCACTATATCACTTTTCACTGCACATTTTTGCTTTCATATGTTAATATAAGTCAGTAACTAAGTGTCCATCCATGACTCAATTGACCCAGGGATTCATGCACTCTAATTAAATTGTGTGCTGAGCAATTGCTGGGAATAACTATGAGGGAACCTGATGTCCAAAATGAAAACCGGACTGATATTTAATAAAGTGCAAAACCAATTTAGTTTTTTTGGTTTATTAGTAACACCATTACCTAGCATGAAGACATGGTTGATAATTGCTTCCGAATGGTTTTCCTTTTGTCACTCTTCATGTCGGCAATGTCACTGTTATGCCAAAGAGCCAATGCTCAGTGGTGCTACTAACTCTGGCCAGAGAGGCCACATTAAACCACATAAATATTCTGCTGTGATAATTGTGTTTTGTTGATGGAATTCGATTTTTTCGTTTGCTCGAACATTATGCTCGTAATAAAGCAGTCCTCCTGTGAACCGTTAGTCCCTCTATCTACAGAAACAATGTTCTTTAAGCAGTGTGCCAGGGTTTTTACAAAGTGGTGCCCCATTGAGAGCACCTTCGAGGCTACCCCTGTTACCGTATCCTTGTTAGGATACGATAAACAATGACAGAAATGCAATTAGATTCTAACATATTTCACCCATCTTCCTTTGCAAACGTGTTTACATTCATATAAAATACACCAATTGAGATTAGGCTGATATGGCTTTGTTATAGGACCTGTTACAATAATACATTGTAGGCTACAAGATTGTTGAATTGAACAATGGTCTCCGTTGGAGCCACTGTGGGGGTTTTCTTAATTTTGACTTTACTGTACTTAACTTTTTTTTTTATGTTCTTATAAATATTGTTGAATCATTCACTTTTTTGAAGCACAAAAGTATGTGCACAACAAGGTGCACAGCCACGTTCACACACACACACACACACACACACACACACACACACACACACACACACACACACACACACACACACACACACACACACACACACACACACACACACACACACACACACACACACACACACACACATCCCACACACATTGCCTCTTTGCATTTTAATTGTGTACATAAATAGGAACTAATTACCGGTAGTATGGAAACCCTCTTTCTATTGTATTGGAGGGTCATGTTTGTTTAAAATGGATTTCATCTAATTGTGTTGTGGTATAACTAATTAAATAAAATGTTAATGCTATCCATGTGGTCACAACATACCTGGTCAGCCACAATTTTGCAATTATTTCCATAGAACTTAAATATCCATTACAGTGTACCAACCCCCCTCACCCCCCCCCCCCACACACACACACACACACACAACACACACACACAGGCAAAAACAGAAAGGCACACACGCATACACGCATACAAACACATGTATGCACACACGCACATACTCACACAGGCACACACGATACACAGTCACACATAAAGAGAATATTCAAAGACCCAGATGACATAAGGAGGAGGCCTGCATAAACATTACTATCCTGGCCTTAAGCATAGCCATTATTCCATTGAAAGAGTACACTTCATATGTAAATGCCAGAAGTGCTGATTATGTTATTTTAATCGAAATAGTCCTTTAATATTTTACAAGGTTGGAAGGCAAAATAACAAACAACAAAGCAGGGCACTGCCACATCCCTTTCTAACCGTGACAACTAACTTTGACTCTTTTATTTCTCTATTTACGCACTGGTCTTTTTTTTGGTTTTTCATATTTGCCTAAAGATAAGTGTCTGTTACACTCTTTTAAATTAGCATGTGTACGACTCGATGTTGCCCTGCCATGGCTGTCTGCATATCGACCCTCTCCCTCGTTCCTACATTTTACCACTTTCTCCGCTTGCTTTTGAAGTTTGGGAGTTGTCACGCACGCGGTAAGAGGAACTGGCCCCTGTCCTAGAGCTACATCCTTTCTGTTGACATACTGTGCCTTGCATTATGCTCCATTGACTCTTGCACAAAGTAAGTGTGATGGATTCATGATGACTTTCTTTCTGGGCCCTGAGTTTGAAATTATATCATGTAAAAAAATTAATGACAATTCTAATGTTTTTGTATTATTTTTACCCCCTCTCTCTCTATTAAATATTCACGAAACATGTTTAGATCAAGGCTATTATAACTAATTCTAACACTGGATATTTAAATTTCACCCTGTCGTGATTTGCATATTTTCACTCTCATTGCATGAATACACAAACACATTTAGCTGTGTTAATAACATTATTTTACAATTATATATGAGATGTTGTGTGATTCTCAACAAGGGTGCAGAAAACATGGTCATCTTCCAATAAGGGTATAATTGATTGCTACAAAAACAAACCATTCATCTTCATAAGACCATAGTGAATTGCTGTCAATATAGGAGTCTACATCAAACCCAAATTAACTTTTGCTCCACATCAATGCAGACTCTCAGTTTTCAAAAGAACAGAAAGCAAAACAATTCCAAACAGCAAATCATTCATTCCCATTTGTATTAATATACCATTAAATATGCAAGGCAGTGCTGGTAACACTTCACCTATGAACACGAGCACCTTCAATCTTTCTGCTATGACCTGAATATTACCTCAGGCCGCTCAAAGCCCAGATTATCTGTGCACTTTTCCAGTTTGCCATTTCTTTTCCTCCCAGAGAACAGTGGAAAGATGCTCCTGAGTCCCCCAGGTATAAGGAATTAGGTCAGGTTCTAGAGGAAAATGAAAGGATTCTGTTTTTTTTTGTACAATGCAGTAATGTATGCAGGTTTCCATTCTCTCTCTCTCTCTCTCTCTCTCTCTCTCTCTCTCTCTCTCTCACTTGGGTGTTCTATTGGGTGATCCTATGTCCCCCAACCCTCCTCTCTCCATTTGTTTGAAACCAATCAGACCTGGGGAGTGTATTTTTGGCAAAAGCTGTGCGATGGTTAATTAGTCTGGAGGAATAATCCTCTGCCACATTGTGAGTGGAGTTCTTGTGTTGCGACGAGATCTCTATGGATAATACTGTACACTCATGGAAAATGAAAAACAAAAGTACAAATTTACACTGCAAATATCAAAACATTGTTTGTAGCCTATATATATATATATATATATATATAATATATATATATGTTTGATCTTAAACCAAAACTAAAAAACTATATTCAATTGCATACAAATAAAAATAAAACTGTATGAGCACCAAGTTTCGTGAAAGGTTTATAGTTACCAAAGAATGTCGTTATATGCAATATCCGAAAGAATTGCATATTATAATTTATAATGTAATTTTCCTATCATGGGATGATGAACAGCATGTGGGTTCACCCATAAAACCCATTAACATTCACCTGTTGCACCCTGTCTCTGTAGAATAACAATTACGACAGTATGCTCATTATAATATATGTATATAATGCTTCTAAGAAAGCTACTAAGCTACTAAGAAAATAAAGATAGATAAAAAAGAAAATATTCACTTTATTATTCAGATACTTGAAGTCTTCCCAGGAATTGTGTCACAATACAACCATTTAATATCTTAAATGGTTCATGAAACTCATGAAACTTGAATGTGCAACTTAGTGCCCTCTGTATGAGGATACATTTTTATATTCTGCACATGTGTTATAGATAGACGGGAATAAGATGACAAATGTAAATTCTCTTCTATCAAAATGTCAATTCAAGGTCAGAGTGTCCTTATAAATGATGTGTCAGTGATATAGTGCCTCCAATAACCTTTGTAATGGTTGGCCAGGCCCTCAGGGAAACTGACAAGGCATACATTATACCCACACTGAAGCTACATCTTCACGTCTGCTGTGTCTTGAGTGTACTAAAACTGAAAGAAAGCGAAACGGTCATACAGAAACAAAATCTTAGCAACAATCTATTTTTAGCTTCCAATGAGGGCTGCGACTATTTGCAACTGGCATGGGACAAGTCTAATGCTAATGGCTATCTGTCCACTGGTGAACTATGGAGTTGATTCTCTCTGTGGTTTTGGATAATGATGACGGCTATAGTGTTGCATAGTGCTGCATAGAGTAAGATGTGGCATACAGGTTCACTGTTATAGGGAATAGAGAAGAAGAAGGAAGAAAAAAACCTGCATCAGCATATTGCTGACTGGGCCAAATAAGAATCCCATCAACTACAATGCTGTCTAGCGTGACTTATACTAATAAACACACACACACATGCATGCACAAACATGAGCATGTGCATCTATACGCACACACACACACACACACACACACACACACACACACACACACACACACACACACACACACACACACACACACACACACACACACACACACACAGACACACAGACACACAGACACAATGACACACCTAGATTCATACTTTAGATAAAAAGCTATTGTTCATGCATTTATGATAGGATTATAGATGTGAAAGGATTTACTGACATCCATCAAAAGCTCTTAACTTTTGGACTATTAAAACTTCTTGAAATTACATCTATGTCATAAACTACTTTATTCTTTTAACGTGTGTTACTTTTCTAAACTGAAGACCACTTGGTTTTGAAAAAAGCTACTCCAATTGATGTGGGAAAAAGTCTCAGTTGGAGGGCAACTGAGGGTTGGTTTCCTAAAAAATCTTGTAGTGTGTATCAATCCATCCCTCTTGCTCACTCAACCCACTAACCTGAACACAGTGACTTTGGTGTGGTGAAAGCTTTTTATTTTATTTCTGCTACAGCTGGTCCGAAGTGGTTCTGATCCATTCATTATAGGCCAGTTAAAGGTGAGCCACAAACAATAATAGTGTGGGCAATCATTTATGAAATATGGAACATATCAATAATAATTTATAAAATCTCATATCTGAATAATATAATCATAAATCAGTGAATATGTGTATTTAATTACAATATAATATGCATTGCACATTCATACATCACATCACATATCATAGTTAGTTAGTTAAGCCTTTGTATTCCTTTCGGAACATAGGCCATTGATGAATCGTTTCCACCCCCGTCTGTCTTGTGCCATCCTCTCCAGCTGTTTCCACGCCAGTCCCTTCTTTTTCACACCTAGCTCTGTGCTCCTTCTCCAGGTGCTTTTGGGCCTCCCTCTGCTCCGTTTGCCTTGTGGGTTCCATGTTAGTGCCTGTTTGGTTATTGCTGTTTTGCCTTTTCTTAGTGTGTGACCTATCCAGCTCCACTTTCTCCTTATCAACTGTATCTCTATGGGCTCTTGATTGGTGCGTTCCCACAGGTTGGTGTTACTGATACGGTTTGGCCAGAAGATCCTGAGGATGCGTCTAAGGCAGTGGTTGATGAAAGTCTGCAGTTTATTGGTGATGGTATTGGTGGTCTTCCAGGTTTCTGATCCATACAGCAGTACAGATTTGATGTTGGAGTTGAAGATTTTGAGCTTAGTATTGAGTGAGATGTTTTTAGTTTTCCAGATATTATTTAATATGTTGAATGTTGTTCTTGCTTTCCCTATTCTTGACTTCACATATCATAAATAATATCTATATCTATATAAAACACATTGATGATTCCACATACAGCACATTCATCTTTTACTTTAGAATGATACAGGACCCATTTCCCTTATTTTCCTACCTTACTTCCTGCTGTGTGTGTGTGTGTGTGTGTGTGTGTGTGTGTGTGTGTGTGTGTGTGTGTGTGTGTGTGTGTGTGTGTGTGTGTGTGTGTGTGTGTGTGTGTGTGTGTGTGTGTGTGTGTGTGTGTCTCAGTCTCTCTCTGGTCATAAAATGGTCATAATTCCTCACCACTAAAATAAACCAAACTGTAAAACTGAAGAGAAAGGAGAAACCACAATTGGATGATTTATTGCTAGTGTTGAGCACTAGATGTGAGCTTGCACTTTTGCATTTGTCAGGACTCAAGTTTTTATCATCATTTGAAAGTTCACGTGTGTGAGAAACTGCAAAAGTCTGACAAACCTTTTTATCAGACAGATGCTTTTCAATTCGTATCACCCCTGGTAATAAAAATACACATTTATTTTCAATCGTTTTCTATAGTCACACCCATTGTTTTACTTAAATTACAATTGGGCATTGTGAGATTGCGTGGACTAAACCTATTCACTGTGCCAGAGCGATAGCCGTGGAGGTTCGAGGAAGGATGTTTTCTAGTTAATACATCACTAGCAGGAATCTTTGAGGTCCCGTGGACCCCTTGTAGATCATCATTTCTATCTTAGTGATGGATGGGCTTTGGGGCGCTCACAGTTAAGCTCTGTTACGAAGGGAGTCACCGGGTCTTTGGAAATGTAATGGCCCACAGCCCACTATCATTCCTGCATCCCCAGTGCATAGCAAGTTCACATTCTGTTTTAGACCCATGTAAATCAAAGCAGGGTGTTGTGTCATAAGTGTGGGGGAGCTGGTGTTTGAGGAATTTGGTTGTTTGATGTTCCACAAAGCAAGTCTTTTTGAACTGGTGTAAGCGTATAATGGTTAATCAATACCGTACATTTTTAATGCATGATATTGTACAGTTAAATCTGTATGGGTTGAGGAAGTGACGATTCTAACATTTTGTCAGTAAGAAATCTGTGCTAATGGTTTCAGAACGTTATTTGGTTAAGTAAGAATGTAAATGAACAAAATCCATTCAAATACGGCAGTGCCATATGGAAAGGTATAAAAACGATAAAATCCCAATTTGAAATGGTGGATTAACCGACGCACATGCACACGCACGCACACACCAAACACACGTACACACCCGCCAGACAGAGAGGAGCTTTTGTTCAATGGGCTCTTCAACATTTCACAAATGTGTCCCCTTAAATCTGCTGTAGTAACAGTTAAAGCCTCTACGCTCTGTGCCGTCTGTTTTAATTATAGCTCACTGTTAACGTCAAAGTAGGATGAAGTTTCAAATTTAGGGCCAAAATCTTAAAAGGAAAATCTTCAAGAACCCCATTCTATCATTCAGCAGGCGGTACAATGGCCTATTTCTATACAGTCTAGATACCATTACGGAGAGATAGTGAATAGTAATCCTACAAACTAGGGTGGAGGAATAAAATTTCTATTAGCTCTAATTACTTCTCCCATTTATCCTTGGGAATGACATGAAGATTAATGAAGCTCTCCCCTATTTTAAGCAAGGTTATTTAAATGAGTCATTTTGCCATCCTCCTATCTCTGCATTAATCTTCACATGAGACGGAATGTTTCAGATTCATTTTATATATTTTTTTATTTAGGATACATTTAGAATTCTATAGGCTTTCCTTTTTACATGGCAAAAGAAAAGTGACTTCAATTGAAATGGCCATTCCTGGCGGGCGTGGCCAGTCTGTTTAGTTTTTGTGTAATGATATTTCTGCCATGGTGTTAACAAATCAAATCAACTTTAAATATATATATTTTAAATATGATCCATGTGTTTCTTCTTTGTTCATTATATAGTGATGGAAATATATGACATGCAGTGGAAGTAAAGAGGTAGATTTAGTATGCCCTATACATCATTTGCATAATAGATCCCCATCTATAATTCATTAACACAGGCACAATTTACAGTATGTTCAATAGTTGAGGCTGGCCGAGAGCAATAAAGAAAACCGTAGTGACATTCACTAGGTGAATTATGTATACATCTGAGTGCTGAATGATCATAAACTAAGACTAGTAAAAATGGAATTAAGGATAAAGGTATGTGGTTGTTAGTCAATATGAGTCGAATGAGTATAAACCGTTTCATTAGATCTCTCTCCCTCACTTTATTTGCTATCTCTCTGTCTATCATTATGTCTCCATCGTTCATTCTGTCTCCCTCATTCACCCCATCTGTGCTTCTCTTCTTCACTTCACTTTTCCTCTGTTGAACTCATGCCAAGATCAATCCCAGGCTCCCTCAAATTTTCTCCCGGGAATACATTCACTAAAAAACAACTCCTGTGTTGTTCTGACATTTGAATGTCTGCTTGGAGCAGGAACGGGAGGCAAAAGAACAGACTGTGCCCTCCTACACCCGATTTTTAAGTGCATGCCTCCTTTTAGCAATGGGCCTGCATCCTCTTGGCCCTGTGACACTGCTGATGAGCAACCAATGGATAATGGTTTCCTACCAAACCGAGTGTTGTTGTCTACACACAGGCTACGTGTTGCGTCATCAAACCCATTGTGTATCATGCCTCCTCCGTAGATCAATCACTTTCTGTGCGCTCCGTCTCTGACATTATCCAAATGTTCTTTTTTTTCCTATTGAAATTGTATCCCTTTGTGAAAAACATTGCCTTGTTTTTACTACATATTTTCCCAGCTTAACTGGGACTCATAGGCACAGAGCCACAGTGAAAAGAAATATATAAATGTGTATATCTCACAGCCCACAGTTAAAGACATTAAAGGTACACCTTTAGGACAATGTTTGTGCCGTTTTATACAGGGTGTTTCGTATGGATGACATGCAGTCACAATGCTGAAACCAAAAATATGTTTTTTCCCACAGAGTATTGCTTCCCTAGCAAACAATATGACTAAAAAGTTAGTCAATCTGTACTGCAAAAGGCGATCTCTGTCGACCAACTGTATATTTATTAAATGCATTGTATGGCTTTGGCGATGGGAAAATGCATTCTGGCTATACTGTTCGATTTGTGTGCTAGTGTGTTTATGTTTATGAACTGTTAACATAAATAAAATACATGCTTGGAAGAGGAATAATCAGAGGATGCAGACTTGTTCTGCGGACGAAAGAAACTGGACGGAGCGAACCGGACTGATCTGGGTAGGAGGCTATGGCATGATCTGCTGTACATGATGATGATCATTGCTTCAGGAGGCCCATGTTGAACCCACATTGAGCGGGCGTCTATGATAGTCTTGTAAAACAAACGCTCGTACATTCCAGCTTCAGTTAAGAGTGGGGGAGGAGATACAATGCCGTATAAACACTAATGTGAACTTATTTTAAAGATTGAAAAACAGATTGGACAATATGTGTTTGCTGTATAAGCTGCTTTTGCACAACATTTGACTTTCAGATTCCGGAAATCAACAATGGATTGCAATCTCTTTTGGCAGGGTAGTATAAGTATATATTACGAACCATTTACATAATAAAAGCATTTACTTTGCAAGAATTTGTTTTTCTTTCATGGGCATTGCCGCATTGGTGGCACAATCAACAGAGGAAATTGTGGCCAGTGAAGCACAATTCTAACTGTAACTATTGAAGTAATTAACTAAATAAGGACTGTAAAAACTGTACTGAATTAAACTATTGAAGAAAAAGAAGTGCGACACAAATGTATTATTAATTAAAGATTGATCTAGATGCTGTGTTTTCCTCTAAATGAAAACATTTTAATTAAAAGCGTATTCATAACACATGCATCCTAATGACAGAGGTTTTCTAAAAAATGGGTTTCACAAACAGCACAAGCAGTTTGCTATTCTCATCATGTTATTAGTGCTCACTTAACTGCTCATTATTCCTTAACAAGGCATTTTCTTTTCTAATTTTCTCCAAGCTGCTATTTGTCTGTCTTTGTTTAATTGTATTAATTGTGTATGCATCAAAAGGGAATACATGTGTCCACAGGCCTGATGTCATGGGGTGGTAGTAGATCAGGATAGAGGAAATGCAGGTTGACTTGTGACCGAAAAGTTCAATCCCCGGCTCATCCTAGCTGAGATTAGAGGTGACCCTGACTATGACACTCAACCCTAACCTTGCATGGTTTACTACACCGTCTGTGTGTATGAATGGTTGTAGCTTTGGATAAAAGCCTCTGCTAAATACTTTGGTACCTCGCCATCTGAGCATGGTGCAACAGCAGTCCTCTTTTTTACATAAAATTCTTTCATTAGTATTGTAAAAACATGTGCATATTCCCAAACCTATTTAATTGATCAGTGACTTAATCAATTCCTCCTTTCTGTGGCTAATGAAGATGCTAACAGTTATGTGATCACAACTCTTTCTGTAGGTCAAACAACATTGTCCACTGATAGTTCAAGAGTGACTTTGGCTCAATTGTTGTGAAAAATTGGACTCTTATTCAATTCAATTAAATTGTATTTTTGTAGCCATTAATCACCATTAGAGTCTCAAAGGGCTTTACAGGGAAAACATTTATGACACCCCCCTAACCCAAGCCAGGCCAACCCTTATGATTGGGTTACTTGCTTGTGTGTCGTGCTGAGTAGGAGTGAGGGAGATTGAGGGACTGCGAGAATCGCCTCCTACAGCGAGAGGCGCTGAGAGGCCGCTGATATTTTCGATTTAAAAACCTGTATCCCGAATGGGATGAATGAAGATTTGTCACGAAGTTGTTTCTTATAAATGTAATTTATATGCTGTATGTTCATTTGTATGTAGGCATGTATGTAATTATTCTCATCAATGGACTGTCACATTATTGACACTATCGGACTGGATAGCATTTAAATGCAATTGGTTGTTTTCGAAGGGGTGTTAATGGGTGTGGATATTTAAGAATGGTTATGCTATTGCATTGTTGCACACTGAAGAAGGCACATGCCGAAACGCATCAGTGCAAAGATAAAAGTGGATTTATGCAAAGTGCGGCCTCCCTCCTACTTTACTTTGGTTTGCTACATTGAGTGATGCCTGCTCCTATCCTCACTTCCAGTGCTGAGTAGGCAGACAATGTGGATTTCAGGGGACAAGCATATTTTGTAGTCTTTGACCATAGTCTAAACTTTTAAAATGAAAAGCAATCAAATCAGTTACTTCCTGTCAGCTATCAAGTTATTTTATTAAATTTTCTTAACGGCAATAAAAAAATAATACCGCCATTGGGTTCTTAAGTAGACGAGGACATTTTAATTTCTCAAGGGAAAGACAAAAAAAGTAACAACAAAAATGAATAACCAATATAGTATGACACCTGAGATCAAATTGGGCATTGGTTCGAAAGGTGTGTGGTATCATCCAATAGGACTTAACGTATAACAGCATGCTGTACACAGAATGTTGCATAATGCAAAAAATGATCACCATAATATTAGGGAGGGGGGTAGATCTGTTGGTGTGGCTAAGTGGTCCCTGAGATGCAGCATCAGAGAAATCTGTCACTTACCTGATTCGGTCAAGAGATAAATGTGGACGAATGGAAAAGCCTTAACTGTCCAAAACACATTAAGGACAAACAGATTATTGGGTTTACTCTAATCTGCCCATAATGCATTTTATTCCTTCTTTATTTTTTTCACATAATCCCCCAGAATCCTATTTCATTTGAATGGCCCCAGCATTATTCTGTCTTTCCAAATTGAATTTTCCTTCCCTAATAATGTACGATATTTATCCCATTTAAATGTAGACTTTTTATTTAGTGAAATCAAAAATATGATACTATATAAAAAAAACAATGACTAAAATAACAAATGTCATAAAAATGAATCACTGTCAACGGGTTAAAATGTCAGTTCACTGATAAAGACGATTTATAAACCATCGTCTGTCCAAATAGAAAAAATGGTTTGGTTAAACATTGCGCCGGTACTAAGATAAGCTTCTGTCACTTTGACAGACTATGTAATAGGAGAAAAAAAAAAGGCTCCAATGGTATTCAAGGTTTGGAAAAATAATAGAAAAGTCAACCAAACGGGTATTAACCTCTTTGTTTTTTTTTAAATAACATACTCAAAGTAAATAGAGTATATCTCCACAACTGCAAGGACTGTAATAACTTGGTACCAAATTAAAGATAACTCCTTTGAGATTGTGGTGCGTCTGAAATAATCAAGGTGGATACTCCTTGGTTAGAGTGAATAAAGCTTAAATACAGGATAAGATGATTTAATTTCGGCCTGAAATAAATGTAATGTTTTAGAATAGATAGACTTATCACAAGCGTTTATCTATCTATGAGTCGGGATGAATATTCTGACAATGCAGAAGAGTGCCGTAGTGGCATTTTCAAAGACAAAGATGGCTGCCGCAGATGTAGAATGGCCTATCATGTATTTTCACTAAAAGAAGAACAAACCATATATCATATTGCCGTCGCTCGCTACTGTGTCACCCGTGTCGTTGCTACGATTGGTTGTAGGCCTTTCCAATTGTGTCCAGGGATATTTTGGTCTGCGCCCGCTGGAAATCGTAATTGTACTGTAGGGCAATAGCACAACATCTGGTAAGAACCTCTGCCAAAAGTTGAGGCAATAAAGTCAAGTAAAGCTGAAGATTTTTATTTGGTTTTAGTATAGGTAGGTTGCGGCTTCTCCAAATAAATCAATCCAATGCAAATTTGACAATATCAACTTGACGAATGATTGATTTCAAATCATATGTTATCACTTTGCAAGAGCATTGAAATGTCACCACTGCGTCGACTATTCTTCATATAAACTAGATATACACTAGAAATGAATCTATCTGACCTTCGTAAAATTAGAATTTGAATGCAAACCCGTGGAGGGAAAATAATCTTCATCAATAGATAGCGTGTTCAAACTATTTATAAATGTGTCTGAGTAGGTATATGTGCCTTCAAAAAGTTATTCTTTAAATTCAATGGGAAAAGGTTTCAACTTTCGAAAACACAGCTAGTTAAGTAAATAATAAAACAAGTTATTGACAATTTATCATCCTAAACATATTATCTCTCCAATTCTACACTGTCGCTGCAGCGCATTAGTATGAGTTATGAAAGGACCTGGACAGACATCCATAAATCAGAATGAGTGGATGGAGGAATGTTTCACGTTGCTATCACCTGCGACCACACAGCAAATAGAATACAAACACAGCCATTAATTGCGTTGATGTGAAAGTTAATTAATTCAAAACTCAAGCCATGGATTTACTTCCTTTGATATTTCTGGATGTTTTATAAGGCGTCTGCGTCTCTGGGGACTCTGAATCCATCTTCGCTGAGTCACATTTCAGAGGGCTGGTACACTGAGCCTCACAGTTTATCACAGAGGTAACCAGTGGGGAGGTTGGCCAGTCCATCAGTACAGGCCACAGGGGTGCCCTCTTAACGCAACAATGTCTTGGTAAGCAATCTACACATGGACTTATATGAGAGACACATCACACACACACACACATGCACACGCACACGCACGCACACACACACATGGGGGCATGCCCATAAACACACAGACATGGGCTAATAATGGCGGATACAAACACACGCACGCACACACACACACAGACACACACAGTTGCACAAAGTCAACAGCTATACTTTCTGAGGACACGAGGCAGGAGAGACCTATAAACCTACAAGCTCTGGAACAGCTAGGACTCTCACACAAGTACTTAGTATCTACTTGACATAATCATTTAGACACAGGGATGAGGTGGAGAGGCGAACTCCATGACTTTGAGCAGGAGTGTTTTCTACAACCTGAAGCAAATCATTGCCCCATCCGTCCTCATGAGTCATGTGTTTTTGATTATTTGTGAGTGTTTTTCAAAGTTGTGTAGCTGGACAATCCAATAGAAAGTGACTTGGCAAATTAGTTTTACAGAATGATTATGGCTCCATAGCTTACTGGACATTTGTTTGGGTTTTGTTTAAGTGGTCACACAATGAGAGACACGGAAACACTCACATGCAAAGAAATACTTTTAAACAGCAATAGCAATAGACTGTGAATATCGAATAACAAATACCAGCAAGCAAGGCAAACATGTCGAATATGTAATTACTTGAATGTGGCAATTCAAATATTTTTCCACGAAAAAGGGATATAATCAAATATAATGAGTTTCTAAGGATCGTGTTTAGACTTACAAAAAAGGCAAGCACTTTCACCTCTTCAGGGAAAGTGGCAATTTCTTACTCTGCCTCTTCTTAATGGTGAGTGGTTGTTAAACGGTCAGACAACTTAGAATTATCATTGAAGTATTTTTTGAAAAGATGAAGCTCTTCTGCATTGATGTGTCTCATAAAAAGCAACACAAAGTAACAGAGGAATAAATTGAAATTATGAAAAAATAATTTGTTGTTTGTTTAAGTTAATAGAACATGCTGTCATGTGGTCATCGACTTGTGTCAGCAAAGAACCACCCCACTGTGTTGAATTTGTGTGGAAAACCATACAAATAAAGGCAAATACTTTTAGTGGAAGATTTATGGAGGTTCCTTAATGGGTAATATTTTGTTAACAATCGGCTAAGCCAAGATGTGTGAGATAAGCAATACTTTGGTTTCGTATTTCGTTGGTTAAAATCGCAATGTGTAGCAATTCAGCTAGCCAGCCCGTACATCTCCCGTACCTCTCTATTTGTTATCTTAATATGGACTCCAAAACCACTCCCAATCACGCCAACCTGCCCGAAGAGCTACGCTAGTGCACGTTACACTATTACACACAATTGAAAACCTCCTAACTAGGAGAGGCAATCTCACACATTGCAACATTAAATATAAACTCTTATCTTTCTTTGTCATCATATTAATTATTTCTCTGTGATAGATGACCTTGGAAAGATCTACAATACTTTTCCACAAACTAAACCCAAAATATATTACTCTACAAAGTTTGTTATACATCGAAAAACCTTTGGGGTCTTTTTATTTGACTCTTCACTAATTAGTTTCAGTGGGCTATTTTGATTCATTCAGGCACCATGTCCTTTTTGCTTATCTCCACTATCAAGGTTTTTTTTTTTTAACCATAGTCATTTATTTTCATTCCCTCCTCTTTTCAATGAACAGTTATTTATTGCAAATGATTCTGTGCATTTATTGTTAAATAAGGTTAATTAAGATTAGTCACAGCATTCCTAGCCGGACCAAAGCAATGAATATTTCATACGCCTTTATATTATTATTTTTAGTTGTTTTCTCTATACTCTCACCTTCATTTCAGTTTTCGTTTAACGTTAATAATTCATGAAAAGTGCATAATTTATTACAGTTTTGTTTATGTAAGACTTTCTACCCAAGGGTTTAGTTTCTTGTTTTATTTTGTACATGTATTTTTGTTGTTGCATATAGTTTGAAGGCTACTTTTTTAATTCTGATGCTGTTGCCAAACCATGCCATACCATTCTTCGGAAAGGTTTGAGAAATCACGTATTGATTTCATATGTTTGATGTAAAAAGTGCAGGTGTGATTAGGCTCTGGGCTGATTTATACCCTACCATGGAGTCCTGCTCATGAGTAATGGGCAGGACTACCCGGGGCAGCGGTGAAGCTTTCTGCCTTCGCTCAGGGAAACTGACCTCAGTGGTTCATCTTGGATTACTCCTGCAATAGTACAGATCATTCCAGCTCTCTCAGGGAAGCCCAACCATGGGTCTAATTCAGACAAATTGACTTTGACTAATGCTGCATAGTTTTTGATTTCCTCCGTCTTTTGTCCAATACTATTGGTATTACTAGTCCCACTGCTCCACCTTCTTCAAATTCAACTAATACAATACTACTGTTGCTGAAAAACAACTAAATCCTCACTTCTACTAATAACTTATTGAATAACAGACGCTCAGAATAAACAGAACAAAAATGAACTGCAAAAAGAGCAGCAAAGACAAATAACAATGCCAAGAATATTTTTTTGTTAGGTAATAGTAGTTCATCTACCCAAATAAATCTATTTTGGCAAAATCCCATTGTTTCTTTATCAAGTTGCAGGTATTCCTTTTGAGTTCTATGGAATATAAAAAGATCTATCTTTCTGTTTGTGTTATGAATGGGATGCTTTGAGTATTAACAATGGTAACAGGCCAGTGGACCTTCTGAAGATGTGTTTGCGTCTAATAATAAAGTCACCCGATAGAACCATACACTCTGAAGGTGACTCCGAGAGACAAATGGAGCTAATATTTCCATGCTTGAAAGAGCCAGCATCCTCAATTTCTCACTGTCAGTGCCACCTACCATAAAATGCCTGTATGTAAAAATATGAAAATCATTCAAAAAGGATATCAAGCATAATTTGGTCACACTTTATATTAATTGGGGGGCTGCTACACATGGTGCTGTTCATGCATCAAGACGTAATCTCAGAATCAGCTAAATTCAAAGCTAAGCTATGACACAATGGAACATTTCCTGAAACACTGCTCAACAAAATCAATTAAAGAACTCCAGGCAGTACTTGTTAAAACAAGATTTTATACAAGGCTAGCATGTAAACAATGTTGATTCATACGGAAATAATCAAATAATAAAATAATGTTCAGTCAACATTCCAAAATTGGTCTACTTTTGGACCCCCCTAATCAAGGGGGGCTCCTGGACACGACGGCTGGTGTCTGATTCTCCCCCATCGAGTGGCTGCAGAAGGTCCAGGCCATCCTCAGCAAGGGGGCGCAGCGAGAGGTGAAGCAGTCTTTTGAGGCAGCAGGCAAGGCTCCAGCTAACCAGGGAACCAAGACACTCACTGGGCCCCACTGGAGGAACCCTGCCAGCAGCCAAACGCCTCTGCATTTACACCATCTGCTGCACGAAACTCATGGGAATTCAGTATTATTTTTTGCAGCAGAAATGTGTTGAAATGTTGTGCTTTGGAACGTTGTACTCTGCATACAGACTCTGTAGAGTTTGTGGACCCCCTCTCCACAGAGGGGGGTCGAAGTTGATTCTGGCTTATACTGTGGGTTCAACTTGGATGGCAAGGGTCAAGGTTCCATATATATATGTATAATCAGACAGAGAAGGCTGTCAGTCTCTAATCTATGGGGAAGGATGCGTTAAATAAGTCGACACTTTAACAATGCATCTGCAGCTTTGTTCACTGCTTCACTGATAGGTTGCGGTCTTAGCACTTGCCTATAGACCATTTTAATTTTGAAATTGTATCACACTATTTAACATTTTATTTTGGGAGTTTATTAAACAATCAGCTCATTGAAAGAATATGTCTGCAAGGATGTCAACCAACACACAACCTGCAAGGTCATACGATTTTGAACCTATTGTTTTTTGGTTCCAGCTGGTATTAGATTTTCATCAAAAGTCTGGAACAGAACCTGTTCTATGTTGGGGGGAAAGGGGTAGAGTGGCCCTCCATGTTCAACCGAGTTTTAGCACTAGGAATAGTGGTTTCAATAAGAGATATATTCTATACTACATAAAGAAATGACGCTGAAAAATGTATGTCATTAAGACAAAAGCTTGTGCCAACATAGTCAAACTGTTACATGACATAAACCTCCAAACCAGTCAATGACTAGAGTTTTAGAAATTCTTTCTGTTACTTTAATACCCCTCTTCTGTGACTGTGAAAATAGGACTTGGGCCATTTCAATTACTTTAAAGACCTTGAGTTTCAAAGCTGCAGAAGAAACTCCCAGTTCTCTTTATTGTCTGTATTTTCAAATGAAGTAATTCCCTCGAAAAAACTAATTTTAGCTTATTTCTTTCCCTTCCGTTTGATGTTTACATTTGGGTATGTGCCTGGGAGGGGGGTCCCCCTTCTTTTAAATATGGAATTATGTTAGTTCAAAGAGTAAAGTATGTGTGTATTCATATTTTTGTAATTATGAATTATAAAATAAAGTTAACGCTTTAAAGACAGATATTTTGTTACATTTAAAAAAACATGAAAAGTCCTCGTCTAAATTAAAAAGACGTCTATTCAGTGTAATGTGCAGTGATTCTATTGGGCCTGCAATGGTAGAGAAAAGGCTGTCAGTTGTGGAATGTCAACAACATTTCAACCATGAATATCCATTTTTGGTGGACTATCTACAGATAGACATAGATAGACAATACGGCATAGAGAAGTAGTTATTAAACATGGACAACATTAGTCATCTGTTAGTTAATGATTACCTCTTCATCAACTAACGTTATTATAGCGTGTGCTACCTACTATGGTACCATCATGTCACATTAACACCTATCCAAAACCAAAAAGAAGTGAACAAACGAACCAACTGTCCAACCCTAAAAAGATTATGTTGAAAGAAAATAAAAAAAATAGCTGCAAGAAATCAATTCATCAGGAAATAGCGAGCATATTGGAAGTATCCATCTCCCTTCCGCAGCATTTGTGAAAGTGCCATGGCCGCCGTGCTGTAGCGAGCAGCGTGATCGATATGCTCCGGACTGCTCTGGCTCGCCGGGGCTCCGGGGCCTCAGTCATGGCTCATACTCCGCTTCAGGGTCCTGCGTTCCGCTTTGGCACCGTACGTCTGTCCAGAGGCGTGGGGGATTGGTCAGTTTGAAAATCCTTAAGCACAGTGTAGGGGAAGGGGATTGCAGCATGTCTTGAATTTCAAAAGCGCCGCAGAATCCGTGCACTGCCATTGCTCACGGTTACATTTATTTATCTTTCACTGAGGATTCCTGGGGAAATGAATGATAGATAATTGCAGATGTATTTGCACAGATATGTATGTGGCTACTTGCAAGTTTGTGTGAGTGTGTGTGTGTGTGTGTGTGTGTGTGTGTGTGTGTGTGTGTGTGTGTGTGTGTGTGTGTGTGTGTGTGTGTGTGTGTGTATGTGTTTGTATGTGTGTGCGTACGTATTTGTGTTTGTCTATGTGGGTGTGTGTGTGTATCTATCTGTGCATGGTACAACTGACAGTTGTATCTGCTGGTGGGGGCTGATCGAGGCTTAATTGTGCAAAAGAAACTCTTCTGCGTCATTATAATTTCCGTTGCTCCAGGTGCTCTGATCCACCGATAAGACAGGTGCATAAACCAGAAAGAAGATTGCAGGGCAAACATTTAGTAAACCGCTTAGATTCAGCCCTTGGCAGACACATTCTTTGTAGTCTGAAAATTGGAATTTTGCCGTTTGATATGCTTATGATAATAGGTTTATTATTATCTCTCTTATATGTATGCTGATTCTTAAAGGATTCAAAGGAGAAGGCCAGGCAGAACGAGCGCCTGCTATCTCAATGTCTATCTTTCGCTCCCCAACTCTTATTATTCTCCTATGATGTCTTGGCCTTGGTGGCTATATTTATATTTATAAATATATATTTATATATATATATATTTTGTTAATCGCATTGAATGTTTCAATATTGAGAAAGTGTTAACACATTATCTAAGAAGTAGTGTGAATGAAAAAGAGCACAAGGACTTATTACTTAATATCTTCTGAACTGCTACTGCTCATGCCAGGAGAAACATTGAAAACTTCTTAAGCACTACATCGTCTCATAAAATAAACCCTGTTCCAATCTGAAAAGAGTGGGAGATTGTTCACAATTTAACTCCCAAAGCTCATTCAAGGGACTATCTGATTATGCTATCAGCACAATTTAGGGTCCACTTTCAGTTGTTTTCACTGACTCAGCAGAATCCTTCAGTGAACATTGAAATGCCACAGCCAAAGTGAGAATGGCCTCAGTAAAGTAAGATGAATAATAAATAAATAACGTGGTGGCAAAATGGTATTGACTAAAGTTAGGCAGGACTTAGCCCTGAGCAAGACATCAATAGTCTTAGGTTGAAGGAACTCAAAAGTCATTAGTGAGATGGTGTTGTATATATGAGCTGCTGGATATTTTGGAATTACTATTCATGGAGAGCTTCTTCCTTCTGTCTGTCTACCTAGAAGAAGAATCAACAAACCAACTCTCGTTGTACACAAGTGTTAACACAAGGGACAACAAACGCTACACTGCTGAACTCTAAGACTCATATCTTTCTCTATCCTGTATCTTGCTCTATGCTTGGATTTTATGATTGTAAGCTTCCCCCCCCATCTGTAAACTTGTACGCCATAATAGAGGTAGCAATAGCAGAAGTGTAAGGTAGTGATAACAAATGGTAGCGATAAATATAGAAAAAGATAGCGGTATACGAAAAGATAGTGGTAGCAAAAGTCAGTGATAGCGGCAGCGAAATATGGCCAACGATAGCAAAAAGTAGCGATAGCAGTAGGCTATTTCTTTCAATTTCCTTCTCAGGCGTTCCTCCTTTCATTTATTTTTTCCCATTTATGGTTTTGCCAATCCAAGGGCTTAGGTTTAGGACTTGCGATCTTGTCCTTTAAGGTGGGCCAATAACGTATTTTGAGATTGTAACTGTGAGAAGGGGCAAACAAATACAATTGATCTAACCTGTAGTGACAGGTAGTGTTAGTCACAGAATGTTCCCAGGTCACCTCTCAGTGGTGAATACAGATATAACGTGAGCAAGTCAGCAATGGCTTATTAGTATTTGCTTTTTGACCTTGTCCTTTTTTTTGGAGGGGGGGTAAAAGTAAGGAGAAAGAACAGCTTAACTTTAAGTAAACTGAATGGAGATACTGCATCGACTATTTGTGTGCCAAGGCCTGAGGGATATGATTTGCTCTATTTGTGTAGGTAGTTACATTTTTGTTAAATTTGTGAATACAAACAAGGTAATTCCTGCTGACCACCAATGCATGTTTCTGCTTGTTAATGCTCAGAGAGTTCTTTCTACACACAAGACCTATGCAACCAAAAACACTCACAAGACAAAGGTGAATTTTTTTATTTTTTTATTAAGAACTGAATAATTCAGTTCTTCAGGAAGTGCATTACAAACTGGCTTTTATCTGTGCATGCACTTTTTATGAATGGATACCTTCTATTGTTTCAGTTGTATGTGTATATATATATATATAATTTCTAGGATGTCCTGCTAACTATTTTGGTGATACAAATTCAACCTATTCTAATATTAGCGCAATGGTACAAGTTGAGTCTTGTTATTTATATACTTTTCAAACTGACCATTGCAAGGAAACGCTTAAAAAAAGTTGTGAATCAAGTTACGCATTAACTTCAGTTCAAGCGGAAAGTAGAGCAAATCACATCAAGCCAAAATTGGCTGCTGCACTAACCCTGCTCCCCCCCTACTTAATAATTCCATATACTGAACTACCTGAGTCCCATAATCCCACCCTGCTAGGGCTAACTGAGGACCTGCAGTCAAATCTTCTAGTATGGCAGGCAGCACTCTGACTCCCACAGTTCCCCCTCCGCCGCAGTCTTCACATGAGTCTTTCACTACAGCTCAGGATACAGCGCAGCTTGCAGGCACATCCCTTTGTTGAGGAGTCAGGCTCCCTCTATCCCAACCCCACCCCCTGTATTCCTCATGCTCACTGCTAACATGAAGCCGATTAACTCAAATGTACTCATTTGACCCAACAAAAAAACAAATAAACCAGAGTTCTTAAGTGTGAATAACCTTACAGATTATTCAAAGTTCCTCTCTATTGTATTGTAGTGTGTATGGTCTGTAGTGTGTGTGCGTGTGTATGTGCGTGTGTGTGTGTGTGTGTGTGCGGTAAAAGTAAAAGTAAAACAAAATCATGAATTTGTATTTAAACTTTTTCTCAGCCCATATGGAACATAAAATATCAACAACAAATTTAGTCTGAGGATTTCATAAAACATAAATTATTATAGTATTTTCATTCATTGCAAATATTATTTCATTGCATTCATTATTTCACTGGATGTCAGTTAGTAATCTGACACGTGCTTACATGTTTTTGTGTGTGTGTCTCAACTCCCGTACCAAAGCTGTCCGGTCCTTAAGGCACTCTGATTGAATCTCCATTTGCATCCATCATCCAGCGTTAACGACAACCCCGCAACCCCTTCAACCAGCCCCCTCCTACCCCCTTCCAGCCGCTCCTGTCTCTAGTGAACTGACCTTCCCCTTGGCATCATTGGTAAAATGCTGCGAGAGCTTGAATCAAGCCCATCCTTTGCCGTCCAGTCTGCTAGCCCCCTGAGGAGGTGCCTGTTTGAGATGTAATTAATCAGAGCTCTGACACGCCCGCGTCAGTGTAAAGCACATTCTAAACAGGTCGTTGTCAATGTGAGGAGCCTGAAGAATTCAAAAGAGGAAGAAGAAAAGAGGAGAGTTTGGTGGTGGTAGCTTGTCGAGCCCCTGTCTCCACTTAAGGACAACTTTTTTAAGACTTCAAAAGCCCTTCTTCAGCATTATTTTTTAGAATGATGCCGGGCTTGAGAAATGAGAAGAGAAGGTGACTAAATCAAGCAATGAAGACACTATCAAACAAGGGAAGTTCCAAGATCACAATCAAAAGCAATTTTGTCAATGTCAGGATGATATATAAGAGAATTATCGTGATGTAGAGACAGGAGGAGGACACAAAACATTCTGTGCAGCATGCTCTCTCTCTCTCTCTCTCTCTCTCTCTCTCTCTCTCTCTCTCTCTCTCTCTCTCTCTCTCTCTCGAGAGAGAGAGAGAGAGAGAGAGAGAGAGAGAGAGAGAGAGAGAGAGAGAGAGAGAGAGAGAGAGAGAGAGAGGGGTTGTTCTCAAACATCACATTTGAGACCTGGGAGGGACAGTGCAGGTCGGACATAATTCCAGACAGTACCAGCTGCCTTTATAAGCCATTGTAGACCCCGAAACCTATTTTTAGCTTTGTATAGTATGATGTATGCCCAATTATGTCATGCTTAATTGTTGCCTCTGGGATGTAAAACAGGTCGGTATCTCTGTGCTAAATTAGATGCTGCATGGTGATCGTGACCATTGTCCAACGGCACTGAACTCGTTAGGATGACAGTAAGGGAATGAGGTAAGGGGTTGTTTAAATGTAGAGCTAATGTTTTGTAATGGCTCTCCAACAGTTCAAAAGTACATTTGTTCACAAAAGTGAATTGCCACACTTCAAATTATAAACCCCATTTAGGCAATTTCCCTCGCCCAAAAGAGCACTGTATGCCGGGATAAAAAATAATGAACTAGAAGCTGTGCTTGTGTGTTTGGAGGATCCCTGTCGTTCTGAGACTGTAATCCCATTATCTTTGTTCAATAACACCGTTTGGATACAGAGATCCGCAAGAGGTGTGCTACACAGCGGAGCGCTTATACTCATCTTACCTCAATCAGAAACATGTTGTGCATGAACGAGAAAATACTTTTGACCGTAACATATTGCAACATTAAAATAATGTACTATGAATCCTTCCAGAAGGTCGATGACAAGAATTGTGACTAATCTTCAATGAAAAATGTAATAAGAAACCATTTTATTATTCAGATTCACTGTAGCATCTTTAAAGATGTCAATTTGGCAGTTGCCACACATTGTTTTATTAAACACAGGTTATATTTAGCTGTGATATGCTAATTCATTCTAACTAGCAGGCTGCAGTGTGAATGTGACATTTATATTGCTTACATATGGTGTGCAAGTAAATGCTGATGTTACACTACCACAGTGCATTTGGGAATTCAGTTGTGCGGAAGGCACAATAATGTTCGCTCTTTCTAAATATGGCAATGGAATCGATCTTGGGAACTTCTCGGCTTAGTCCGAACATATACATTATGTATACATTAGGCTCATCGACAATCACCATCACGTGTGGTGGCGGTCAAAAAGTTTTTTATGATTATTTATATTGTGTTTGCAAAACATATTAAACTGCACTCAAAAGTTTTTTTTTACACACACAATTTAATGAATGTGTTCTGCAATAATGCAAAGCTCTTATCAATGGTCTGCTTATTTTTTTTAATAATATATGACATCAGAAGATTTACCCTATTCAGGCTCAACTGCGTAAATGTCTTGCGGAAAATGTATCATAATGCTCCAATTAACAATTATTCCAATTACAAAAGTATCATAAACAATTATGGCTTACCCCTACAGATATGTGGAAAAAAACTTAGCAACAGAAGGGTGTTTCTGGTTTCAAGAAGGGCTTATCATTGAGTAATTTGTTGACGTTTTTATCATCTTTTTTCCCAAGTGACAGCTCAGAACAAGTGTTATCTAGTAAGACTGGTATGAGGAATGCAAATAGCAACACAGAGGAGTTGACACTGCTGAGCACTGAGCATAATTTATCGGGAACAAGAACGATGCATTATAAACCCAGGGAGAGCGAAAGACACAGAACGTGAAGTGTTCTTGTTCGGCTTATTGAATAGATTCTGTGTCTCCGAGAGTTGGCAGGTTAGCTGGCAAAGCTTCACCTCTCTTGGTTATTTACAACTCTACCTTTGTTCCTTAGGTTTTGTTCTCCAGGTATTTGTATATTTTGTTGTCTTGTTTCTCTTCTCTTTGCCTTTTTATTTCATTTGGTGTTGGTAATATAAACTTCATGGTGCTGCTGTCATGAAAGGGCTGATTGTGGGGTGATTGTGGATCTTTTATAGTGGTTTCTTGTTCATCCTAAAGCCTGTGTCAATCTCAGCATGTTGACCTAATATATATGATAAATGAAAAGTCGAATCAAAGCAAAGAAATATCTTTATATTGCTGTCGATCAAGCATAATATGACCTGAATGGTATTTTTTGGTTTCCAAGGTTAATTCTTCGCTTCTGTCTGGCCGATATTAGTTTCAGTTATAATCGCCTGTCGAATGAAAAGCTAAGGTTTCAATCAGTTAGCTTGGCCTTACTGTTTTACTGTTTTAATGTATAAACCTCTACTATGGATATATATATATGATTGAATATGGCTTTATATAATTATGTATCATTCCATAGTGCAATTTACAATACACCAAGAAAAAAGGTGAACATTTATTCAAACGATGAAACACAGTAATTTATTGTTCCAATGTACCTGCATGACTTGCGTTACGATTATTGTTGTCTGTAATTTTGATGCGAACAGTCTAGTCCGTAAAGGCTAAACTCACTTTTTTTAGCACTGCAATAATTTGCTGGATCTCAGCGGGATATCTTTTAAAGACAAGAGTACTTTATTCCAAGATGCAAAACTCCAAGAACTGGTTATTTTGCATATGATGGAAAGGTGTCCAGGGACTTGAATATTTGTTTAACCATGTTACATAAAGAGAACCTACTGAGCTTTTGTTTTCTACATTGCTATGTCTGATATTATTTTGGAAGACATCAAGGCTGATCAATTTCAGATCCATACATTCATACTTAAATATTAAATGGGTTTTTTTCCGGGCAAAACTGAAGTGAATGAATCACTGTGAAGTTATGTTGTTTGTAGAAGGAGATCTTCACGCACATCACATTATTTTGCATATCACTTGGGGTAACAATACATTTGAAAGTGTATTGTTCCGTGGTTTTTCTATTTCACATGTACATTGAAAACAGCTTAGAACTCAGCAGGTAAAACCAGGTTAATATGGAACCATTCACAAAATAACTACTCTATGAAATCCTAATTGAATCATGTTCATATCTCGGTTCTTTAATTAATTTTAAGATATGGGTCGCTTGTTTAAACGTAATATTATCACAGCAGGTTCGTGTAATTGCTGACTCCGATAAATGGAGGACCAGATTTTTGAAAAACGCTCTGCCTATTATCATGTATTCTAGTAAAGTATTTGGCCCAGTGGTTTACTATGATGTGTTTTATGCTTTGGTTAACCAGCAAAAACAAGCCAGAGTAGGCTATTCAAGGTATTCACTCTATTTTGTACTGATGACCGGTCGGTCATGAGGCTTATGGTATGATGTCGATGGAGAGACCCCTGTGAAGAGAGGTCATGTGACATCATATCAGATAGACACATGACAAATAACTAACTCTCTCGAAAGCGAGCGAAAACATTTGCAATTTCAAAAGCTGTTCATATATTTAAAAAAATCATTCACGGAAAAATGGCGACTGTCCCCGATTTAGTTGGAAAATCTGGTAACCCTATCCCTCTAGGTATATAACAGCAACAACATATGCTCACAATATTTTTAAAAGTGTGCGCGATGGGTTTGTCCATACATCCATACAAGTTGAGCGTGTGGGTGGGTGTATGTATTTGAAGCAAGGCCTGGGTATTTTCTCTGCATTTTCACTGTCACTGTTCAGCTTATATCCTGGGGCAGTAGTTTTTTTGAGGGATGTGGGCTGTGATGCTAAGCAGTAAGGAGTATGCCGTTGTAACATATCTCTATTTCAACACCCGGTAACCCAACAAGCTAATCTAGATGCAGGGTAATGTAAAAGTGTTTACTTTTTTATCTTGTCCTCTGATATTTCCTTAGATCACACTAGCACCTTTTCCCGTTGTCAATGTAAATAGCCTTAAGGCCAGCAAGCATGCAAGCATAAGCAGTGTAAATAATGTATTGACTTAATTGCATTAAACTTGTGTTAACAAAAGCACTTAGCAACTTAAGAATCTCTATGCCTGAATACCCCAGCTGCAAATGCTGATTTGACTGAAATATTTAAAGTAGAACGTTAGTTTGTCAATGAAGACCTATGCCAAGCGGCTTCCAATACCTAGTCTAGTTGCATAGGATTCTGTTCTTGGTTAATACATCATTACTTGGATTTGTTACTATGTGGTGGTACAATACAAGAGCATTTGGGATGCTCTTGTTCCCCTTAAATCCTGCACGGGATCAGTCTTTACTAAAGTGTGTTATTCTTTTGATCAATTTATTTCACACTTTTCACACTTACTTGTTTACCTCCCAGACTGTGCTTTGTTGATTAGACTGCAACCCGCTGTAGGTGTTCCTGGTGTAGGAGGCCCATATGAAAGATTAATAGCAGAGTTTGCAGACATTTGGAGCCTATGATCTATGGTCTCTAGGGATAAAGCCATCTCAACTCTACTCAGCTGTCCGTGTGCTCAACAGAGAGAAACAGTAATGGAGAGGAGGAAGTATTTATAAAGTGTAACGCTCAGCAAACCCCTCTCATTCCAGTTAATCTGAGGGGTAACCGAATGTGAAAATGTCACAACCCAAGGACATGACAAAGGTCTGTCCCGGTCTATGAGCCACTGCCACCGGGGCAATAAGGGATGTGACCTGCGCTGTCTCCCCCTCACACGATGCATTTCTTATTCCCCAATGCTTGTAGTGCAGCAGCCAGACTTTAAGGGAGTGGAGGAGGAACAGACAAGGATAAAATATGGAGTTGAACAGGATGGAGGAAGGTATGGGATCACTAGCTCTTTAGTTTACTGTTTGGAATCTATTACTATATTTTAGCATTGTCAAAGTAAGTAAGTAAGCCCTTCACTCGGAAGATGGTAAACGGTATCTTACATGACATTGTAATGTAACGATCACTGGGAAACAAACTATTGCGTCGATATCCGGAGCCTAAGCTATTGTAATAGTGCTGCAGCCCAGCTCCATGTTTTTGATTTCCTTTTTGGTTTGGGGCATTACATTACAGCTAGCGCAAATCTCAAAGGACGCTATTGATTAGGGTTCATGACTAAATCTATACCAAATACGTTCAGGTATTAAGCAGAAAAGCTGTGGAAAATAAATTGGCCTGATCTAAGCAGAGTAATAAAAAATACACATTTTGTGTTACAGCTGCTATACTCGTTTACCTCGGAGGTTTTATCGCTCAAACATCTTTCAAGGTGAAACATGAAAGCTTTTCTTTTTAATCTTATTTTTTTTGACACTACCATTAAGGTTGTGAATTAAAGACTGAACTATCGTAAGAAACATCAGTGCAAAAATAAAACACGATGCCCCGCCAACATCTCCACCAGCTGCTGTCAGAGATTGGCCTGGCAGCATGAGCATTGCCATAGGGAACCACGCTAATGCACTGTAGATGTAATGCGGATGTCCCGGCAATTAACTCATTACAAGAAAGGGTGAAGAGCGACGATCCACCGTTTAATAACGAACATCCTTGTCTCTCTTCTTTCTTGGACCGAATGAGAGGCTACCGCCTTCGTTCGATCCAAATTCCACGGTTGATGGAGATCAAACTGAAAAGTCATGTGCAACTGTGAGCAATTATGAGTTTACTGTGTTGACGTCGCACACGGAAAGGCCTTGTTGCAGTGATGCATGTGAAGTGAGGTGTGTGGATGGAGTTTTTAATTGTGTGACAGCCCACCGCCCCTACTTTTATCCAGAGATTAAAGGCAATTTGGATTTGTGTTTGTGTGTGTGTGCGTGTGTGTGTGTGTGTGTGTGTGTGTGTGTGTGTGTGTGTGTGTGTGTGTGTGTGTGTGTGTGTGTGTGTGTGTGTGTGTGTGTGTGTGTGTGTGGAAAAAAACTGTGTTTCAAATCAGCCATGTCGTTATTTGATTGGAAATAGACTACATTTCCCATTCCATTAAACAATAATACATCGACAGTTCTCTCTGGTTTTCATGGATGCTTTGGACCAAGAAGCATTTGGTACAACAAACAACAACACAAGTCCACGTTGTTCTATAAATCCCCCGTAATGCCATGGCAGTTTGTTGAAATGGGATATCTTAAAATTAGCATTTGTTTCTAAGCATAATGTGGAACAGATGCAGCATTGCGTAGCAGTCTGTTTATCCTGAAAGGGAAATCCATCGGCAGATCAGTAGCTCAATCAACCTGCTGAAATACACAGCTGGTCTATCTTTTAGAGCAACCTAGATTATGCCGTTGATTGATTTCACTACACGCCATCATATCCTCAAAGTCTTGATTTCATTTTATCCCAGAGCCATATTAAGTAGGATTTTTTTTTAAATATATATGTATATACATGTATATATATATCATATTTCTCTGGATCTCCTACAGCCAAAGGAACCAGAGATAAACTTGGGAATCGAGTATTGAGTGACTTTGCTTTGTTTCTCATTTTTTGTTAAGATGACTTCATGGAAGACTTTTAAAAGCATAAAACGATAATGAACGGGTGAAACAATTACTCTGTGGCATGTCTTCATGCAGTTAAAACTTATTTTGTTGCAATGTCAAATATCTTTGTGTTTCCCTTTCAAGTTTTCCCCAATGACACATAAAAGTGGCGAAGGCCAGCAATTTACCAGCAGGGGACTGAGTATGTACGCCAGTGTCTGTTTGCTGATAACAGGCCAGCTCAAATAGCAATCATTTAAATGATATTATCTTGCTGCACACAATGCAAAGTAAATTCCTTCTAACTGTTGGCTTATTTCTTCAATGAAAGGCAGCTGATCTTTTCAATGTCATCTGCTCTATTAATTCATTGTTTCCTGTGTAAAGGTGTTTCAGTTACTGCAATTGGAACCGCATTTCCTGTTCGGCTCCTATGCCGGTCATCCAAGATTGAGGATTTGGAAGTACTACAAATGTGGATCCAGTTCGTTTATTTGTTTGTATGATTATCATCTTTTTCTGAGGGGATTTTGATCAGTTGTACAAATAAGTAACTGTGAGATTAGTATGCCCGTATGTCCCTATTTCAGTTACAACAGAGCCAGACTGTTTGTTGGATATCTATCTCAAATGCTGAAGAACCATGATGCGATGCTATCATCACAATCACACCTGAGCACTTCCAGCTAGCATTATACTTTGGCTTTTAGCGCAGACACATCTCCTCTCTTGTGGCACGTGAAGAGGAAGACAGTTGCCACTCCAGTGGCACTCCGTTTTTTGCAGCGTTTAAAGCCCCACCATATGGCTCTAAAAAATACACCCAATGTCTGCAGGAAGATTTGGAACATGAAGATTTGAAACAAGGCTGGTTTGCCAAATGCACATGCTGTTTTAACGGAATAATTGCGAATTCACACCCCACCCTAATACGGTCACTCGTTGTGTAATATATGATGAGGAAATATTCAAAACTGTTGTTTTTGTTTTAGTATTTGTTCTATGAGTCTCTCCATTCTGGTATTTGGATATATAATATTATGGGTGCTGTGGCAATAAGTTTAAGCAATTTGCTAAGACACATAAATATTATAAAAACTGTAAGGGCAAGGGTGCTGTGTTAGTCGGTTTCATTTGACACTTTCTGATTAACAGTATCCCGCCAATTGTTATAACTGTAGAAAAATGGTTTCCATAATTAATTTGCTGTTGGAAGTCTCTGGTTCAGAACATACAATGATACCTCATCACTGGTGCCCCTGTATCATTTATTACCCGTCGGTCAAGCTAGGAAGGCTTAATGTCCCCCCAGGTTCTCACAATGTTATAATGCTCTCTCAGGCAGAAAGACAACTCACATTATGAATCTACAACTGCTTTTTATGCGAGAAAAGAGCTACCGTTCAATTTGAATGACCTTTTTTTCTTTGAAGGGGAAAAATAAATAAAAATAAACATTTGAAGAAGCATTTATAGCTATATTTGTTCAGATTCTAGTGTATCCTAGATGTAAAACATCCGTCCATGAATTCAGTGTTAGTATGCGGCAAATCTTCTTGGGATCTTCACGTTAGAGCACCTGTTCCCAGCGGCTGTTAAACATGCATTACATATGCTGCCTATCTATAAGGCAGGTGCAGGATTGATGCTAGGTCGATACCAATGAATTTAACTATTAACTTCTAATCACAGGTGAGCAGCCATCCATTTACTAGACCCTGGAATAGCTAATCCTGTATCATTCGATTAACTATGGCACCCACAAAATAAGTCCAAATTACACTGATCCTAAAACTTAAGGTAGTCCCTTCAGGGACTACCTTGAGAAACAAATAGAATCCGTAATTTGTACATTGTTAGTTACAGTTTGTTGCATTCCACCTTGGAAAACATTGGCAATGAGCATATTAGACTTTTAGAAGAGGCCGTCCACAGTATAATGGGTAAAGAAAACCTTGATGATTAAATTATAATTATCAATAATCAATTGATCAAACAACAGGATAATCTAACATTCTACGTTATTTATTCAAAATGAATTGGAGGGTCAAAAGGCATTTTTAGCACCCATACTTTTTGCAAGGATATTTTTCTAGACTGGACAGTGCCTTGTAGGGAATTATGTTAAGCTATTAAAAAAATGAATAATTTTGATATTACTGTGGTACAAAAGGTGCTCCGATTGTACTACATAAAATATGTTTCATTCTTTTGGCTGAATAATTCAGTGCTAAAACTATAATTCCTAAATATAATTCCGGATAATTCCCCATCCGTGAAAATAAGAGTTGTAAGTTGCATTTGAAAGTCCAAGCAAGCTGAGACAATCTGGAACGGTATAAAAGTGGTGTGTCCAATGCCCATCTTCTGTGGTTACATATTTAGTCCAGACAACTGCTTTTTTCTCCATTATACATGAATCAAACTCTCTGTAGTTCTGGGATCTTTGTATTGCTTTAGCCTTCCTTAAATCCGTAACAAATCCCTCCACTTGATTTGGTTTCCTCTCCGGCAGGCAACGTGACCTAAACAAACTATTTAGGTGAATTTGCCACAGGCACTCATCATATGAGTCAAGACACCACAACAGGGATACTCCTTGTTATCCTATTTCCACAACCATTCCATAATCTGTCTCTTCCAAAACAGTGTGTGTGTGTGTGTGTGTGTGTGTGTGTGTGTGTGTGTGTGTGTGTGTGTGTGTGTGTGTGTGTGTGTGTGTGTGTGTGTGTGTGTGTGTGTGTGTGTGTGTGTGATACTATGTAATTTCCTGTACAGGGCTTAGCGTGCAGAAACTGGTCGTCTCAACTTTCAACCAATAATACGATATCTTGTTTCCTTCCTCCTGATATGAAGCCAGCTTTGGTATCATCCAATCAAATCACTTTCCCCTGATGATTTTTTTCCACATTGATTACCTGTTGGAGTTAAACTCCAAAACAGAAGTAAGATTTGCAATTTTTTTTACAAACCCATGCCACAATGCTGCGCTCATTCGACACATTGTCCCAATATTATTGTGCTGTATTATGGACACTTATAATACGAAAATAATAACGATAATAATGATACAAACCATTGTGGGAATCTGAAAAAAAAAAGAAAATCCACTACTGCGGTTTGTTGACAGTTGGAACGCTTCGAAAGCACTGTTCATTCATCTGCGGCCCCATAGCGATAAAGAAGGTAAATTAAATGAAATTCACATCACCCAATTAATGATGACTGCACACCATAAATTCAAGTTATCTACTCACGATACGGGAGAATATTGTAGCATTTAATGAAAATATTATATTCAATATGTCACTGCATTATTGCTATAATTGTCGAATAAATACTTCAGTTGACACAATGTCCTTGGCGAACAATCAGCAGTGGTGGTCTTATTTGTGAATTTCAGCCTGCGTTTTGTTCTGCATTTTTTATATAAGGTGGGTATTTGGTAAACAAAGTAGACGTGCAATATACCCTGTTGATTTTTCAAACATATCCTTCCATCGTCACATTTCTCCCCTTGCTCGTTTTTAGAATCATTCAGCTCGCCCTTATTTAAGTTAATGTAGCAATCCTTCTTGCCTGCTGACCTCTAACGACTTTGATTTAAATGTTTTTCGAAAGACAAATGTGCACCGAGTCCCACGTTTATTATCTCCCCATTCAAAGTCTACCGGCGTGCAATCAAACCCTGTCAAAGAACAACAGAAAAATACCCTCTTCAAAATCTTTTATGGGCCACACGTCCCACGCTGCATCTTTAATGCGGCTTCCGGCAGCTCCATCTTGTCGTGACCTTTCAGAGATGACAGTGAGTGTCGTTTGTTAGTCTCTGACTGCTGTAATGACCTGCACGAGAGGCCGCCCTACTCTATCACCTTCTCAAATGTTTCCCCTGCTCAACAGCAACTGTTGACATAAACAAACACATGCTCGACCAATGCAGTATTGGGAGTTTTGTTTTGTTTAATTCCAAGTGTGGATCCTGCTGATTCCTTTTTTTCTTTTTTGGTCCCGTTATGGAGCTTGAGCAGAAAGAGGAATGAGGCTTTACATCTGCATCAATATGGTGGCCGTTCCACAGGCACTCAAGCCTTGCAGTGCTTTGGAAACGCATGACTTTGGAAAGGAAGGGGGCTATGATATGTCTGTGTGTTTGTATGTATGCAAACAAAGTACAGCTGGGAGCACTGAGCGATTCCTATAAATCGCAGCCTAACCCTTTTTTGGGTTCCCTTTAAAAAAATCTGCATGGCTTTTACAGTGCATGGCTTTTACAGGCTTATACCTTTTGGCTATACTATGCTAAGTTGTTTACCTTTTTTTTCTTTTGCTGGAACCAAAGTGAGTTTGGTTTAAAGCTGGTGAGCTTGCTCTTTAAAATGAGATTGTCCCCAAAACCTGGCACATACATACATGAATAGCTGCATCATTCAAAGGGGAAGCCTAAATCCCTTCAGTTATTATAATCTCGTAATCAAGCAATCATTTTTACATCACCCTTCTTATGGCGTGCTTGGTGACTTCAATGTAGTTCTGGGGTATGCCACGTCCTATTCCATGTAGTTGTGTCTGTTATTATTCTTTCTCCAGGTGACTATTATAATGAGACCAAAATACATTGACTGGCCCTGTGTTAACCTCGAGTTCTGGGACATCCAGTCCATCTCGGAACCATTCCAAGGCAGCCAGCTGCAGGACACTTCAGGTTTGAATACAGTGTGGCACGAAAATGAAACTGCACAGCCTTCCCGCAAGAGAAATTCACCCACGTAGGATGTGACAAATTCCAGTCTCTTGGGGGACAGAAATAAAACTGAGCTAGACAGCATTACCGCTAACACACTTTCTCACTTCTGCAGGGTTTTACATATCCCCGAGATGAATATGTCAGGTGGGGGAGTGCAATGGCTGTACTGTAGGTGCTGAATTAAGTCATTTGTTTCTAAGCTAGTGCTGAGGATTGTGTGGATCTGAGATTTCTGTCTTTCTTCTTCTCTTTTTCTGATGGATTCTATTACTCCTCAACCTTAACCGCATTGTTATCACTACTTAGGCAAACTGCTCTTTTCTCACTCTCTGAGTTGTATTCATCTCCTATTTCATGGCGCTATATGTCTATATATGTATTGAATGGCAAAAAAATTGCAGCTGTGAGAGCCAGCTCTGTGTATATATATATATATATATGTGTGTGTATATATATATATATATATATATACATATATATACACATATATATATATATATATTGTGGCAGACTGCAGGGAGGAGTGAGGGGAGTGGTAGGTCTGGCAACCTGCTGGCTCCACCCCAAAGCCTTACATGGACTTCCTCCTTTTAACGAGGCAACAAGCCTGGCGATCGTTAAGCAGGGGTGCTGGGGCTTAAGAGGGCTAGCAAACAGACATGTGAAGCGGAAGTTGGAGCTAGAGCTAGAGCTGGAGCTAGGGAGGCTAGGGCAAGCAAAGGACCGGCATGATCTGTAGGATCTGTGTGATCGCCTGGCAGAGTGGCAGCATGGTATGCCCTAAGCAAGGGAGAGAGATAGGTGGAAGGTGTTGGACGGACATTGTACTGTATCATATAAGAGGTGGATGACCCTTTTCCCACCCTGGTTTGGTTTACTCGGTAAATAAACCATTCGGCTTTGGACCTGCTCTCGGTGTTGTCTCATTTTATCTATCCGACTTGGTAGCGTGGAAACCCCACACCCACAGGCCCGCTGCAATATATTTATATATATATATATATATAATATGTGTGTGTGTGTGTGCACGCTTCTGTCTCAAGGAAAAGGTACATTTCCTTACAAGTTGAAACAATGAGACCAGCTAAGATTGTGCGACACCAGATAATGACACTAATGTGGCTGTGTAGGAGAATTTAAACCTTTTATCATCATAAAAGCTTTGGTGCTTCAGGAATTTGAGCCGGATGATTACATGAATGTGTTCTTCTTTCACGACTATTTCAAAATGCTGGGGCGGTGTGAACTGCTATCATGAGGATAGCCTTAGAGCGTTCTGAATCTGTTTATGTCCTATCAGCGCATAACCCTCTTGGCAATTTAAATAGGATCAGAGACGCTTGAAAGCGTGGGTCCCCCAAAACACATTGTGGCAGACTACTGATAACTGAAGATAAGGCCAGATCACTTTTTTATAAATGTACCCACTTTTTGTGGGATGGCTGTAAAAGCAGTTATTATCTTACATGTTTTGAATGAATGGTCTGCTTTTTACTTTCTAAACCATCTAAAAAAAAACAGCTGCTCAGGGATAACAAAGGAATGTAGAGCTTTTTAAGACAAAATAGAGATGATTTAAATGAGGATCTTATGATGTGCTAAGTACAGTTTAAGATAAAGTGGTTTTGAAAAAAGAAAATAGAGAATAGTGAACGGTTTACATGTCATTTATTTTGTCTAGCCAAGGCAATCAAATTGTGGTTATTTGTAGGACCTATTTTGTAATACAATCAATTTACTTATGCAACCTAAATAGCAGGTCTTTTTTTTCATATTGTGGTAACCGGTTTGGTTCCAAGGATTAAACACGAGGCAGCAATGGGTTAAGCCGTCTTCGGCGTTTATTCAGGAGTTTCTCTCAATACAATGGCGCTCTAGGGTCTCCGTGAGCCTCTAGGTCTCGCATTCGGTGCATACTCCTGCCTTGTCCCTGCTCCCGCTCCATAGCCTCTTTTATGCTGGTTCCGGGCCTTCTTCCTCCCAGCCGCCAGGTGTCCCCCATCCCGCTGATTGGGGGGAAGGTCCAGGTGCTCCCTGTCGCCGGCTGGTGGGTGGCGGCGGTGTACCCCGTCCTCCACGGTCCCTCGGACCCGTCCGGACCGAGGTTTCAGGGGCGGGATGCCACAATATTCATTAATAATGTTATATAGATGGAGTATGAACCGTCAAGACCAAGCATTATGAATAAGGCTGCAGGACTCAAAGGATTGTAGTACCTGATATAAATCCCTGCATAGTACTTTAAATACTGAAAAGTAGTGTATTTTACTCTGTATTTCCTTATCCATTATGAATGTGTGTTTCTTGCTACGGAAATAAAATATTCAGGTTACTTTGATTCTTTTTTCCTCGAAAAACAACAAAAGAAGAATGTGTTTTTTATACTCTCATTGACTAACCTCAACTTCTTCAATCTTGGATTCGAGAAAATAGGATATCTGATGATTGATAATTGTCTGGGCTCGTTCCATAATGGCCCTAATTAGGAGTTTCTTGTTTATTCTGTGGCGCTGTGTAGACTTTCCCCTCCTCCCCCAGCATCTTCATTATATCCTCTAAGAGAAGCCTCCTCCCTGAGGCTCCCTGCTCTTCACTCAGCCGTTTTAACTTCTAGATAGCTGGCAAGGAATCAACCAAATGAGAGCTGCATACCGGAGGGAGATGGAAAGAGAGAGTGAGAGAGATAGAGGGGCGGGAGTTTACTCAATTATTGATCCTCTAAACCAATGACAAACAATTAATGTCTTGTCTCTCACATCTGTGTTGATTCATTTTCATATTTTAAGGATGGGCAGGAATACAGAATATAGCCGATATCTGAACCCTCTTCAGCTAAACACAGGTAAAGGCTGACCACAATAGGTCACAATAGGTGCCCATTGCAGGCATTTAAACGTAAGTAGAGCACAGTTATTGAACTTCCATTCTAGAGGGCCTCTGCAGTGCTGCCTCTTTCTACTTTTCATACTTTTCTCATCAAAAGTATTAGCAATACTATATGCCAAGCCATCATCACAACATGGTATATGAACTTTTCTCATTAACACGCTGATGCTATCAACTCCTGTTTGACTATATTGTCTGACTGGAGATAACTTATTGTCTTGGCTTCCCGCATGCTTTGGGTTCAAGTAATCTGTAGTTTCAATGTAGTCACACAGCTTTTGCTGTCACCGTTCTTATCACCGACATGCTTCGACTTTACACACAGCAAGTCCCTGTTTGACCCTGTTTAGCATCTATCTTTATCACTGAACGCTTATCTGGATATATTCTGCTCCATTTACCTTTTGGGTTTGCCAGGTGCATTTGTAAGGTGATGGAGTAGGAAGCAACATCTTTACTGCACACTCCCAAGGCTAATAGCTAAATCTTCTTGATGACAGATATATTCGATTTTCTCCCACAGCTTCTAGTCTTTCTCCTCATCTCCCTGGATGTCTGCCAGTACCAGTTCCATAACATTACAGTTTCATTTTGTTTCAGATTTGTAAACATCTTATATTTTAATATGAATAAGAAATAGAAGCAGAATTCCCGAAATGTGCTCCTTACTGCAGTTCATCATAACCTCACTCTATACTGTGCACATTTCATCAGGTAGGATCGGTATATATTTGTTACATGATTGAAAATTAGTCATTCACCGACACGCACGCACGCACCAGCTCACTCATTTTAATATTTTATGTATTTCTCTTTATCGCTCAACTCCTGACTTATTGTCAATCAGAATGCATGGAAGTGAGAGTGCCTCGGAGGAGAGGTTTACCCCATGCGCACCCTACCCTGCTGCGGCTGCTGCAGCTTTCCTTTCATGAGCAACGAGCTGACTGAACATCTGACATGCTGATAGGCACTTGCAACTGCTCTCTGATCAGCCAGCAAAGATGCACGATTAGCTTGATTGCAGCAAAGGTGAAGTGAAGCTGGCCCACCACCACCACCCATGTTTTTTTGTTCATTCCTTAAAAGTCTAAACTAGGGAGGACGTTGACCATCAAATTACCATTGAGACAGCGGGCCACTCAAGTGATTAAACAGACTTTTATCAAAGCATTTCCTTTTCTTTTTTAAGTTACTTCCCCTAGAAACCTTAGGTTCAAATTCAGTGAACCGTTCAATTGAGTTTGTGTGTACTGAAAGATGTTGCGCAAAGGTTAATTACTTACTAACAGTACAAAAGCAAAGCTTGACTTCACTCTGTCTTGGAACCTGCATAAATATTCCAAACAGCTGCAGCGGCGGACGCTGCACGAGAGTCATCCACTAGGGGAGGTCATACGACACAAGTAGTCAGAGCACAGACTGACAGCTGTCTAATAGTTTTATCAGAGCGGACTGAAATCCCCTGGCACTGTTGAAGGACACTGCTCAGTTGCGATAAAGTATTTAATGCTCCAATATATGTGTGTATTAGGCTGTGTTATACAATCCTGTTTCAGGACTTCAACCAAGCAACATGAATGCGTATCTTAGGCTAATTCGCTTGAGCTTTTCTGAAGCAAAACATTACACTTGGCAGTAGAAATCTGACAGTTGGTTCTACTGACTTGTCATGCTCAATCCTTGTGTGTCCGCCTCTCTGTGTGTGTGTGTGTGTGTGTGTGTGTGTGTGTGTGTGTGTGTGTGTGTGTGTGTGTGTGTGTGTGTGTGTGTGTGTGTGTGTGTGTGTGTGTGTGTGTGTGTGTGTGTGTGTGTGCCTGGGTGTTATCTTAGAGCTAATGCTATTCACTGAGCCCACATCAACATATTTTCTTAAACCACATTTTTCAGGCTGGTTTATGTTTGGGATTTTAGGATTATAATTGTTTAAATAACACAATATGTGTATCGTAGTATCTACTCTGCATGGAAATATTGCAAAATACAAAAATCACAAGTATACTCGCAACATATGATGACCCATATCTTACTACCCTCCTGCAAGCTGAAGTTAGTTTGAAATAGCCCAGTGAATGCCGGTGAAATCTAGAATGTTTTCGACCTTGGATAATAAGTCAGCGCGATTAGGCTGGGTCCTGAGTTGTTTAGACAAGGAGACGATCCTCTAGAGATAATTTGTTTCGTAAACACCTTGCTTCGGCCTATTATGCAGGCGCCGCAGGCATCAGACCTTGCATTCTCTGGTGAGCCTGAGGAGCTGTTGTGTTGGGATGCGTGCAGGCACAGACATAAAGAGCTGGAGAGAGATGAACCAACCCGGATCCGGTGCCTGGTGTCATGAAGTTTCAGAATGACGTGGCTCTCTGTGTACTCATGTCATGACAACGTGAGGAAGAAAATTATAAAAAACACACCCAACCAAAAACTTTTATTTGGCAATGGCTAGGAGCTGCAAGTTGAAACGGTCACAGCTGCATGCCATATCCCCACTGAGAAAATTATTTTTAGACTTCAGTGGACAGTGCTGCAGGAGTTTTTCATACATTCGTTTTCATACATGATTAAATGTTTTCAGTTATCCGGTGAGAGTTCAGATGGTGAGTTCTCCGGAGGAGCCTAGGTAGAGCTCGGCCAGCAGGAAACTTTTATTTTAAATTCAAATCCTATAAAGTGGAAATGTATCAATGTAGTTATTTTGAAATTCTGAAACTATCATAAAAAATACTTTACCAGATACATGTTCAATCTTGAATTCCCGACCAAGTATATTTTTGAATCAAAAAACTAAATTGAATCTAAATGTTGGAAAATAACCACATGAAGGTAAACTTTGTGATGCAGATAAGGTATCCATTTAGTATGGTGGGAAATGAGGTTGAGTCACTTAAATGGGATGTCATATAATAATATAAATAATAATTACAAACAGCTCTCTATGTAATTCCTTTTTTAAATGTTATCCATATTTGCTTGGCCTTCTCATACAGTTTTTATTAATGGACTATAATGATACATTAAGTGGTTAGGAGGACTACATACTACTTAAGTTCCTTACTTAAAGTAAGCTACTAGACATCTACTTTGCTACACGGTCACACAACTTGAACGCTAGTAACTGTGCATAATATAACCTTATAACCTGTAAAAAGATGTGAACACACACCCTCCACAGAAATGTAGACCTTGTTGAAACACTCTAGGACGAAACCCCTATCACTGTCAGAAACCCATACATCACAAGGCTTAATGAATGAATCACTTACAGCACTTCAACTAACTCCATTTAATTAAAAAACAATTATTAAATCCGTCCTCAATCCCAGTTTGTTCTATATAATGCAGATTCCCGCTGATTAATGGCCTCTTTGCTCCAGATTACAGGTTGAGCCTTTTGAGACAGCTTAGGTAAGCAAAACTCCCCAAGCATGCCACCAGATAATGGTTTTTAATTGAATCATATTCGACCAAAGAGGTACAGAATTGATGGGTAAGAGAATGGAAATGGCGTATGAAATGAGGCATATGTGAGGCTGGTCTATCTGCCCAGATGTGTTCTGACTGACAGCCTGCTTACTCAGGTGCAGGATATTAGTATCTACAGAGAATGAAGAAAAAAGAAAATCTAGCATTGTGATAAATAATGTATGATGTAGACTTCCGGAAAAAGTGTTCAGGCTTTAAAAAATAATGCAGGCCATTTAAACAAAAGTAGCCTACAAAGTCAAGAAATTAAGATGTTTTGTGAGAGAGTATAAATACTCCTGACATTTTTAACCAAATAACCAAATTAAACACATAATACTAAACAACATCATCTCTTTCTGTATACATACCAATGGAATCATATACCACATATTTAACAGTTCATAGTCGTATTAACTATGAACACCTATACCATAGAGTGCAAAGATACCTAATGGGGCTAAATGGATGTGGTGCAATGTTTATATTGCAAGCCTAGCGATGTTTGTGACCCTGAGAGGTTAAGGAAGTGAACAGTTGAAATGGAAGACCTGACACAGGATAAGGTCATAGGTTCACCGCCCCTCCATCAGCCAGGCAGATAGTACTTGGCCCTGCTGGGGTCTGATGCTATAGGTTCAATACCCGCCTTTATATTTCACCTCAATTCGAGTGAAAATGATCTGTCTTTATTTTCCGTTAATGACTTTCAAAGCATGTCACCACGCTTGAGAAAATGTTCAAAAGAAAAACTAATATAAATCGTATTAATTTCATAGAAAATACAAAGAGTGAATACAAAACCCTGGTCAGTAAGGCTGCTTTAAGAAATCCATTAATTATCAGCGTAATTATTTCCTTGAACCTAAAGAAATTCAATTTTCATCATATGCTAATTCTGGTAAACCTATATCATTAAAATGTCACCGCTATGAGGCTGTACTGGTCCCCAAGGTTACAACCGACTGTGATAATTAATTAAGATAAAGTTAATAGAATGCAGTTTTACTTCAGTAAGCCTGGCTTTAATTGAAATACATAGCCGGCCCAACACAAATACAGTAATTGATTCTGATCTGGAGAACTCTAGCACTGAAATCTGAACACACACACACACACACACACACACACACACACACACACACACACACACACACACACACACACACACACACACACACACACACACACACACACACACACACACACACACACACACACACACACACACACACACACACAGGCAGAAAAACACATACATGTGAACTGCATACACACACAAAAGGTATTTTTTCTACATTCCAAGGACAAAAACCAACTTACCTTTTTAACATTTACATTATTTTCGAGCGGATATCAATCAAAGATGTAAATGTCAAGACACTAATGCAGCTAACAGAAAAACATACAAACATGTGAACCGACGTGTGTTTGTTCACCAGGAAGTAGTGAAAACATAGGTGCAGCTAATGAGGCAGTTGTTTAATATAGCGCAATATTTCAATCCTTAAGCAGTTTATGGATGTTTTGTCTGCAGTATACAGTACCTCATAAAGTGTTGCAGCTGCACCGCATAGCCATTTAAGCATTGTCCTACATAAACGCACAAGTTGCACGCACACTGCCAAGGGACTCTTTGGGCAGAGTATAAAAAGAAGGGATGAGATAGACAGAAAGCACTAAGCCGTCTCCCAGTGCTCTTGCCCTTGATTCTGTTGCAGTGAGGAGGGAGAGAGAGAGAGAGAGAGAGAGAGAGAGAGAGAGAGAGAGAGAGAGAGAGAGAGAGAGAGAGAGAGAGAGAGAGAGAGAGAGAGAGAGAGAGAGAGAGAGAGAGAGAGAGAGAGAGAGAGAGAGAGAGAGAGAGAGAGAGAGAGAGAGAGAGAGAGCACAGGTGAGAGAAACAGCATGGGAGGAGAGGAGAGATGCCGGGAGAGACACATGTGATTGCACTATTCATTAACCCATACACCTCTTAGGGTAGTTTTCACGGGCTGGCAGGCGGATGAGAGGAGGATAAGAGTGTGGAGCAGAGGAGTGGCTGAGAAACCACACAGTATGAAGTGAAGGCCATTGTTAATTAACTTCTTCTGACAGCAAAAAAGTAATATGGCACCCAGGTGTACACACTCTACACTGTCATATAACAAAAAATGATTCCCATTGGAAGTGGGGAGAAGTTAATGTTTTTTTTGATATGATGCGATAATTCAATAATTAGATATAATAATAATTAGGTGAAGATATTATCTCACATTCATAATTATTCATATTCCCTCGTTGAATGATGGGGGTATGGTATTAGGAGATAACGAACAGGGAAAAGCAATCCTTAGTATGCTAAACAATTTATTATCTATCTACAACAAAACAATCTGTTTACATTCACAAATGTTTACTATCAATCTACAGTTTACAATGTTATGAAAGTTATTCAATAAATAAATCTATATATTATACCAACCTCTGGGACTATTGACTTGAATATAAAAAACAACAATAAAGTTCCAAGATCACATCGTCTTTGTAAAATCTGATCGAATGCTTTGTGGGGTTCATCCTGTCATCTTCACCATCTCCAGTACCGAAACACACTTGGTAATTGACAACCTACTCTAACCACACTTTCTTATTCACCAGAGTGCCCAATCACGCCTGGTTATTCTATCCTACAGAGTTTTCTAATGTCATCGAGTGGCCGTAAACAGGCACCTCCTCGAGAAGCCACTCTCCAGAACTTCCATCATGATAGCTAGTTAATCCTGCACTCATGCACTGTGAATAGACTGGCAATTCGCTGGTTAACAGAACATTACCATGACCATGATGGCACACCCTCTTATCGCAGTGTGTGGCTGGGGGTGGAGGGGAGCTTAGAAAGTTGCAGCTTGAATTTGATGTGGATGATGATTTGAGTCTCTGTCCGGTGGGAACTCACCATCTTGTGTTGCAGACTTTCCAGAGCTGCTGGAATTTTTTTAACTCATTAGAGAAAAAAGAACATGCAGAGAAGACAGAAAATGGATGGGGATTTGAAAAACTGTACAGAATATTACTTATTCTCTTTTCGAAGTTCGTATATGATATACGCATTTGTAATTCCTACTGAAGTCGTCCTTCACATTAAAGAAGAGTTCTGGTCTCTACCCTAGTGTCTATTCTTTTATGCCGATTGAAGGATGCCATATCATCAATAACCGAAGGTTATAATTTGAGCATAATAATATAATATATGATGCCGGCAAACACCTAAATAGAACCCAGTTCTGATCCAAAGGACTTTAAGGAAGGATACAGGCTTTGCATCATTAAGGAAGCAGATTTACCTTTGGCGATCAAGGTGGAAATGCACCCTACATTGTGGTCCATAAGTTAGCATCTTGTTCAATGTGTAAGAAGAACTCCCTCGAGCACACAGAGCTTTCTGTGTTCAATAGTTACACCATCGGGGGTGAAAGGAGCTCCTCTCCAACATGCCATAAAATTGGTTATGGCTTGGAGTTGTTCCAATTACAGTCATTTTTTGCTGGAGAGCTTTCCAACCCATTTCGAAAGGGCATCCTGCCATTGGAACAATTGCCCCCCCAGCCTGACCAATGTTCCACACTGTGGCCAAAGTCATGTTCATGAAAACATGTCTGTTATGTCTTTCGCTATATGGTGAGGAAGCAGCAGTAGATCATTAAATTCACCGCGGGAAGACCCTGCACTCTGGGTCAGTTCAGTTTTAGCCGCCTGATCTTTCCAGAGATGACCCAAGACCCTTTGCTTTGATGCTTATTGAGATTGTATTGTTAATCGCACAATCTAACCTGAAGGTCAACTGTAATCAATAATACAAAGAATAAATCTATATCGTTGTTTTTCACCAATCATATCATTAAAAAAGATTTACTGACCTACAGAGGGTGACCTTTGTTCACAATACTTTAAGAGACGCCAGGGAGACTTTCAATTTAGACATTTTCTTTTCTTTAAAATTTTAAAGTAGAGTTGCCCTTAACAATTTTTCCATAGCCTGAAATTCGCCCCTGGGATGACAGATGACGGCAGATAACAACGGGGAACATCTCTAATTTCCTGCCTGTTCCTAAGTATGATTGAAGGCCATGTCACAGCACAGTTCGTGGCGGTCCTACATTTTTTTATTCCAGAAGATACGTTTAAAGAACAATTTTCCCTTTTTAAAGTCACTGTGGTGTTCAATGAAAGATGAATAGCAGAGGATACTGTGTCGCATTCACAACCACAACACCTCTTTGGGCTGGTTTCCGAATGGCTTTTTTGCTTTTCTTCAGTTATTTTTTCATTACTGCGTTGTACAGTCAATGCTTCGTGAGGAGGGAACTAAAGTCTCAAATCACTAATTTCCTAATCAATTCTAGAACCCGAAAGAAATACCGCTGTGTTAACTCATACACACGGCATGCCAACCTCAGGGTTCATTGGCCTTTCCTCTGAAAGCTCATGGGGCTTATAGCCTTTTGCCTTCATTTTTCAACCCTAACAGTGGGAAGTGCACACACATGCAGACGCAACACGAACCGAGAAATTAGTGCTCTGTCTAGTCATGTGGCTCTCCGGGTACAGCTTTGAGTTTTGTTGGAGCCATCAGTCATTATAATACAAGCTATAATCCGTTGATTCATACATTTCCCAAAAAGTTCTATTTAGAGTTCCATAGGAAACAAGTCTGTACAAAAGTAGAGCACTTAAAGAGAAGTGTGTATGATGTTAATTGTAATGCAATATTTAGCAACACTCATTTAATCAGCCTATAATATAGCAAAAATATTGTTCACCAATACTTATATAATGGGAATAGTATGGATTAAGAATAGTAAATATCATCATTATGCAAGCGTTATAATGCAGCATACGGACACATCTTCCTAATATAATTTAATAGCATTGATAAAAAATATAATGTAGCACTTTAGAATAACTGGAACTTTTAAGCAGTAATAAAGCAGTACCAAATAATGAATACCTCATTAATAAAGCATTGTTCATGCATGCATACTCATTAGTAAGCTATTAATAATAAGTCAAGTGCTTTTCTTACCTAGCAATTACAGGTCCTCTCACTATTTGAAAGTATTCTCCAGACATATGGTCAGTTAGCCTGGCTTATGCTGCGTTTTAATATCCATCCGTCTCGGAGGTCCGAGGACGTTGCCTAGCGACACGCACAAACACGCCCCTTTTCCTCGGACGGCGAACTCGCCATCTCGGTTGAACTCAGTGGTGACCGAGCAAAATTCCGAGACAGAATTCAAGATGGCTGCGCCCATTGTGGCTTGACGTATGAACTGTTTTTATTGTGCTTGGACCACTTTGGTGGTTTAAATGGCAATTTCAATCACTCGTATTACTGCAATACCTTACTGCGTCCGTATCTCTGCCTATGGCCTATAGGCTACTTATTTCGGACCGCCTGGTCCTCTGCCAATGCTACCGCGACAACAGCTTTCCGGGTGGCGTCCATGTTTTCCTCCAACGACGAAATTGGAGGAAAACATTAAATAATGTTTTAATGTTTTATATAATAAAACGCTTGAAGTGTGGGCGTGGCGTCAGATCTGAGATCCGAGTCGGTTCGCAGAGAATACTTGAACGCGGCACGCCAGACCTCATCTCAATCTACATTGGGAAGAGGTCTGGGAACCACACCTTAATTTTCTCGTATTTGAGGCGTGGTTTACGATTGCCCGGAGCCGTTTATTAGGCGCTACGAATGCCTATTATATGACTCTGTACCTAGCTCATAGCCAATCGTATCAATTATACCAGATGACGTATGTAGCGCGACAGAAATTCGTTGAGGAGGAATGGTGTGTTTCATCGGACGCCAGCCTTCCGAGTTGCGCGTTTCTCGTCACTTCCGGTCTCGGAGCATTCATATAGTGTTCCTGTTCGTCTTTGTGATTGCGTCATGAAATTGGCTAGTCGTTGTTTATTGTTAGCTACATTAACCTCTTTAGCAAACCAGCCCGAAAACAAACAACACAACTTTACATTGTATTGTACGCACAGCAAGACAATGCAATGTATACATTGGTGACTGGAATTCGAATAAAGTACCAATGTAATCAAGTGTGTAAGAGCATTTTAAAACGACATTAAAATGACCTACGTGGTACAAAAAAAAAAAAAAAAATCTCTTCACGGGCGCAGCCATTTTGCTGAGAGCTTCATCAATGCTATCGGTCTACTCTCAGATTTTCGAAAGATGAAGACAAAAAGGGGACGTGCCTTCGAGAAATGCCGCAAGAAAGCATGGAGATCTTCGACTTTCGACTCGGAAGTCTGGCGTTCAAGGATTCAGGAACACACCAGAAGATGATGGGTGTGTCGCATAGACGTCGTCATTGTCTTGCCGTTCCTCCCCGTTCTGTGATTGGTTCCCTATCTAAGGCGAAAATCGGATCGATGGAATCCAGGCTGCCTAGCAGCGCAAAATGAAATTGCGCGCAAGGCAGCATGGGCATTCCCAGGCTAATGGCCAGTGCCGTTCTAGCAACTGTAGGAAACGGCATCTTCCATATCTATTTCCTCCTTGGTGAGGAGGTTATCTTGTGTGACTTGGAAAAAATAAATAAAAATGAAAAAGTGAATACAGCAAGGCAATTTCTCGGGCGTTTACACTCTTTCTGGAGCCTCAAAGTAGGCTTAAAGTAGGCCTATGCGATGAGCCCGACAACGTTTTCTGAAGGCAAGAGAGAGCATACTTAAGTGTCTATAGTAATGCTGCCTGCAACCTAATGGCTTTTGCAGCCAAGTATTCTGGCTCATTCCTATCTGCACAAGCCAAAGCTTGTTTCTGATGCCTGGGGTCACTGAAGAAAAAAAATCGAATGCCCCTTCATATAACTAGCTGAGAACATCCCACAGCACACGTTTAAGAAAATATAGAACCCTATTATTCAACAATCTGGAACTGAATGACGGTGGAATGATACGAGTTTAAAGTTGTTTAGCCATTTAACATTGGCCCATTTTCTCCATGTCCCCAAACGCAATATTGATTATCGAGCCAGAGGACTCAAACGTTGCTAATTCTGTTCCATGAGCCAAATTGGTGTCAGTGCACACCTGTCGGCACTCCAACCCCACGCCTGGTCACGGTAGGTGAGCTCAACCTGGTTGCTTTTGATTAAGGTCTGGAGGTTAGAAAAATGTCATTTATACCCCACAATGTGGCTTGTGTTGCCCCATTTCAGCAATTAATCCTCCCCATGCCTATGACAGTGACAAAAGACCTCCGCCCGGACTAATAACTCCAAGCCCATTTGGAATGGAAATATGCGCCCACCCCTCGTATGTTAGGGAGAGAGATTGCCTCTTATGGGTGGCATGGCCGATCATTCCTTTCTGCCTTTATTTTGTGGAGTCCAAGGGTTGTGTGACAAAATCAATATGTCTGTTTAAAACCATGGTTACTTAGAAAGCCAACCCGGTCAGACCAGCTTAGACCTTTGCTAACTACTCGTTTGTATTTCTTTCCAATAATGTTGGTCGTTTCTTGATGATGTGAAAGGAGAGACCATTATATATTTTACATTGAAACAATGCAAGGTTGTTGCATCGTGTAAATATAGATGCACAGCAAAGGACCATCACAAGTTGCACTGATATGCAGTTTTTTTTGGATTATTTTTGTTGGAAAATGATTTCTGCATTCAGTTTTCTTTTTGTGTTCCCTTTATCCCCTTTTATAGACTCATTTTTTCCCCTTGCTTTTATTTCCTTAGATTTGCTGTCCCATTTATATTCCTGGCTAAGTTATTCTTGATACAATTTGAGAGGCCTGTTCATTGCTTAGAGTAAGCTTGTTAATTGTAAAAATTATATTAAACCAGTAAAAAATGAAGTTCATAGACAGTGTTTCAAAATCTTCTATTTCCTGACCGCGTTAATAACATTTTGCCTTTAATTTTTAGTGAAAACAATAAGTACGGTTTAGACCAAATATTTTGTCCAAGGGTGAAGCCTGTTATTGATGTTATTACATTTATTCAAATGCTTCTCATCTAAAAAGGCATTTTGACATTAATCATGACTTTCCACATTTCATCTTAAAACACATTGATTCACTTTAAAAATCATTTTTGGAGAAAATGATTTTACCATTTTATTCGGTAAACAGAAATAACTTTCTAGTTTGTTTCTAGTTTAAATTCTCATTCAGCGGGTAAATCACCTCTCTCTATCTCTCCCTGTAAATTTATCTGCCAGCCCCAGTGTTAGATATTCCCAAATGCCTTTTCCAGTAATGAAATACCACAATTTATTCTGTTCTCCTCTCTTTGCCCCTGTCCTCCCCTGGTTCTGTTGACTGTTAACCCACTCACCACCACTACCTAACCACGACCTCCCTTTCCCCTCTCTCTCTCCCTCGATCGGTCTCTGTCTCTCTCTCGATCGGTCTCTGTCTCTCTCTCTCTCTTTACCTCTCTCTCTCTCCCTCTTCTTAGCTCCCTCCGTCTTTCTCTCCCTGTCTCCCTCTCTTTCTCCCTCTCTCTATCTCTCCCTGTCTCAGTCCGGAGAGAGTACATTTCTCTTCCCACTCTGACTGTCAGTGTGCCTATTATTCACACTCCTCCCTTCGGAGGCCTTGCTAACAGATTGCCAATAAGTTGGGTGGCAGCCCAGCCCAGATGAGTGCCCCCCACCCCCAGTAATGGCCCCTCTCTGGGGAAGGGGTCCCATTGCTGTCACTGATCCGACCAGCCTTCCAACCTCACGCCATCCTCCTTTCTCTCCTCTTCCCTTTCAGTCTGATCTCTCCCGGGTGATCAATCATAGGTTAAACACACACCTGTGTCCACTGTAACAGCCACTGGCCTGGAAAAACACTTGGGTACACACCTGGAAACGGACATGGATGTATGCAAAACTTCTGTATCACAACCTGAGCGGGATATGATCATTCACTGGTTCGTTCATGATTTTATATCATCCCGGATTGACAAGGACAATTTCCTTTTTACCGGTCTCGACATGGCGCCTCTTCACCGACTGGAAATGGTCCAGAATGAGGCTGCAAGGCTGTTGACCGGGTCCAGCAGATCAACTCTGATCACTTCAGCCTCTTTAGATTGGCCTTCAAGCTCAGGACCCTGTTTTAAGGTACTTGTGAATACATGTCGTTAGCCTCATAGCAGTGTCTAAGTCATATTTTGGCCGAACGCTGGTGATTCACTCTAATCAATCTAGCTAATCAGAGTGCTTTTTACATTTCATAATAACTATCTGCCTAAGTCATCTATTTGACTTAAATAGACGCTAAATGCAAGATGCACCTCAAATTATGACGCGACAAGTTTAACTTGTAACATGGAAACATGCAAAATTAGATTGTATTCCCAAATGATTCCATAAATAAGGAGATAGAATAGGGACACAGAGGTGTAGTGATAGAAGGGAATACACTTCACTGCTGGATTTTAACCAGGGGACTCTAACCAGGCGTTTAACTGATGAAAACCTAAGAAATTACAATTTGATTTCAGCCAAGGGTATTATGAAGCAATTAATTTGCAAGACGTTAAAAGGCTGACATCATGTGCTAGAATCGTCAAATCTTGTTATTGATTGTGTAAAACAATTAGCACGCAAAATGCACATTTGATGTGACTAAGCTCTAGAGTCATTGTCCTGTTAAATTTATAGTGTTTATAACTCTCTCCCTGACTCTCTCCATCAAAGCCAATTTAATGGTTCTGGTGATCCCTTACCGAAAATACACTTTAAGTTCAAGTGCTTTGCACTTACATCATGGCTTTGTGTGTGTGTGTGTGTGTGTGTGTGTGTGTGTGTGTGTGTGTGTGTGTGTGTGTGTGTGTGTGTGTGTGTGTGTGTGTGTGTGTGTGTGTGTGTGTGTGTGATTGCGTGTGCGTGTGCGTGTGTGTGTGATTGCGTGTGCGTGTGGGTGTGGGTGTGGGTGTGGGTGTGTGTGTGTGTGTGTGTGTGCGCACAAATACCGCATTTTCTTCCGTCAGTTTAAATCTAAGAAATGGAATGGATTTTTCTGCTTGACCAGAACATGCTACTGGGATCCATCTTATCCAATGACGTTCAGTCGGATGACTCTTCCCTTTTCTATATCGCTCCAATTATAGCCGCTTCAATTAAATGAATTGTGTTCCTTGAAGTGATGGTTGCTTCACAGGAGAACTGGAATGCTAACTGCGGGTGACTGCGGCGCAATGGATGTGATCCATCCACGGCTGGGATTAATTCATTTGGTGTTTCTTGTGCTGTCACCATCCCCAAAACAAATAACCATCAAACTGCGCAGATTTCACTCCATTGCATCAATGTAACCCCCATGTGTGTTTGACAGCTACAATGCTATCAAAGGCCAAAGTGTTCATTTATTTGCCCGCACCAAATCGATTATTGCCCATGTGTGTGTGTGCATGCTCACATTTGTTCATGGATCACTGTACCCTTCAGTCGATCAAAAAGCCACCGCTTAAGGTCTTGGCCTGTATCGGAGATGACTTATCCATCGGCAGCCTGACACAGAGACAGCGAAGGGGAGGCCATGTGTGGCTGGGTGTGGTCAGCAATCAGGTTTAATTGATTTATTTGCTTGATTCCTTTACGTGCATTTAAGATTGTTTAAGGCATCATTAGGTTGTCCAATTGGGTTAAAAAGGTTTCGGGATGACAAACATGTACTGTGAGGATAAGAATGGGAGGGAGGGAGGGAGGGAGGGATGGGAGATGAAGGGCATCCTATTTGTTAGAATTCTAATTAAAATACAAATTTGTTAATCAGCATTCACAAGAAGTCACAACACATAAAACATGCAAACCACTAAGGGGGCAGCAGTGGATTACACCGGGTGGGCTTGAACAGGCATTGACCACTCACCTTGAACACGCGCTGGTGTCCTGCAAGACGCAGACACGCATACACACACACACACACACACACACATACACACTTACACCCGCAACGCAGGCATGCACACACACACACACACACACACACACACACACACACACACACACACACACACACACACACACACACACACACACACACACACACACACGTGCATGCAATAAACAGATACAGTAGATAGTATGGCATGTAGTGTAGATATGTCTATTGCCGTTATAGCTATACCTCATAGTGGGTCATGGCAAAGGGATTCTGTCCCCAGTAGTGTTTCTGAAACGCTTTCCTCATGCATACTCACAGACCACTGCACTGCCTCCGTTTGCAATCATAGCAGTCATCCGTTTTCTAAGAAATTTACATTTTCCCCTGTCCACACAACATCTGCAAGATTTTCCATTCATCCCCTTCTTAAGACCAATTTCAGAAAGCACAGGCAAGGTTTTGGCGGCGAACAACTTGGTCCTATGCACACTGGGCCGCTTTGACCTTCTCGTACGAATATTCAATGTCCTGCTGAGGGATGGAAGAAATCTCTTGTCCCGCTGTGCAAGTAAGTTTAAGTGAGTCATATTATACAGCAATAGTTATATTGAGCCATTTGTTGAACAAGAATAGACCGGTGTTGAACCAAAGAATGAAGCTAAAGACCTGTTAATTCGCCCAGAAGTTATGATGGGGACATTCAAAATGGTGTCACAAAAAATAAGCTGTGGAATACGCACCGCTAACTTTTCATCCAAAGGAAATAATACGCCAGAAAGGCTCTCTCCAACTGACCAAATATATTGTGCCGCGACAAAGATATTAAGTTGCTGGAGTCCTTTGTTCGCAAATGTTGCGGGGCCCTGTTGTGTGCATGGAAGGCCAAACGTAAACGATGAAAAGAGGCTTTATAACCCCCTTATCTGGCGTAGTGTAGACACTCATCGACGTGTTTCACCCACAACAAATCAAACCCTAACAAAGCATCAATAGTGACATATAGGTTGAGCGGGGGAAAAAGCATCAGATAAACTGTAAAGCGTTTAAAACTGTATCTCCATAGACCTAGCCTCTCTTGTTTGTGGACGCCTTGATACAGTCTGTGCACGTCCACACACACCCCATCCAAAAGGACACGTTGCAAAATGCTCAGATATGCCAGCCATTCAATAATGGTTGACAATGACAGTGCAGGGTAAAGCCTCATTTACCTGCTATTATTCTGGACTATCCTGCCAACCCGTCCCGCATCAATGGTCTGCCAATGAATCTCTCGTTCAACCTGAGAGATGTCTATAAAGCTATAAACCAATAAAAAAACAACTGAGAGAGTAGTCTTTAGCCCTAGAGCCGCTCACAACCAGCCCATAGAAATGTGTTTTCGTCGGGCTTGAACTGTTTCACGTGGCAGCCCTGTCTTTCCGGGCCTCTTTTCTGCTTGGTGTAGTTAACCACGTGTAGGATCCAACATGGCCTGCCTGCCCACCAGTGGACGAGCAGATGTAACCCCCGGGGCCGGACAGGATATTGTGGGACGGCCAGAGACACTTAAATCGGGGCGTGATCATCACTGGTGGGTTTTTGGTAGACTCCTTTTGTGTGTGAGTGTGTGCGTGCGTTCGTTCGTGCGTCCGTGCTTGTGTGTCTGGTTGGGTGTCTTTCTTTTATGTTTGTGTGTTTGTGTTTGTGGAGGGGTTAGTGCAGTTGGAGAGAAGAGAGAGGACAAATGTTTCATAATTAAATGAGAACGAGAGAGAGAGAGAGAGAGAGAGAGCGAGAGAGAGAGAGAGAGAGAGAGAGAGAGAGAGAGAGAGAGAGAGAGAGAGAGGAGAGAGAGAGAGAGAGAGAGAGAGAGAGAGAGAGAGAGGTTGGCAGCACAATGTCTGGTTCTTTATGGCCACACATGCTTTACGAGCGTGTCGTGCTCGCATCATTAAAGTGTTTACAGACATTTCTAAGTTGCATTTAAATGCAAATGTGAGCGTTGAGGTTCCTCCCCCCTCCCCCCACCACCCCTTCGTATAAATCCTGCGAGCGGAATTTGTTTTGAACTTCAAGATTAGAACTAAGTAGATAACGAGTGTTAAATGGGGATAATGCCGCCATTATCTACCGCTTTTAATAGACGGGTCCAATTCACTGGTCCTGCATTGAATAAGCTGTTATGGACCTGGATGCAGCGGGTTGTTTTGGCAACTGCTCCGTGTGTCAGGAGTGCTTAGTCTGGTCACTGACAGGCAGAGACCCCGGGGTCAAGCAGTATGAGAGGGCTGTGCAGCATCGTCGGAGGAGCACCAGCTGTGATCATCTCAGACCTGACCCCGAGGGGACTCCTGTTTGTTTCCGTAGCGCTATGGATTATAGCGAGTCTGAGGTAAAACGTAAAACCAAGTTTATACATGCGAATAAAAAGTGCTATTTTATAGTTTCACATACTCGGGATGGAGTCGGGCGAGGGTGTTGGTAAACAAGGCGACGAGTGATGCATGGGAAAGTTAGTTTGGAAAGCGCTTGCCTTATTATTATCATTCATTTGTCTGTCAGTCAAACTAGATTACCATACTGTTGACAACAAGGCTGAATAATGTGTAAATTGCTGTGAACAATGACCCACAAGGTCAAACAATACCCCTCCCAAGATCCGGCCTGCTGACAGTGAGGAATAGAACTCCTGGCCATTATTCAAAGAGCTTTTAATTTGAAGATGGGACAACGGAGGGATAGTGTCATTCCTCATTTCCTGCACTACGTTCAACTCAATCCTCTGATGGGTCGCATTAAAGTGGTCGTTTCATGGCCAGAGCTGATCTTTTTGTGCAACAGAAAGATTTCCTGATCATTTCCACAGGGTCTTTACTGAAGCCGCCCCCTCCCTCTGGAACGCCCTCCTCCCCAATGACATCCGCAATGCCAACACTCTTTCATCCTCCAAAACAGCCCTCAAAACACACCTTTTCACCCTTGCTTTTAACCTTTGAATGTTTCTTTTTTTTTTTTCTTTTTTTTTTGATTCTATGATTTAGCTGCTTTTGTGATGCGTCTTTGATGATTGGGAAAAGCGCTATATAAAACGAATGTATTATTATGTTAGTATTATTATTTCCGAATCATGGTATTAAGCGCGGAACAAGTGATGCTACAGAGAGCAGAGTCTCTGAGACGAGGCATCCCCACCTCCTAGTAGTAAAACACGCTGATGGCCTCCAATGACATGGCCCCTCTGTTCCTTTCTCCTCTCTAACTGTGGGTGCTTTTCAAGATTGAGCATTTTACAAGAACCCTTGTGCTTCGGTCCAATAATACGGTAGCTTCACACCTCTTAGTGGCCAATTTTCACTATCTAAACATGGCTGAAATTACCGTTCCTTTCTTCTCTACGTTCGCCCGACAAAACACTGTACTTTAAAATCCACTACGGGAACATCAAAGGATGAAAGGTTCCCTTTGATCTCCTCTAAGCATAGAGAGTCATTGCACACCGGGGATGACATAACACCCTAATTTCACACTGAATAAACATGACGGTGATCTTTTACAGCACTCACCGCCCTCCCGCACACACACACACACGCACACACGCACACACACACACACACACACACACACACACACACACACACACACACACACACACACACACACACACACACACACACACACACACACACACACACACACACACGCACACACACACAATGCCCCCCCCCCACCTGTACCAAACCGACACCCAAAAGTCCTGAGGAAGATGAATTCGGCGCATTCTTCTTTTATTCCAGACGAGTGCTCCACCACCTCCACCTCCTCCTCCTCCACCACCTCCTCCTCCTCCTCCTCCACCTCCTCCTCCTGCACCACCAAGGTCTCCCTGACCTCCGGAGAGATGACAGCATCAGGCGGCTCCTGCTTTGCTTGCGTTTTAGCGGCGGCGTCGAGGGCCTCTTATCTGTTCCATTTTATTGAATGGATTTAGGTTCCTTCATCCCCTCGTTCTCCCAGGGGCCCACCCACTTACAGGTGTTGGGGAGCCTTTTTTATGCTGACTGTATCAACATGTAATATCCCTCCGAGCCGGCCGGGACGACACAGAAACCCCCGCTGGAAAGGAAAAACACACACACGGCAAGTGCAAAAAAAGAAACACCTCCATGCATGAACTCATGGAGTCTGGCTCCCCACGTGCACATGTAGCCGCCGTGCACAAAAATAGACCAGCGCGTTCACGCACACAAACACACACACAGACACACACACACACACACACACACACACACACATGCAGCCGTGCACTCAAATAGACCGGCATGTTCAAGTGCACTCTGATGCACGCTAATGTGCACACACACACTCACAGACGATGGCGCACACACACACACACACTTTCAGACACGTACACAAACAAACACCTACACACTGATGTAGATGTACACAAAGACAGAATTACAAAGCAAAGGCCCTGTGAACCCTGGGTGAGGAGAGAGGATGATTGAGTAGGCCAATGGTGAGATGTTACACTGGGATGCAGCTCAGACCACAACAGTAGTTCACTGCAGTATTCACCGCATGCACACACAGACATGCGCACGCACGCACCCACGCATGTACAGTATGTACGCACGCATGCACACACTCACTCACACACACATTATGCACCAACACACATCGTTTTAAGAATAAAATCGCAAACTCATACTGAGTATTTTAAATTGCTCAAATTACTGTATAAAAAAACCTGAGCAAAATTTAGATTTGAAATAACGAGCGATACAAACTTCCTTTTATAAATAAATAATTCCATAATTGGTTTTAACTTTTAAAACACTCCATGATTGGCTTGAAATAATAATGGGACCTCCTTTACAATCTGGTAGGCAAGATGGGGTGTTTCGGCCCCGTAGCCATTTTCTCTTGGCAGATATTGATGTACATACTTTGTGTGGCATTAACCTCAACCTCTATCCTTACATTACAATGTTAATGGCAGAATAAAGTTGAGCCCCAGATGAATTACCAGAGCCTCTGGGCACTTGACTCGCAGGTATAATTGAAGTCATGGCGTTATTGAGGGCTCATTTACTGGCTCATTTACTCTACGAATAAATCTTTCATTCTGTTGTCAATGGAGATATATATACATATAAAAAAGAATAAAAACAGATATGCTTTTATAAATATATACATATTTTTGTATATATATGTTTCTTTCAATATATATGTTGTTTTAATAATCGTAACCTATGTTTAAAGTCCAGCAGTACATATCCAGATTCAGGTGGATCATGTTGTGTATAGACATCCTAGCTGTGCGTCTGTGCCTGTGGAGGTACTTCTGTCACGTGGCCAGCTCAGGATTACATGTGGTTGGTTGCTGACGCTGGCAGCTTGGATTTATCAACAGAGACGTGACTAAATGGAACACGATGATGCTGTTTCTCAAAGAAGGGTGCAAACAGATTTACACACACACACACACACACACACACACACACACACACACACACACACACACACACACACACACACACACACACACACACACACACACACACACACACACAGGGCTGATCTGATTTTATATGGTGTATGGCTGTGAATAGCAGGGTGATTGGGGAAAGAGAGTTACAGTAAAATATGGATAATTATATATGTACACCAATATGATGCCGTAAAGAAAACTATATATTTAGGCAACTAACTACAAAAAGAAAAAAAGGTGCAGGGGAAGTAGCATTATGGAAATACAACAAAAAAACATACAGATATGAGAATGCAAAAGTGTGTGTGTGTGTGTGTGTGTGTGTGTGTGTGTGTGTGTGTGTGTGTGTGTGTGTGTGTGTGTGTGTGTGTGTGTGTGTGTGTGTGTGTGTGTGTGTGTGTGTGTGTGTGTGTGTGTGTGCGTGTGTGTGTGTGTGTACATGTGTGTTTTTGATGCAGGGCGGCATAAAACAGCCTAAATGCCCCATGGACTAACTCTTAATGATTACTTATCACCCGAAAGGAAGCAATTAAAGTCGGAGGATTTGGTGCTAAGGCGCATCTTAACAATGCTTGGATATTCCTATACTTGTATACATATTTCCCCAAATATCAGTAACAGTTGGCAGATCAACCCCAAAGGTACATTGAAACACTGCACTGACAAAACTAGCCGAGAACAATGAGTCTATCTATTATTTTCTGCACTGCACTGTCATTTTCTACTAGACAAATTAAGTGCTTTACGTTAAGCCACTGGATTTTGTTCCTTATTACTGCCATTAAAACCTGCATATGACACATTACTTTAAGTTTGCATCTCCCAATTAGAGAGTGGTAGCAGCTGTGGGAAGAGGCTCTCCATACCACCCCAGACCGCTGAATCTTATGTGATTGCAGCTCTGCTATACTTCCTCGATTAAGGGCTTTGTTAACCACTGGTTTAGACTTGCCTGTGTCTGGCTTGTGTGCTTTTCAGATTCACAAGGAAGGGTAGAAGTACAGGTAGTGCTGTTGAAAATAAGCAACTTAGGGAGTCGAACATTCAAGAAAACCTCTGAAGGGTTATCCTACACCGAAAGACCTCGATCAAATGTATATCTTTATATTCTATAAAAAAAATCATATTATATAGTGTATTTTTTTTTGAGGAAATATAATCAATAAACAAAGCCAATAAAGTCAATAATACCCCGTTTCTCTGTTATTTTATCGATGTATTTACACCAGCTCCTCATCCTTCCTCCACTCGATATTGAAGCAATCCATTGAAAATTTGGTCAGGCTGACAAGATCGACACAGCCTCGAAAGGTCACATTTAATGGATGTCAGGTATGGGAGATTCCTTTTTTCCAATATGTCAGCCAACGCAATCATTATCTTTCAGGCTTTTTTGTGCACCAAGGGCGGTTCTCTGGACTATAGCCTTTTTCCCTCCTTTTTATTGTATCTTTTTTTCGGGAAATGACTTTGGCGACGAGGACGTTCACACGAGGACAAGCACATTTTTTACAGGACAGTGGACACAAGTTGAACCGGAGCCACGGTGCTATGTCAGTGATATGCAGATCCACCATTTGAACGGGACCAGGATGAACTGTCCTTGAGTGGGTGATAAAGCATATGCTGCTCTTTTACACGTTTATTTTCCCCCCAAAAGTGTGACAACCTGAATATTAACTAGAATAGGTTATAAACCAGTATGACTAACACACTGCATGGCCCCACTCTTAATATCATTTTACTGGATATACTGTACTTTATAAAAGAAAATCACAAGTGTAAGAATCTGCCATTATATTGATGGACAGAAGCACAAGGGAGCTAAACAAGCAACTTAAGCACTTAACTGAATGCGACACACACGCAAAGAGGCACACACACGCCCGCGCACACACGCACACGCACAGTCACTATCACTGGTGGCACAAGATCCATGACAACTTTTCGGGTAGATATTTGTTTTGACTTTCACCTTCAGAGCTCAACAAAGAGAAAAATAAAATCTAGTTATACTCTGCGGCAGACTGCAGAACAGAGAGACAGCTGCGTAGCTCGAAACGTGAGATGGTGAGTATTCTTCCTAGTGTTAACTAAGAGAGCTGAGTTAAATAAACTTAAATTCATGAACTTTTTTCCACTGCTCTGTAAACCATAGGTAACGCATCGATTAAACACCACTACATCATATAAGCGCCTTCACAACTGGGACCATGTGCACATCCACGGACACATGCACTTTCATGCACCTCTAAGGTGCATGAAAGTACTTTCTCGTACTTTCTTGTATCCAAGAAAGTACGAGAACTAAACATAGTCAGGCCATTCTGCAGTACATGAACACCTTCATCCGCATGAAGGTGTTCATAAAAGCTTTTTTTCACCCTGAAGCATTCTAACACCTGGTATATATATTATATATATATAAATATATATATATATATATATCTACACACCTTGTTTCAAGGAAAGTGCAAGGTGAATTTCATCTATTAATTTCAAACTGGTGCACTGGTGATCTCTATTGATATCTGCCACATCCCTGCAGGCCTTTTATCAGCCCCCAAACAGGAAATGAAGGAACCTTAAACTGAAGTGTTATCCATTTACGAAGCCTTTTTTTATCATGAAATTGAATTTAAAAAAAACAACAACACTCAGAGCTCGGGCCATTGATTTCCTCCAGTTTTTTTTGTATCTAACTTTTTGGAAATGAAAAACAACATGTAGATGTAAGGACTTAATACAGCCTCTGCTTATTTCACTCCCACTTTGTTTATAATAACATAACTGTCAATGCTTGGCCCTAGTTTGTTTCTGAAAGCCTGGGACGCAAAAATCCATCACCCATTAAAGTCAGCAAAATTATACTCATTTCGTGGCAGAGATGGAAGCGAGAAGAAACACAGCAGCACAAAAGGTTTAATAATAAGGGAATAAAGGCCGAGGCGGTTGAAATTGCTAATATGTCGTCCCTGGCATGATTGGTGTGTTTTGCTGACATTTTCTTTGAGTGCCTCAGGATATACATATGCCCTCCTGATTACAAAGGTGGGAGATTAAAACCGCAAAGTATGTTATCCGTATCGACATCAAAGTGTTTATAAGGTCACAACCATTGCGTTCGGCAATCGATAACCAATTTTGGAGGTCAGATTGAACATTTATTTTCGACAAGCGGAGGCCAGGCCAATTTGTATCCAAGAAAGTACGAGAACTAAACATAGTCAGGCCATTCTGCAGTACAAACATAATTGTTATATTTCCTTTAGTGCAAGACATAAAATGTAAAAAATATTTTCGAGGCTTAACATATGTATATTGGGTATATTCTATATGATCCTACTGGATTTAAATGTAACATCTTATCTAACTGAATTATCCGTCTTATATTATCCTCAAGCCCCCAGTTTGTCTCGTCCTTCAGCCTGAATGCCATCCCAAGGTCATGCACTGCGCACGCTGGTGTAATGGGCAGCTGAGTGGAAATGGCCTTCACCCGTTCTTGATGTTGGGGTCCACCATGCAAATGAAGGGGTGGATGCTTCTCCATACATTTCTATCGAGTGTGTCGTGACCATCTAACTGAGAGGAGTTGGACTACATGTATGGCGCGTTTCCACTGCAGGGTGCGGAACGGATCGGTTCGCAAAGGTGCGGGTCGGGTCGCGTTTCCACCGCCAAAAGTGGGCGTGACCCGGACTTTGCCGTACCCGTTCCGGCCCCATTCTCGGGACTCCTCCGTTGCAGTACCCAAAACGAGACCAGACGCCTGAAAGGGTCCCGTGAAATTCGAGCTACACCCCCCCTCCGTTGATTGGTCGACAGAATCGTCACTTCCGGGTGACGCGGGAATAAAAACAAACAAACAGTAGCCTCGAGGTATTATTCTTTACAATTAACATGTCGCGTAAAAAGCTTGCTTGGGCGAACAAGGAGGTGGAGACGTTCGTCTGCATTCTTGGGGAGGAAGACGTTGTTTACGTAGCTGCCGCGGCGATCGACATCCGGCCTACCACAAAGGGTACTGTCGGCAGTGGAAACGCGACCTCGGAACTGAGCTGGGCTATACCGCCCCCTCCCTACCGCACCTTTGCGATCCGATCCGTTCCGCACCCTGCAGTGGAAAAGCGGCGTAGTGTACCAAAGTGGTCCTCCATGCGCGCACCTGCTCCTTGAGAGTCCTACTCCTCTCAGTTAGATGACAGACACACTTCTAATGCGACTGTGTCATTTGTGTATTTGTGTTCTCCGCTTGCCGGTGAGCTCTCGATGAAGGCTTCTTTTCTTGTTGTCAAGTGGAAAGGTCACAGTGCCCGACCCCTTTAGGATCCGCGCTACATGAGTTGCAATGAGATCCTCGCCCCAGGGGACTGGTCCTGGCCTTAATCCAGGGTGTTTTGCCATTTGCATGTGTCTCCATTCAATTTATATCATCTTTCTTTGGAAAAAAGTTTGAGAGGGGAATAGTTCATAGGGTTAATGTAGGCAAACAAAAAGCGTACCTACAGGGGGAAGACTGAGTGACGAGAGACAGCGGGACTCCTGTTCATGGGGGTGAAGAGGAGTATAGGGGATGTGTGGAGGAGGGTCAGCAGGGCCAGCTGGTAAAAGGGTAATGAACCCAGGTAAAGACAGCTGCTGCAGGTCGTTATGAGATAGCTGCCAGGTGGGCTTTAGTGAAGCCGGTGCCACGTTACCCCAGGGATGAACATCTGAGCCCTTTACCATACTGAACAGGTGCTTAAAATACAGATCTAGGCCCAGGGAATGTCACTGAACCCTTCTCTTCCACTGTATCACATTAACAATGATGCCTTGAATGTTTAACTCTGATGGCATGTGGGAGCATTTTTCCTCTTAGATCTCAGTCTCACCGTTAATAAAAAAAAAAGAAGCCAGTGGTAAATTGCATCAATGTAGGCCAAAAGGCTTTAGGCATGATATTATTGCAACATGAACCAATTCTAAGCCATAGTATGTGGGTCACTGTGCTCAGCGTCGCGTTTACATAGCCAGCGCAGAGAGAGCTAAATTAAGCATTTCTCTCTCTCTCTCTCTCTCTCTCTCTCTCTCTCGTTATTTATGGTCATGTGCATGCATATCATCAGAAAGTCATCACAAGTGGAGTGCAATTCAGTGCAATCACGACCAATCAAAGGCGTGGGGATGAACTCAATCAGCCCCAGATTGTGCAAACCACAGCATTCTCCATCAACTTTGTCTTGATGAACTGCAGCATGAGATCACAGGGTCCCCAGCAGGGCTTGTTAGACTATTGCAGATGTTGTTGTAGTGGTTCTAATTAAACAGCAGGCCATTTTCCAGCTGCTTTACCAAAAACCAAGTTCTTTTAACATAAATAGCATTCCATAAATGGAAATTCTACATTTATCCTAGAGGTTTTGAGCGCAAATTAATGTGAATTCCTACCTGTTCTTCATGCCTACCAAAAGTTTTTGTCACTCGTTTTTCTTTATAAAATATGTATACTTTGGAAAATTCAACTGTCGAATGGCATCAGAGGAAAACATCAGCAATGCGTTACAATGTTGTTTATAATTATATCTTCCAATCTATGTAAGATATTCCCAGTTTCATTGTTGACATAGAAAGTGGAGCTAATTAAAATGATTATTAAAGGCTCAAAGCCCTTTCCTTCACATGGATTTATTGCAATTAGCGGAAAAACAACTTTGATTTCTAAATTTATGATGCATTGTTGGGTCTAATTGGTATTCAGGCTGTCAGATATTTTGTCTTGAACAATTTCCTTCCTCATTTTTCAAACATGCAGAAGAAGAATTGTTTTTTGACAAAGTGTAAAACGCACACATAAACAATGTATCCATTGCATACACACATGTGTCCGACTATTCAGATACTCTCTGCTAACACATAACACAAATGAAATCACAGGACATAACTGACAAGAGATCTGAGATCAGTGCACATGTTGTTATAGATACGTTATGAAGGTTGCAGTTTTTAACCCAGCAAGACACGCCCCCATGATAGATTGATCTTAACTCGCGTCATAATGAATTTGCTACTTCACTATCTCCCGTTTGCGGTAAAGATCAATGGGTTGAATCAATAACATCCTTGCCTTGTTTCCAACAAAGAGATTTTTTTTCTTTCCCAGCTGAATCTATGATTGGCAAAGAATAAGGCATGTATGGGCACTCTTGACATCCACGAGCTAAAGCTTGATTCCCTTAGCTTGGAACTCAAGCATGTTACAAAGTGAAAAAATACTTAATTGATTACACTTTGTTGCCTTGCATCTTAATTTGTCCAATCTGTAAAATACTTTCATGTCAGAAATAATATTGAGTCATTTCACATGTGTGTCTGTTAAGTCATTTTAGCCACTCACCTTGCATTCATGTGGCAGTAGCATGTACATAACACACATGATTTACGAATTCAAATTTGCAACAAAAGCACTCTAGCACCCCCAGAGGTGACCGACGGTTTAAGTTGGTATTAAACACCAGGGAGAATCTCACCCCATTATGTAAAACATCTGTAGAATACCCAAATTCATCGCCAGTCCCTCTTAAATCTTCCTGAAAATCCCATTATCAGGATCCATCTATCAGGGAGATGGGTATGAGGGAAGGAGGAGGCAGAGATAAGTTACAGGCCATACTCTTTTAACCCTTTTTTCCATTAGCAATGTAATTAATACCAGCACAGAGGCATCTGCTGATTAAATGGTTCCAAAGCACTAGGAAAGATGGGAAGGTAAAGGGGGAAAACCTGCAGATTCAATCCTACAAGCCTACTATGACCCCTTGTTTGTTTTTGTCTCCGATAATCGTTGTTATTTTTTTGTAATCATAGCAGGAATTTAACAGAATAGTATATTGAGTGTATTGTATTCAGCTACCATGAAGCCTTGTTCATTGGGCTGTACTACATATACTTGGTTTATTGTGGCCACATCCATTACCAACAACCAATGTTGGTTTCCATTTCCCAGTGTAAGAAACAACCTGCGCCTTCACCGAATGGGGGCTTCGAGCGTCGGCTTATTCCGGTGAGGGACTGAGCATACCCAGACATTCCAGTCACTCCGGGGTTCTTAAGCACCTGAAAAACTTCCATCCGACATCCCGGAAACTAACAAATTGAGCCTGTGATCAATTTAGCAGAGAAATGACCCGTGTGCTTGTTTGGATGTTTACGAGCACTGCCAGGCCGTTGCTGCTGGGGTAACCCATAACGGCAGCTTTGAGCAGGGGAACAGGGAAGGTCAGTCCCCCACTGGAGGCAGATGAATAGTCTGTGCAGCAGCAAGGTCCTCTTCCACCTCCTTTTTGTTGTGCTGAATCGATGGAGCCGAGAGAGACAACGTTACAAAGATAAGATCTTTTTTGCCTATCTGCCTGGATGACACATAATCGGTGCTAATACGCAGTCCCTTCTGTTGGTTCCTTTATACCGACACTCCCGTACGGGAGTGTCGGTATAAAGGACCCTGGCACTGAGGAACTGCCATGTGGGGAGCAGCCCAAAGCATGGCATAACGGGGATCACCGATTGCATGTTTATGGATGGGCTGCAGCCGTCCGATGCAGAAGAACACACACTTGTTTACTTACAGGATGAATGTCAAACCGTTAGGAGAAGTAACCTTTATTTATTCTACTCAACACATGCTGACATCAGGGATAATACCAGAAGATATACAAGGCAGACCAGACGATAAACAAGAACGTTACCTTGACAAATGCGTGATCTCTTTCTCTTTATTCAATGATCAACATAAAACTTGGAGAAGGTAATAGAACAATAAGGTATATTGTGTGTCTGTTAAACAGGGGGGAAATATTTCTTGGAAAGTCATTGTTTATACATTTTTGTCATAAGGTGTTATTATGCAATTTGTATGAAAATGAAAAGTAGTAGATTTTTTGATGAAAAAACAAAGACATGCAATGTCTTATAAAAAATATGTATTTTTATTCATAGATAAAGATGATAAATAATACTGGATACAAGATATACAGATAATGGGAGAGACCATCACACACAAGTACACACATACACTTTACTTTAATACTGAGAAACACAGATAAATCTGACTTTAAAATGTTGTTATGGGTTGTGACAACATAATAAGTACATGCTTAAGAGATGATCCTTAGAGGTGCACAATTTAGTTGCACAGAGCAGAACGAACAGAAATGAATTTAGCATTCATCCGTACGTTTTAATTACTGTATAATCCCGTAAAACCGGTGTTTTCGTGACCTTAGAATGAGTTCAGTATACAGTATCTACATAGGGAATCGCCGCCATATTACTACAGTAGCCCAGAAGAGAGAAAAGGCTCAGAGAGTATGTGTTTTTAATTTATAATCATAATAACTATCTTACTCATAACCCTTGTCCTATAATTGTACATTCTATATAACTAAATATCCTCTTATCGTCGTAATCTTTCAAAAGATGCTCATCACTAGCTTCTTGGCTAATCAGTGCTGTCATAGACGATAAAATCCTTTCGGAAGTACCTACTGGCCCTTAACAGGCCAGTACAGGCCACGGTAGTTGGCATCCTAAGTCGAGCGAGGGGAGGTATTCCACTAGATGGCTCTTAATATTACACACTGCACCTTTTAGTGAGTTTAACACGCCACGCTGTGCAACCGGCAAAAACGACTCTGTGAAAACCTTTCCATTTCATGTATTTCGTTTTTTATTCAAGGGTTTATTACTTAGAAGGTGAACACACTGCGCTAGAATACAGTTTAGGCTGCATCAACTGGGCTCACTAAATTGTTATATGCATGGAGCCGGTGCTTGCTGGGTGGGGTTAGTCATGGGTTAACAAGCATTCCAAGCAGCCAAGCACACAAATCAAGTAGCATGAATTCTTTAAGAGCAGGGGCGATACAGACTGCTGACTGCATAGTTCCTGCACTTGAAATTTACCGGCCTATTTAGTAGATGTGTGATTGGATGAATGCTCATGAAAAAAATAATCTATTGGGGAAATCAGATGACTTGGAGTGCTGCTTTGAACACGCTGATGCAAACTTATACCTATTCTCGTTTCTATTGCCTTCGACAAAGGCTTGTCAAGTAAAATAAAACACATCAGGCTGCCCTGTGCACTCTTGGCGTCCCACACTAGGCTGTAACAAACACTCGTTTTAAGTCACACTATTTATTCACTCAACATGTTTTCCATCAATAGCCATAACCTATCCAACATGTATTAAACCCTACAGCCGTTGAGCATATTGCTTTCATTAATACATATACAGTAGGACTCTGTAAATCACATTAAAACACACCACACACACACACCACCACCACATGAAGTAGCCTACTGCAGGGACGAGACAGCGTGTCTCATTCTTAGCTCTCAGTCTATCCCCCTCACCCACCTACGCTGGAACAGTTTGCAGGGGAGCTGGAGCCAAGCCCAGTGTGGAGTGGGTGCAAAACACGAAGACGGCTTGAATGAGACACCAGTTTGTTGCAAGCACTCACACACGCACGCACGCACGCACGCACCGGCACACAAACACACAGACACACAGACAAACACATGTACATACACACACAGACACACACGCACAAACGCACACACGTCATTTACGCCGACATGAAATGTACGTTCACCAATCATTTTGTAAGCTCTTTTCCTTCCATTAATTTTGGCCAGGGGGAGGACCACAGAGGACTGTACAAACGCAACGGAGCCTGCCAAGCAAGCCAGGAATAAAACTCAGATTTGCAGAGCAGTGAGTGACAGTTAAATGATTTCCCTATGTGACATTTATAACATTACAGCAACCGAATGTCTTGCTCCGGTGCACAGGTTTAGAGGCGTAGGTGACTGAGGAGGTGTGAGCACATCGTCGACCCAGCAATACACTGTGATCAAACACACGCAGAGGCCCCGGCGCTGTATTCCAATGAGAGTCCAATAACTCATCCCAAGCCGACTGAGAAACAGTCACACTCAATACACACACGCACGCACATACACACACAAACACCCATGTGCACACGCACGCACGCACGCACGCACGCACGCACGCACGCACGCACGCACGCACGCACGCACGCACGCACGCACGCACGCACACACACACACACACACACACACACACACACACACACACACACACACACACACACACACACACACACACACACACACACACACACACAAATAAACACATAGTTGACAGCTTTTTGTAGTGGGATGTCATCATTTTCTTTCAAAGGTGTCCCTTGGTACAAAAGCCTAAATGTCAGGTGCGGTAGTCAATTTGGCAGTTTATGCATCAGAGCATACAATGGAAACCAAAGTGGACTGTTGTATTGACTTCAATATTCACAGCATAGCATCCTCAGGTCTGGGAAGAAGCAGAACATTTGTAGTATTACAAAAAACATATTTTATGGAGTTTGACACTTTCCTTTTTAGAAGTGACAACTCAGCAAAGCAATTTTATTTAAATCTGGTAAAAAGTTTTGCCAGCGTCAAGCTGTAGAAGAATCTAACACTTTCATCTTTAACACATCTAATCATTCATCTGAAACATCCATTTATATCTTTGTCTGTCATTCCAAGTTGTATCGCACCTTAAGGTCCCTGGATCCGCAGGTTCAATCTTCTTTCAATGTTTTCAAATGAATGTTTCAATTTAATTAGATTTCATTTAATTTTGGTATACGTACAGTTTGCAATATCATTATGATCATCATTATTACTTAGCATATAATTCTCGCTCTCAAATTTATCCCATAAATTATACAGTTTTAATATCACTGGAGCTTCGATTACAAATGCATCCTTAAAAACCCTCCATGATCATTTGCGCTCATTTAATTTATATTGGAAGAAGAAATTGATTTCCTACTATCAGGGATGGGAAACTTAATTCTTGGAGCAACAGACTGTGTCTGGTGGATGAAAATAAGACACTTGAATTAAATATTTTCTGTTATGGCAATGAAGAACAAAGAAGTACACGAGTATTCAAGATTCAAGATTCAAGATGCTTTATTTATCCCGGGGGAAATTATTGTGCAACAGTTACAATACAAAGGTGGAAAAGTAATACAGGGTTAGAGTTAAAATAGAAAATAGATGGAAGTAAAATAAGTACAAACTAAATAAGTGAAAAGGAGCGATTAGATAAAAGTGGTATTAGTGGTAAAAGTGGTAAAGTGATAAATAAATATTATAGAAGCAATTATAAAAGCAATCTATGCTTTGTAATATAGATGTAAATATATATTTAATGTATCTTATTTACATATTTGAATGATTATTCTCCAGAAACCCCCTTACGAAAATTGTACAATCCGCAGCGTGAAGCGAACACCTCTCCAAAGACAGAACGGTATTGTTGGGCTTGCAACATAAAGAAGCAATATCGTGATTTGATTGTACCCTACCCACAAAGAAAAACAAATAAACCTAATCTTCACTGTTCAATGTGTTTTGCTAAATGGACTGCATTTATCTGTAGTTATATATATATATATAAATAGTTTTCTCCCCATAGCTGTAGAGTAGATAATGGTAGATGGTATACGTCAAAGTTGTAAACATCAATAGTTTTCTATTATTAGTATTCTAATAATAGAATACTATTCTATTACTAGTATTCTATCCTACTGCTATTCCAACAAGCGCTTCATTGTCTGCCTCATGTTTTGCCAACAAGATGAAGAAGAAACCAGAACTTTTTACAGAACTTAACTTATATTTTGGTCCCCCGTTCAGCCAGCTGGTTTGACACATTTACCCAACATTTGCTAATTTCAAACCCTGCCTACATTAGGAAACATTTCCTTTGAGAACAGGTAGCCCCTCAACATGGTATCACAGCAGACTTAAAGGTGAAGAATTAGAAAAAAAAGACAGTGTAAAATGATATGGTGTGTGTGTGTGTGTGTGTGTGGGGATGTATTTGTTTATTTGTATGTGTATGAAATTGATTGAGAGAGTTTGGTTGTTATGATTCCTTTTCCGTGTTTACATTGCACAATGGGAAATTCTCTGACAAGCTAACAAACACAAGCACACACCGAGCCAGTTGGGCAAATAAACTCACCTGGAAGTCGAAGACAGGGATAACTCTCTCAATATTCATTTGAATCGTATTTCACAATTACACTGACACAATTGAATAACTTGGCTTAAGCAATATTGGTAGTCCCAAGGTTGAGCCCCAAACACCTAAGGCATGCATGCCGAAACACGGACCGAAGTTGTTTGTGAAATGTGTATTCAATTGTCCTCAGATATCCTGCGCTAATGATGTTTAACGAAATGATGACAAACACAGAGCCTTCACTTTCTCTACTTCTCCAAGTTGGGGGAAAAAGGTCTTCCGATGCAACCCCCAGCAATCTCTATCTTAAACAATCAATAACGTTCTGACCCGGGTTGTTCTTTCGAGTCACCGAGAGTGATCTAGGTAATAGCTTTTTAGCTCCTTGGAGACCATGGCAAATCAACCTTGTAATGTGAAAGGAAAGTACGAAAGTCTAGGAGGGGGGGTGTTGGGGGTGAAGAGGACAGCTTAATTTTGACCCCAACTCTCCAAAGGCCTCAGGTCCCTGGTTCTGTCAAGGGGGGGGGGGGGGGGGGGGGGATGATGTGACTGCAAGACGAGTACCCGCAGTCCTGGATCACAGTCACAGTATCTGTGAGCCCATGAAGCATTGATGAGAACTTGGTCAGGTGGTGTGAATAAAAAATAGAAGAGGCCGTTGCACGAACTGCAGTGACTGCAATTCGTTTCTGGTGGATGTCATTCAGGTACGTGTTCTTGGGGGGAAGGGGAAGGGGAAGGGGAGAGGGGGGGGGGGGGGGGGGGGTTGACAAATGACAGGTGTCAGTTTAACAGGTGGGGGGGGGGGGGGTATGGGGATGGTTTGTTTCTACATAGGGCCCATTACCGATGTAGTGAACCTGATTTGTGTGGATGCCGACAGACCGATTCTTAGCATGAAGATATAAATGCAAGAGGACTCGTCTGTCTAAGATAGTTCTCATTGGACCGAAAAACGGAAACATGAGAGACCTATCACTTTCATTTCCCCATGGGCCCAAGTTGATCTTCCTTCACAGTTTGTTAAGCAGAACCGATGCAATGGTTGGTACCGATGTCATCCAAAACAAGTTTGACAAGTGAAGCTGCAAACCCTCGGAAATCAAACGGAGAATATAAAATGAACATTATTTTCTGCATGTGTGTCTCTGCATGCGTCCTGTGTTTATCGGCAGTTCAGTCTGTCACAGTAATGGTCCGTACGGACAAGATAATAGTCTGCGTGTCGGTTTGTTCTGTATTGTAAATACCTCTTTCTCTTTTTTTGGACTCTTTGTCATTGTTTCTTCAATTTAAACGATATTTCCAGATCTTAATTGCTCACATATTCATGAACTGATCCTTCTGGTTCACTTTCTGAAGCCTTGGCAGCCTGTCACTTTCACTATAGCTCCTTCAGTTTAACCCTCCCTCAATTTAACTCTTCCTCAATCCAGCTCCCTTGAGTTTACTATCAATATAATCCAACTCCCCAATCCATCTCTCTCACTCAATCCAACCCCCTCAATCCAACTCCCTCAATCCAGCTCCATCAATCTAACTTCCTCAATCTAACTCCTTCAATCTAACCCCATCATTCTAACTCCATCAATCTAACTCCTTCTATCTAACTCCATCAATCTAACTCCTTCAATCTAACCCCATCATTCTAACTCCATCAATCCAACTCCTTCAATCTAACCCCATCAATCTAACTCTCTCAATCTCACTTCCTAAAAAGTGGTTGCAAACTTAAATGTTCAATACCTTATGAGTTATTATTATTGCAAAATCATCTATCATATTTGCTTTGGGAATATTTATTCATGTCACTCAGATGTTCCACCCCTTAGGTGTTTGCCCTGGATAATGAATCCATCTTTTAGAAACACTTATATATTATTAATCTTGCAGTGACCGTAAAACAAACTTCTGAATATGGATACAAAATCTGATTTTTGTATTCCTTCAGAGTCCTAAACACCTTGCAGTTTCCTAAAACGGTTTGCTAGGATCAACAGTTTGGTTATAATTAAATAAAAAATTTCAAGCCCAAATCATGAACAATTATTAAACAAAATAATTACAAAACAAAATGTATTACATATCTCTAAATAAAGAACTCCACTGTGTGTTTAAACAATAACAATCATGATCATGCAATTATTATGATTAAAACAAGTGGGTGGAAGAAAATATTAAAAAATATTAAAAATAATTTGAAATTATTCATGTGTGTGTGTGTGTGTGTGTGTGTGTGTGTGTGTGTGTGTGTGTGTGTGTGTGTGTGTGTGTGTGTGTGTGTGTGTGTGTGTGTGTGTGTTGGCGTGCGTGCGTGTGTCTAGGTTTCTGTGTCTGTCTGTTTTTCTGTTTGTGTCTGTGAGTCTAACTAAAAACATGGAATCCATTATCTACGGCAACAATCTTTTGCTACCAGACATAATGTTCTGGGTTCGATCCCCAATGTCTACACTTGCCATACTAAGCCTCCTTCTCCTGCTTTTAATGACCAGCCTCTATGTTTACTGTATAAATATCTGAATAGTGTTGGAAATGTGTTGGAAATGTTTTCCATGTTGTTTATGAGGATGAGGCTCAAAAGAGGGGATATAGTCAAAATATATTTAATGAACATATTCAGGAAACACCTTTTTGGGGAGCCGCTTAGTAGTCCTTTAAGATTATTAGACTCACAATATCAACTTTTGTACATGAGAAAGAAGCTAGATAAGACGAAATAGCGAGGCTGTCACTTCATCTGCCCTTCAACTGGACCAACTTACAGAGCATATTTGTCATCAGGGTTTATATGTTAGAAAGATCTCTATGTACCTCAAAAGTAAGCCAGGTATCTAAAGAATGTGCATGTGGCACAATAAAACATCGCTCTGTGGCCCAAATAGAATTGTCATTGTCCCCCCACCCCCCCCTTTCAAAATCAATCTATTTTCAAGGGATAGGACGGCAGAGTTAAGTATACTGTGTTGCCAAACTGCCAACTGTAAATTAAGGTTGGAAAGAAAAAACGATTCTATTTTCTAATAAGAATTCTTCACAGAGCCTTGGAGAGAGAAAAGGGTGGGGAAGTAGTTTCTCAAGGGACAGATTTTTCCCTTTGAATTACTCCTGTGGTCCTTTAAGCATCCCGGCCCCATATAGTCTCAGATAATGTAGACATCGCCTCTTTTGGTGATTTCTTGTCCGGCCCCATAATATGGTATTTGAGCTATTTAGTATATTTTACAGTCATGCTCCAGTTGGCTTGTACCGCTTAGGCCTAAAAAATAAACATAAGGAGAATGATGGTAGTTCATTCAAACTAGCAGGAGCAGGAGATAGGTGGAGGGGAATGAGTTGCACAGGCCATTACGTCTATTTGATTGTTTTTAAGGGTGAGGCAAATATTGTATTAGAATATCTTAGCCCTCTGAATTGATCTTGAGTCTATTTTGAAAGTAATGGTGCTAATTTACTAACACAGGCCAATGCAAATAGCATGGAATGTAGTGTTGATTGAATATACAACAAGTATTTTGCACAGATTTCTTTAAAAGGTAGGAGCACTGAAAATTGTGAGAAGATAATGGATGGAGGGTGGCATCCTACATGGAGATGCCAGCCTACAGCAACTTTCTTGGTGCAGCTATGGAAAATAAAAAAGCTTAAACACTTTAAAGCAAACCAGAATGGGTCCAAAACAGCTCACCTGTCACGCGACATGGGCAGATGTACCTCGACTGCAATTATTTTCTTAGTGCTTCACAGAGCATTGCACTTTTTAGCCATTCAGTGCTAAACAAAGCAGGTAATGTTCTCATTACGTTCCTATATCCTCCCTCAACATCTCTCTCTCTCTCTCTCTCTCTCTCTCTCTCTCTCTCTCTCTCTCTCTCTCTCTCTCTCTCTCTCTCCCTCTCTCTCTCTCCCACACTCTCTCTCTCTCTCTCTCTCTCTCTCTCTCTCTCAAGCTAAGTCATGTTGATCCACCGAAGTCTGGCATTCATTAAAAATCTGCCCAAGTCAAGAATGAAGATCACACCACCAGACGACTGGAAAACTGAGCTAAAAATAATGAAGTTACGTTAAGTTATTCATAATGTATATTTGCTGATACTCCCTTAGCCTTGTGTGTCTGAATTTGTGTGTCGATGTGTGCAGCGGGTCTCTCTCACTCGATTTATCTTGTGCAGTGTCCGGTCTGTTCAGAATGGGCTTATTGCTTGTCCTGTGCTCTGGTATCTTGGTTTCAGGGCTAGGTAAAGGTTCAACATGTTTATTCAGACATAAAGGGTATTGACTCTCGAGGTAGTTCATGAAGCATCTGCAGGATCCTGGTAAAACTTCAGTCTATATTGGGCGGAATTGTTAATAAGCCACACAAATTTGGGCTGACTTATCTCGGTCCCACAAAACTTGACATGGTGTTACCATGACAATGTATAGAATCAGAACTGGCGTTATCACTACAAATATGTGGTTTAATATTGTGTGTTCTAATATGGCATAGAAGAAATCAATTCACATCACACTGCACTTATTTTTATCCTGGCAGTTCATCTGCCCAGTGTGAAGTCAATTGAATGAACGGTTGTCAAGAAAATCGAAGGACAGACATACAGAGGCTCCTCGAATTATAGTTTGATAACTCATACTGCAGCTATGGTTTAGTTTTTAGGTCAATCAAAAGCAGAAGCCAGAGTCAAGGGTTTCATACAGTATGGCTTGTGCTCCAGAGGTCTTATTTGTTTTGTCTCCCTCCAGTTCCCCTCCTGCAGTCTTCGGAGATATCAAGACCAAATTGCTTTTTGTTTCAGAAGCTACTTAGTTGCATTAGAAGTAATAATGGAGTTCCCCTGGACAAAGGCAGCATCGTATTGATTTTGCCTACCGGGTACTGTTGAAACTGCCTCCCACATTTGAATTATTCACACATCTAGTACAATTATTGTCCTAATTGTAACAATGTTTGGAAGGTAAACCGCCAGGAACGCAAAGAGAGATCTTCAATCCTTTCCCACCTGGCCCCATATTATTTGAGAGTGTGAATAGTAATGTGACCATTCTTCATCCTGCCGCAGTATTATCCTAGCCATTATGAAGATGATAACTTATGTTGCCTGAAAGGCAAAACAAAGTTTTCGAGGGATCACGCCTCTAAGTTTTAATTAAAAATCACAGACAGCTTAATTGCAATGCAGTTGTGCTCTGCTGGCCCGTGAATACTTCTGGAACTAGAAGTGAGAGGGCAGGAAAAGGGACTGCCACTGATATCAGAGGGCGGTACTGGCCCCTGCGTCCCGCTTCAAACGAACGCTCACTCCCATTCAACTAAAAGTAAATTAAAGACACCAAAGAAGAAGGTGGTAAACTAATTGTTGTGTGTCCTCCAATGTCGTTTCAAGCACTAGTTTTGCTCCTTGGAAGTTCTGGGGCTCTGTTTCCTATATGTGTCTCAGCAGAATTCTATAATAGTTCTGAATTGATAACGCTGATCAGTAATGTACTGGCTGGCGCTCAACAATATATAAGATGCAATACATATTTATGAAAAACCCCGCCTGTGGCATACATTTAGCTGATTGGGCAATTCCAGATGCACTCTAGTTTGGTCATAATCCATCATTATGTCTTGAAGGAGTCATACTTACGAACCCAACGTCCCCCCATTCTGCCCTGGCCTCATGTGGACTACATTTTATTCAGCGCTCAACCTTACTGAGACACTTACTGCTGGTTGCAAAGTCATTTGTGAAAATAAATCCTTTCACATTTTCCTGATTCGCCCATTTTCTGGCCATTGTCTGTTTGATGCGTATAGTTTCCAGTCATAGTACAACATCAAATTATCAGTATATTCTATGATGTGTCAGGTTAATTATTCATATATAGATATATTTATGTTTTGTCGTCTTCGTTCAGTCTATTTTCCATTAGAGGGCTGCTCAAAGTATTTGTCAGCCTCATTTAGATGAAGACATTATTGTCGCGAAACAATGACATCCTCACCAGTGCTTCTTTGATGCAGTGGAATAGAAAGTCACTGATGTAATATACTGCTAGGATCAAAAATATTCCATTTAATTGACATCTTAATGAAACACAAATGACAAGTGTCAACATCTTAATGAACAAAGGTGAGTGTCGCCTGGCAAATGTTCAATGAAATGACAAATTACATGTTAATTGTGCTGTGTTTGAATTTGGGAGCAGACATTGTGTCTGTTGCATGTGATTCCACTTATATAATATAGAGTATATGGATGATATTTATAGTGATCTGCAACAATATTATCCTTATTTAACAGCACCTAAAAAGACATGCAAAACATGAAACATCGCTGCTAATCTGTAATCAGAAATTTGAATGGCCAACATATGTGATTGTTTTATCTTCAAAGGACAATTGATTTCTACAATTGATTGTCATCGTATTATTATTATTTTTAAATACAACAACTATATCATTGAAGATCACTGAATGAGCAACTGATTGGTTTGCTTGCTAATATGTGGGCCATAGATCACTAGTCTCAGTCCCAGATGTAAAGTTCCAAACATGACTTATTCTGACACATTCTAACACACAGCATTTAACTGTTAACTTACCTTGTTTTCTTGAGAAAAAAACAACAATGAAAAATCTCTACCTCTCTCTTTCTGTCTATCTATCCATCGCTATCTATCTGTCTCTATCTGTTGTTTCTACATTGTAGCACTTCAAAGCAGTTGCTTTGTTTATTTTGTGAATGTGCTTTACTTTACTCTTTTTGGGGTATATCTTTGGAGTTGAATGCACTTACTGTAAGTCACTTTGGACAAAAGGGTCAATAAGCATCAATAAATGTAATGTAATGTATCGTTATGGAACGTTGTTTACCCATGGAAAATGTGCTGAATAGTTTCACCTCCTCCTGCACCCATTTTACTAAACCAACATTAGACCAGGCAGAAAATTCGATGTACACAACTACCAGCCTTTAGGGTTTAAGGGCATTGGGTTTGCATTAAAAATAACAGCATCGGAAAAAACATCTGCCTTAGTCTTAAATGCCTGCTTTGGACATTAAACCATTAAAAGGCTAAATGAAATTAGCTGCAGATACACAATTATCCACCACTGTCACTGGTCATTAGACATTATGTTTTCATTAAACAAAGAGATAATATTTTCAACGAGTCATTCTGCCAAATAATTGTCCATATTAGTCCTATTTAGAATGGTAAAGTCCAGATGGTGCAAAACTACCGATGACGATTAAGGCCTGCTTTCTTTCATTTAATGTACCTTGATTCCTTAAGGAGGAAAGTGCAAGTGGCCTCGCAGCATTGGTTGGAGCATAGAAAGCTTTTGAAATTGTCATTGTGAGGATTAATAAAGAATGAGCTTCTTTAATGTTCCACCTGAGCAAGCTCATAAAAGCCGACATGTTGCGGAAGAAGCAGCGGGAATACAAATAAACCAGGGGCTGGGGTTACCACTGCTTTCCTCCATTGTGTTGGCCCGGCATGAAGGAAAAAGGCATACATATATTTGGGGCACAAGGAGGACCGCGGTGGCGGGCGAGAGAAACTCATTTTACACACAGTGGCCAAAAGGCATTGCAAAGTTCTGTCTAGTTGTCATATACGATTGACTGCAAGCCTTCAGAATCCTGGGGGGAAATGGGAGTTTTCATAAAGCAGACCCATCCCGACCCCCCCCCCCCCACCCCCCCCCCCTAGAAAAGAGGAGAATCCCATGCAGTACAATTTGGTTAAGATTCAAGGATTTTTACCTCCGCTTCATTCAGCCGCCAATTTGTTTAGCCTGTAAAGAGTGCTCTATAAAAATGTAAAATTGCATCTATTAAAGACATGCTTATTTTGGTTGCTTTTGAAAGGGGCATTGATTGATCACCACTAGTGTGGTGCTGCCTCCTTTTCTTCCCTTGCAGCAAAGGGAGGCTATCCACGAAGTGCCATGCTTATTCCAGCAGCCCGTCATTTTGCGTGTTTTTTTGTTTACGGCGCAATTCAGTGAGGAGCGAGTTGGTCAGTGTTGCCGCAGTACGGGGCCAGCGCCCTCATTGTTTCTTGGGCTGAACTTTTGGCTGCCGCTGCAACGGTTTCCTCAGCAGTTCCGAGAAGCCATGTAATATGAGCAGTACTTCACGGGCTAAGCCCTGTGCAAGCAGTCCAGAAAGCACTGAAGTCATCAATTTAATCTCCCACCATTGGGCACGGCCCTGCATGCTGCTTTTTCTTTTTTCGGTCTTCATGACCGATAGGGATGAAAGAGAAGGGGAAAAAACTGCAAAATATGTTTTTGCTTCAATTGGTGTGGATACAGCGTTAGTCAGGAATAATGTATGTATCGCAACTTCCACTGCAGAGGAGCCGCAAGTAGAGATATAAATAGTTGTGATTTTGTTTGCTTTTCTGGATATCTGTCTCTGAAAGCTTAAAAAGTCTATACGTGTGCTTTTGAAAGAGGCACTCATCTTTTTTTACCCGTAGTCCTCGATTGTCTCAATCAGAGGGCTTAATGTCTAACAGAAAAACTAAACTTGCTCCTGTGTTCGGACTGATCAGGCCTAATTTGTTAAGGCAGCCTTTGGTACATTACTCAGCATTACTTCTGACCCTCTTACTCCCTGCAGGCTTGAGACCTGCTTTGGCCATTCACAAGTAGGCTAATGTAACTCTCACCAGCGCAAACCTGCATAGACATGCCCCAACACACATTGATGCATGCAGTCACGCACGCGCACGCACGCACACACACACACACACAGACACACAAACACACACACACACACACAACATCCATGCATCGATGCACATATACACATTCAAATACACCCAATCGCACACAAACATAAATATATGGACGCACAGCACACACAGACACATGAAGAATGAGTACCTAAGAGAATACTCCAGTACCCGCAAAGCCATCGGTGATAGCTGAGAAATACACTTTGCCTTGTGTTTCAAATTATTTAAACCCACAGGTACCCAAAGCAGGGGACCCTCACTGAAAAGAGAAGAGGCAAAATGAGCATATGAGTTGCATGGGCCCTGGGCCAAAGATGAACTTAAATCAATACGCTTTGATTTTGTGCCATGGCATGTACTACATCATTATAATTTTATTAACACAGGCATGGATTTTCAATGGATATAACTGCGGGGAAATGGTTAGATATAATTGTGTGAAATGAAATACAGGACAGGTTTTGAATATTGGCATTAATTTCTTTTTTCCACTCCCAAAACAATTCATCTGGATCCCCCTTGCTTTTATTTCGATCTTGTAGTTTTTAACTATTAGCATAGTATCTAGTCTGCCACTGCAGATTCTGGGCCTTGCCTAAAGGTTATTTGTAACACATGTGATTGCTCAATTTAAATCGGAACTGCTGCTATCAAACAAAAATGTGTTTGCATTTGTTTTATGTGATAGGTGTGTGGGTCTGGACGTAATGGACTGTTGCAACGCCTCTGAGGTGAGGCCAAAAGCTAATTTCCGGCCCAGGCTGGACAATAAAGGGGTCGTCTATTATATTCTGCAATTCTATTTTAGTCTAACTATTAACCAACGTATGAAATGGTGCCCTTTAACCATGCATAACTTTACATGTGTATATATATAGCTACTCATATATATGTAAAGTCGAGATACATCAATCGGTAAATGGAATAACTGGTGTTGTGGATAACTGGGGATGTTCACATACTATTTTCGTTGAAATGAAAAGTTGTAACTGCATCCAAAAAGATAGTTTGGATGCATTTTAACTTCTGATAACACTGACCGCACTGCACTCCTCTCAAGCTGCTCCACTTCCGTCCTCTGGCCAATAGTGTTTCAGTGTCTGACACGGGGGCTGCATCTTTAATGCAGTGTTGGTTGGGGAGTCATCAAATATTTGTGTCCCCACCTAGTCACCAAGCACAGTGCCTACAGTGGCTGTCATAGTCCACTTCCTAGATGTCCCGCCCCCCCCCCCATCCCCCTGGTTTGAATGAAGGCTGAGGACATCTGTATGGACAGAACATGGCTAATGTAGTCAAAAGTCGTCGGTGAAGGTTATAAACCGGACAGGCGGTGGCGATTTAGTAAAGGCCTATGAGAGCCATTGATTCTTGTCAGCGAATATGTCATGCAAGCAAATAAATACTGTTTGGTCTCGAACCATCTTTGGGTCATGCAGGTTTTTGCAAGCTCTAGATACGGCAAAAATAATTCAAAAATACTTTTTCTCCTACTTTCCATGCTTGTGTTATACTATCCATTATCTGTTTAGGTAAAACCAGAAGAGCCATTTGTTATACAGTGTTTTGCTTCACACTGGGAGCCAGCAGTCGGTAAAGGTCCACAGCAGCACCGCTGACAGCACGCATCGAGCAAGAGGAAATTATGAGGAGATTTATGACCATAATAATGAATGCTGTGCCTGCTCTGATCAGCACTAGATTCACTGTTTGTCTGAGTCTTCTACACTTCACAGATAACCACGAACAAAGGATGCCTTTTACATTATGTGAACGTTGTTCTATTTGCATTAATACTATCTGGTTAGATCAGCAAGCATGTAAACCTAAAAACGAATTAGAATTATGCCTGGTTGTGCATAGAAGACAAGTTTGGTTCAATGGTAATTCAATGGTATTCAATGATAATCCCACATGATGGCCTATATGTAGTAGGATGTAGGACGATGTGGGTTAACTACATATTGTTAATGACCAGTAATCCTAGGCCTAGACTATGGTATTAGGGTCTCCTATCCAAATTGTGTCAAGTTTAAGTTTAAGACAAGCTTCCTGTGCAACATTCCTTGCCTGTCTGCCGTCTCGACATCTCCCTCAACTCAAACAGTGGATATAATCGACAGTCCCCCCCACACACCATTTCAAACCCAGGCTAAACAAGGAGAAGCGCTGAAAATCAGTGGCAAGGAGGGTTACGCGACAGTTCCACCTGTGTTTCTCCAAGCGTTGGCTTCTGCTTTTCATGCCCAGATAATCACGTCTGATCTCTGGCAGGATAAAACGATGTCAGCCCCGGCATCGCTACTCTGGCTCTCCGATGCTCCAGACAGCTTCCCACCCACCTACTCTCCCCAGATAATCACGATGCTGAAGGAGTTTGTGGGACACAGCTGCACCATCTCTCTCGCGACCAATCAGCCTGTCAGTGTCACGGGTTCTCGGCTCCTCACACCTAGGGTAATAATTATTTTTTCTTTCACTCTGAAGGATTATATATCGGGAGGGAAATTGACTGTAATTGAGGAGTCCATCAGATGTCAACATCCAGTTACTCACAATAACTTATTTTCTCTGAATAAACCCAGACTGGTTTTTCCATTTACTAGTTATTCCATTTCATTCAAGTAACTCCTATGGGTTTCCTGGGATTTTTATGCTTTCATTTTTCTCCTCCACAATAATAGTTGACACTAACTGGGTACTGGAGGTCTTTAACACATTTTAAGTGCTTGATTATGCACTGCTAAACCACATAAACCTTTTATTTTACTCCTACATTCCCACAACAGCAGCTCTTTGTGTTTTTATTCCTACATTATTCACACTGCAATCTCAGGTATAATCTTTTAGAGATGGTAAATTAACATCTTTTGTTAATAAATAACGTTTGGAAGTATCCATCCGCATTATAAGCTCAGTCAACTGGAGGGTATGCATTTATCACTGAGTCGTTCAAAACAGGCATGATGTATTACCTCCACACCTTACTCCAATGTATGAAAAGTTTTATGACGCAAAAATCAGATGGTCACACTGCATCATGAGGATGCTGTCATGGTGCAATTTTCAGTTTATTCCCCCATCAATTTCCTTTCTGAAAAAAATGTGTTCACATTTCTCTCCATTATCTAAGTTGCTCGCAGCACAATCATCATTGTTATTAGCATCATCATGCCAGAGTTTTATTACAACTGTGTACAATTGTTTCCCCTGTCATTTGCCTAAACTGTTAACTCATTCCACAGTCACCATATTACATATATTACTAAGGTGGTTGGTGAGAACTGATCTAGTGCTAGTGAGCTACCTTTACTCCTTGAAATATAAGTAATATATGTTTCTAGAGATTAAAAATATATCATAATATCATTGAAATTGCTATGTACGTATCATTATACTCCCTACTTTCCAAATATTTTAACATAATGGAAATGCAGTTAAATGAATCCACTCATATTCCTTCCGCACACTCAATAATCCCATTAACAAACATATACATCACTGAATTTTTGATGTTGAGATGTGTTTGGTCATTTGAATGATAATGTTATTAAGTTCAGTCAATTCAGCTATTTATATAACGTTTCAGAAAACAAAGGAATTTTGTTTTCAGTGGACCTTTCACTGCTCTTTTCGCATGAGCTCTTTGGATTTTTTTAAGTGTAAAGATTGGTTACGTAAAACTACTAAAAGCCGTTACTAAAACACATTTGCCGCAATGCCATGATGGTTCCACACAGGCCTCTTAGTGGAAGAGAAGAGTGGTACTCCAGGTGCATCAATCCATCAAAATCCACAAATCGAATAATTTATAGTTTGAATTACTTAGAAGGCCTGCTATAGAGAATCACCTCATGCACACCCCAACAATATGAACTCTGTTCGATCCCAATGTCAACAGCGCTATAACGCTACTTGGATACAAAAATCTACTTTAGTTATTTATTTGAAATATAATTTTAGAGTGAATCTTGTTTTCAAGGGGCAATGACTGAAGAGAAGGTTGCTTCTAGAAAGGATTTTGTAAAAGTAATGCACAATGATGTGTGTGTGTGTGTGTGTGTGTGTGTGTGTGTGTGTGTGTGTGTGTGTGTGTGTGTGTGTGTGTGTGTGTGTGTGTGTGTGTGTGTGTGTGTGTGTGTGTGTGTGTGTATGTGTGTGTGTGTTGTTTGTGTGCACGCAAGCCTGTTTGCACGTCTGCATCTTTATTCGCACATTCATGGGTGCGTTCGTGTATATATGTGTTTGCGTGTGTGTCTGTTTGTGTGTATACCTGTGTGTCTGCCAGTGCACGTACAAATGTACCCATGGCACACTTTGTGTCCTATTTGCCACTGTGTTTACCAACGTCACTCAGGGGACCTAAATTGAAGGTGCCATTGTAAACGTCTGCGGGCAGCGGGACTGATCTGACGGCTTGACAGCTCTCATTAGCGTATTCGACACAAACACTGTCACAGATGCTCCCGGTCAGTCCTCGGCTGGCCTGGCCCTCTCCCGAACGGGGGACACTGACAGGTGGCTTTGTGGCCCTTTGTCCCGTGGCTGACAGGGTGTTAAAGCAGTAGCTCATTTTTAATGGAGTGCTGGGATTGTGAAGAGTGGTTTCCATAGTGGTTTTCATACATATACAAAATTACCGGCAGAGAAAATATGCAGGAATGGGGACAGGTGATCATACACTAGCATCTGCCATGAGATATAATTTGTTGTTTGTGCACAATATAATACCCAGATTGCATGCTCTAGTAGTCATAATTCAATCAAAAAGTTGCAGTGTTTTGTTATGCATTTTCTGCAGATACAACAAAGTTATTTCAGAAACACTTCTGAGAGAGAATTCTGATATCTTGTGATGTTCTAAATTTGATTCCTCCAACCTGGTGAGCAAAGCAACTTATAAAAAACCATTTGCCTTCAGGTTTAAGGCGCTTAAAAGAAAAACAAACAACAGACAACGGACAACATGTGCAGTTAAAGTTGCAATGCATAACATTTCAACTAGTAATTTAAAACAAATTCATATATCAATAAAATCACATCCTATAACTGATTAAATTTACAAATTGAAAGTGCTGGCTAGCCCATACCGCTTTCTTTGTTGACAAGGACCATATTGTCGACACTCCCAAAACCCCTCACACTCACGCCTCCCACATAGCAGAGCTACGCTAGATGGCATAACACAGTTGCACAGCTATGAGAGTGGACAGAACTCTTTTATTGAGTTTTCTGAATCCTGAAAGTCTTCTGCCTACTTACTATGGAGGGGCTCAATCTGACACATTGGCACTATAAGCTGATGTTTTATTTTTAATAACCAAATTAAACAAAAACGTTGGCAGCCCAATGAAAGGAAAACATGAGTATTTTCATACTTGCTGTGTCACATAGATAGACGGATAGATGTGGAGACATATAGACCACACAGACGGATGGATGGATAGCATAATGTATAAGATATGGTTCGATATGTTGTACGTCGTACACATTTTCATACTCCAGTGAAAAGGCATTAAAAAACGCCTCAGTACAAGCTCTGCACCAGAACGCAAGCGGCATGAAACCAAGAACACATTTTCACAGCTCATAACACTTCAAGACAGCGGTTAGGGCGAACCTTCGCCAAAGTGCAGCGATGAAAAGAGAAACAGAAAGATGTTTGCAACAAAAAACATTATTGAGATGAAACATATAAATGCTGCATTACTGTTTGGTCGAGTAGGTATGTTAAAATAAAGAACTCCAGGTAAAAACAATTGTTTTTCTGGAGGCATCAGGTCCAAACGTTCAAGGCGATTGGTCATTTATCTCCCAGACAATGGGTTAATCAGGGATTCAAGAAACTTTCTCATATCTTACTACTATAATAGCAGGCCTGTCGCACCAGTTCCTCAAATTACTCATGTGCGCATGTGCCAAGCAGCCTGCAGCTAACACACATCGCGCGCAAACGCATCCATCGCAAGCACGCACATACACACCACATACACACGCAGCACACACACGCACATGGACATACATGGAAACGCACACACACACACACACACACACACACGCACGCGCACACACCGCACGTCAAGACAAAGGCAGCGACACATACACAGATTTTGTCATATAAAAACCGTTAAATTCAAACATCGCACCGACCGGCATATCGACACAAGTCACAGGATGTCAATAACAATGTATGGTGAATTATCTCTAGAGTCCACCACAAGACTACACTTTGTTGCTCAAATGTAATATTACCCCCCTCCTTGAGCCTCCTGCAATGTCTTTGCCCTTTGTTGCTCAAACTTAATATTACTTTACTCCTTGAGCCTCCCCAAATGTCTTGAGATATTGATATCCCCCCCTCTCCCTGTGGCCTGTCTAAGTTGTTTTATTTTCCTTATGTTTTGTGTGGATGCTATGTGTGACTGTAGGCTACTGCTGCCTGTCTTGGCCAGGAAACTGGAAGAGATGTTTAATCTCAATGATGATTATTATTTTCAACTAACCAGTTGTTGCCTTGCATTTTAAAATTACATTGCACTTTTCAGCCCTCAATACCAGTAAAAGCTATTTTATAATTGATTTGCATGCATAGTATACTACACATTCCATTGAACAATTACCCCTGTTACCATATATTGACTAAATTTATCATGTAATCAAATAAAAAAAATCCTGATCTTCTCCTGATGGCCTGTATGTGTGAACAACATATCCTGACATTTGTACCCTGAACATCTCCTGAATATTACTACCCCTGAGGTACTTTTTCTCTATAGGAAATGTTAATTACCTTAAATGTGTATGAGGAGTAGAAAGTTTATATTTCTCACACCACTTCAGTGGGCGTGTTGATTATGCTTCTGCATGTCATTGAGTGGCCCCCTAAATGATAATCAGCCTGTTGCCTTTTGTTCTCTGAATAGTTAAAAAATATTAAAATATTGGCACTGCTTTTAAGAGTAATTTGTGGTGAACAAATGTAATATGTTGAAAAATTATAGGCAAAATGTTAATATATTATGCACTCAGAAATGTGTTACATTATCGACTGGGGTTTCCACATTATTGCTATGGGTTTAATTACAACTAGAGGTTGAGGAAAACTCTAGTTCTATTGAATCTCTTTCTTAATTGCACATCCGATGAAAAAAACATAGTTAGCATAATTCATGCTTGAGCTCTTATTGTTCTCGATATGTGGAGGGGGTCATGTTGGTTATGGTTCAAGAGCCCCTAAGGCGCTAAGCAACAGCTTGGAGAAATTGTTCGGGTGAGATTAAATTCATTTTCATTTTACTCTAATCCATGAATACTTCAAAAGGACTGCAGAGAGCCTTCAAACCAGACCTTTGTATGAAAGAGAGTTTGCATATGACTTCTGTAATGTTCTACACCTAAAAACAAAGCAGCCACTTCTTGTGCTGAAGTTGGCCAATGAAAACATAGCAGAGCGTTTTGGAAACAGTGGTGATGGAACACTGAGGTCATCAGAACAAGTGTCTCCTTCTGGAGTTAATTGCTTGTATTTATTCAAACATCCATTGCACTTCTGTTTCCCAGATATTTAAATAGACACACATTCGTTTTTGAGGTAAGGGGGGTTTTGCTAATGGAAAATAGAAACGTGAGTGATTTATTATGAGCATGATGTGCATTAACAAAGACAATCCTCGATTCAAATCAGGAAGTGATCTCATGTACAGATTATACGCACAGATTGGCCGTTCATACAAATGTCCACATTAGTATGCATAATCATGCGGATGGTTGATTATGGGTTTGTTTACAGATCTGATTGAGCTAGAGTATCACTGAATGTTAATTGCGCTCTCAAATGTGAGGACGTGTTGTTATAATGACAGCCTGTGTTTGGGTGCAGCCAGTTTTATTGTATTGCTTCTTATTCAAAGCAAAGATTATCACAAACCAATTGACAAAACAATTTATCTAAAAAAGCTTTGTTCATGAATCAGTGAAAGTCGATTACAAAATAAAGCAAGCGCAAGTGCACAACAACGATGGCGACAACAACAGCAATTCTAGCTAAGAGGGGGGAACACATTTATTTCAGGACTCTGATTTCCCCACTTTTCTCTGACTGAACAGATAGAAAAGATCCATGGCCTTTCGACATTATTTGTTTGGCAAGTGCTACTAGGCAGATAGCTGGCTTCTTTTCAATCCTTTATGTGCTTAACAGATTGCATTGGCATGGCAGGATAGACAGGGGGCCACGGACCAGGGGGTGACCCTGCTTTGATGGATGTGGCCGTTCATGATGGAATGAGCTACTAAGTAGCTTGTTGTGGCCGTCTGTACAATATATACAAACCTTTCCTTGCCCCACAGTAGATGATTAAATGTAACCGATTTGGATGAAATACAAAAAAAACTTTATGATTCCGTTGTTTTTGCACAATTTTTTATTTAGGTTTGCTATTCGAGAATTTCTTAGATATAAATATTTTAAAACATATTTCAACATAAGAATTTCATTTATTTTGAACCAATTCTGTGAACTAACAAATCTCATCTTTGTTCAAATTTGGCAAAAATGATTAGGATTCATATTTGCAACCAAGTTTCAAGTGTAGGCCTACTGTTTATTTGGCCCCATATCAATCGCTAGAAATGTCATAGCAAATTATTCCAAAGCTTTCCCTTAAAAGGAATGGTAGGCGGCTAATTGGTTATTTTACCACTTAAAAGGGTAAGGTTTTTCTAAATTAAATGCACCACCGTCGAATGCAAATCAGATATAGGGCATGCCTGGGCTGAAGCTAATTGAGTAAATATCCATTTGAAGGTCAAAGACATTTAGGTTTGACTGACTAAAACTGTTTATCAACACACATATGTATCTGGAACGACTGGGCCATTAAACCAATTTTAAACCTGTTAAAAAAATTTAATCTGTGAGGGTAATGCTGTAACCCCCCAATTTAAAGAAGCAATATGTTATAGATTATTTTATAAATTATTAAAAAAAACATGCACCAAATACACATTTTGTAAAGAAAAAGAAAAACTAATAAAAACTAATTTAATGCTTTGAAAAGAATGACCTACTAATGGATGATATGAATTCAGCTGTATCTCGGTAGCATTCTTTTTTCATAATTTCAGTATACCAACTGTCCTCCTCCTTGGCCTCCTCACTCCCTGTCGGATCAGAGGACTTCGGGGGTCGGCACAGTGGAAGCAGAAGGGATTGAGGAGGTGCAGATAATTAGTGACTGAAGCTGGAGTGTCCTGGGGTGCGTCTGTGTTGGATCACTCTCTGACAGGGTGTCCCGCAGACTGATATACTTCTGCCTGCCATTGAGGTGGTACATCATCTGAGACACCATGCTGGGCTTACCTGCATGACTGTGTGCCTCTCTGCAAACAGGAGGGCAGTAGAGTGCTGGAGTCATTCGGCACATATGAGAGCTTGGCAGTACTGTGCAGCGGCAGAGTCCTAGGACGGGTGAATAACACCTTGCACCAGTGTGACCAGTGTGCTTTCTACCGAACCAGTCCAAGGAAGTCTCAAGGGCTGCAGAACCAGCTTGTCACTGATGCTCCTATTTTTTTTGCCCGCAAATTACGACTCACAGACTTGCAACATCAATGTGGATGTATCCAACCCTGTTTCATAATAGTGTTAAGACATTTTGTAAAATAAATAAATGTATAGATGTATCAATATACCTAATTCAGGGATCCCAATAGAGTGCTAGATGCCTGTCAGAGAGGTTCTTTTTCAAAAATGTGGCGTTTATTTCACAAAGTCAAGTAAATAATTGCTATGTCCTTTGCTGAATTGTGTACCTTATGCTTTCAGTGGATATACTTTATTCTGACCTGTAAAAAAAGATGGATAAACATGGTCATACAACAAAAAGTATCATTAAAAGCCAGCCGAAGAACCAGGCTACTTAACACGTCTTATGGCCTCTCGAGAGCAGCTGACCCCTGCCTGACCCCCTGGAGGGAATGGACTAGAAGCGACATCATTCTGTTTTCCTGAGGTCAGCAGTGCCATGTAGTCATTAGGAGGATATATGTGTTTTTTTTTACCAAAAAATAAATTTAACTAAATCCCTCGGCTGTGGTATTGTCAATCCATCTAAAAATGAGGGTATGCCTAAGTTGTATTAACTTACCCCACTGTAAAATGAATGGTTCAACCTATGCCAAACACTGTTCATCCCATAATCAACAAAAACTTACAAATAAATAAAGCATCTATAAGATTTAACTTCATTATTAAATAGGGTCGGTCCATCTTTCTGTTTTAACAGTAGTGAAGCCTCTATATTTAAAATTTAAAATTCGATTAAAATAAACAATTGAACTGCTCGGCTGTTGACTACAATATAAGAACTACATTTCCCGGAGTCCTTCAGGCCTGATTAACAGGATCCTGTGCGCCGCCGGTCTCACACTAGCAGAAAGAAGGTCGCAAGCAGAACACATCCGAAACCGACGGCAAACAATTTATACAAGATCATGTTGGGACAGGCTGTACGTCGCTTCACCACATCGGCGGTGCGTTCTTCGCACTATGGCGAGGGACCAGGAAAGGTAATATACTTTATAAACGAGTATTTGAACGCTTTTAATGAAACTCGCAGGGTGACCGGGCCTTGTTGTTAGCATGCGCCCGCTTGGAGGTCATTTCCGCGACATGCTTCTTGATCATTTTCTCATACCAGCGATATATTAACATTACTCTGGTTCCCTTAACACCCTTCGTAAGGTCATAGTACATTATGTACGTGTATGATAAAGAAACCTACCAATCACTGCCGTTTCTTTGCATACTATAGTGGGTAGTAGGCTTGCATCGTTAGCATAAGCTAACCCGGTAAGGCACTCTCACCAAAACCTGGTTCATGTATGAAGCTACAGTTCTAATAATTTCGATTATTATACTTAAACGGTGCTTAAGTTTAGTTTTAAGGTTACACATTCAATTAACTGATGATTTATTATCACTTGCTCTGAAGGAAGTATCTTCAGGTGAATGTCCTAAGGTCACACTGTTATGACATCACTACTAGGCCATATCTATGCTTGCTTATCCAATGTAAAAGTATCGTACAATTTATATTGGAGGAAACACGTTTAACACTGGTACCTGTTTAGCATCTAAGGACATGTATTTGTAGTATGTGCCAGCAGCAGTAATACAATACATTGATACATGGTGTATGCATGAGATTGTTTTCATATTTGAAGTGGATAGAATGCACACTACAGAGCGCACACTACAGAGCGCAATCTGTTGTTCAAGCTTTAGTAATATAATATATATCCCAATGAAACAAACTAAAATCCCATGTGGTTCAATTTTTCCTTCAATATTAAACATCTAATAGAGCAGCTTAAAAATTGTAGTGCATGCAGTGCCACCAAATAACAAACCATGACCAGTTAGGCCAAGCAGGTCTTTGTCCCCTTAAAGCCATATAACACCGCTACATGCTGAACGTATATTAAGATCCACAAAGATTCACGTTGCTAGTCAGACTGTACAAGCCCGATTGCCAAGCGTTGACCTACGCATAGCAATGCGTTGCCCTTCTCTGCAGAGGAACAAGTCAAATAATCGCTATAGACCAGGGAGCATGCGTAGTGTTTAGTTTTTGTTAACAGCCGGACAAGTGAATAAATTAAACCACCTGGCATAATCAAAACACATAATCAGATTTTACAACCTATATTCAATGAAGCAGACTCCGCCTTGTGATTCAGTTTCCGTATTTGCTCTTCAATTTATGTACTTTTTAGGTCAGAACTGCTCCATTGCCTCCTTGTGTAGATGTTAACATGATATTAAAGTATAAACCAGTCAGCTTTGCTAAGATCTGCATTGTGTCACTGAGTCCCAGTTCTTTCCAATCATGGGTTACGCAGAACTGTGAATTCAGCTTAACTCACCAATGCTTTGTTTCGGCTTTGATTCCATTGTCTACCTGTACATTAAATAATCCTCTACTAAATTCAGCTCAAGCTGTACTTTTTACAAAGCAGGTTCAAGAATAGAAGAGTTTGTTAGAAAAGGTCCACGTGGTTGAACAATATTTAGTGATAACATCACAGGACAAACGGTCCTACTGGACTAAAGCCCACTGAACTAGTTCAGTTATCCTTAAAGATCTCCTATTATACTACTTTTCTTGTCTTAATTTCTTATTATTGACTCCTATAGAGCAACCTGACACGAATCACAGCACATAAAACGATGTAGATTTTCAGGAAACTCTTCATCTCATCTGGGCGCTTTCAGCATTTTCTGTCAACACTCTGCTTCGTCCTTCTCTGCCCCCTTCCTGCCAACCCCACTCCATTGTGATTGGGTACCTTCCGGAAGAGCATGTTGCAGCATTTACCATTACCAAATTTTCGGCCCAAAATGGCCCAAAAGCGCATTTTCGGTTTTTCGGTCGAAATACTTTATCATCGAAACAACACGGCCGCAAAATAAATTTGTGATGACGCAAACAAAAAGCGCGGCCAGCAAACGCTTGTCTGGATAAGTGCCAATATGGCGGTGTGGACGTTTTTCAATGTTTCTGAGAAAGACCCACGTAAAGCGATTTGCAAAAATTGCAATGCCTTGATTTTAAGTTAGTACAGTCATAGTCATAAATGCAATGGTACTAGGGTTGGCGCGGTGTGGACATTTTCAGTAATACACTCGTGTCAACACCGGTATAAACTTTGAAACTATGTCAACCGCCATCTTCTCCGTCAACTCTCCTCTCACACGTCCGGTGACAGCGTCTGGAGCGCGCCTATTTCGGTGACAGCATCTTATAACTTTCTTATATAATAGTTATAAATAATTTTAGGTATAATATCCACGGCCCAAAAGCTCACTGTGCGCAGCTCCGGGATGGCCGTAGGCGCCGGGGGCAGCTCTTGTATGGATTGGGCTTCGCGGGGGTTTGTTTACCGGCATTGCTATGGTTAATGGTCTTGTGTGTTAATGCTTTATTAGGTAGGCCTATCTATTAGGTTTGTATATATTTTTTTGTTATGAAAAAACACATCAAAAACAAAACAGTGCAAAGACAAACTGCCAAACTTTTTTCTTTTATCAAATAGGCCTAAAGATGACTGCGATTTTTTTTTTTTATTACTGGAAAAAACAAAAAACAACTGTTGCCGGGTGGCAAAATCACTCCCGGTGTTGGCCCCGGTAACACTGTTAATACCGTATATCGCGGCAACCCTAAATGGTACTAATAATTGCCATAATAATTTCTTTCGGTTTTCGGCCTTGGTTTCCTCATTTTCGGTTACGGCCAAGAATTTTCATTTCGGTGCATACCTAATTACCATTAGGGGCGGGAATCTCTTGGCAACTCACGATTCGATTCCGATTATGAGGTCAACGATTCGATACTGAAGCAATTATCGATGCATCTTGATGCAACAATTTCTTTGTGTACATTTCCATGCGTCATTTTCAAAAATATATACATCTGGGTTTGCTACTCAGAGTTTGCTAATCACTTCCTGCTTTTGTGATGATCATTGAAGACAACAGATGTATTAACTTATCTAATACTTTATAAGCGAGAAAGCTTTTGTCACAAATATGACTTTCTATGAACAATGCAATAATCAATGCAGCTTGCATTATAACACAATATGGAAGGATGCAAAAAATAGGTTTCAGTTTTATTTTATTTCTAATCTTTCTTTTCTATGTCATTAAAGAAAAAGCTGCTCTTGAATTAGGAGTTCTTGTGTCTGGCTGTGAGTTTGCGCGCATGCTATGCGTAGGCTGAATCGCAATCGTGTCAAGACAAATCAGATTGGCCAATACACACTGAAGATAAATTCAATAATTTTAAAATTATTGAATTTAACATTCTGGCGAACAGAATGTTGCAGCAAGCAAAAGAAACAAAAAAAAATCTGATTAATTTATCGGCATCGAGACAATCGTTCTAGCGGGAATCGCGATGCATCGAAGAATCGATTTAACCCCTAATTACCATACATGGAAAATCCGTTTTTTTCACGACCGGCGTCCCTAGAGTTTAGCGCTCTGCACAGCCGGTCAGCAGGGAATACGTCTGAATGCTTACGTCATTATTTGACACTAAAAGCATAATAGGCGCTCTTTAACTACACAACACGGTTCTGGACAGCTAAGCGTTATATGAATATAAAATACATATACCGATGGTTCTTACAGATTTCCACAAAGCATCACATGTCATCGTTCAAGGCAAAGTGGCACAACACTCTTGTTTGAGCTATTCCGACCCTGAATGTTAGAATGATGTTACCTGGTACCCAATACTACCAGTAGCGATTAACAGAGCAGGAGCAATCCATAAACTAAAAACCTATGTGTCCTTTTTTGAGCAGTTGCATTTACTTATGTAATATCTGCACCCAAAATTAAGGCTTTAAGCAAGACATGTTCCTGATGTATTGTTTTCTTTCAGAACCTGCCATTCTCTGTGGAAAACAAATGGCGCCTGCTCGCAGGAATGGTGTTGTTCTTCGGAAGCGGCTTTGCCTTCCCCTTCATCGTCGTCAGACACCAGATCCTCAAGAAGTGAAGTGATGCGATGTTGCTTCGCTGGAGCCAAGGTCAGTCGATTTACATTCCACATCCGGCCCATTTGACACTTTTCTATTTGGGTGGCGAAATTAAATTCTTGAATGATTGCTTCGATAATTGTCTCTGGCATTATCTTTCACACTATCTTTTCCTCAACGGATCCCCTCTGAATGCATTACCTGTGTTTCTGGGCTTGACAGCAGCGATGTCATATGGGTCCATATTGGATGAATGTTAAGATAAGCTGGGCAAATGAGAAAATGCTCTGACAGTTTATTGCATACGTTAATGTATATATATCTCTATCAGAACGAACCTGCAGGTCTGAGGCCGTTGTCACATTATGCATTTATTTTCTGTCTTCGTAATGCACGTCTTCAGTCCTCATGCAACTGGTCTTTTTTTTTTTTTTTTTCAGGGCTACAGATGGTACACGTGTGTCCACCAGAGTTCTATTCGTTTCAAAGAATGGGAGTTCCCTAACTGTCTTTGTAAATAAAGTTATCTGAAATCAATCTGATTTTGTGTATTTTCTTTAGCCTATTAAGCTGGTCAATCACCTCTGGCAAATCATCCCACTTTGAAGTCCTTGAAGATTTTTGGGGGTATTTTCTTCCCCATTATCCTTTAGAGGGGAAATAATGGTTTTACATATATCATAATCTGTTTCATGTTTTATTTTCAAGGTCAACTTTCTGTCTAATGGTTTAAAGGCGTGCATTAAAACTATGTTCAAAATGTTCATCTGTCTAATTGCCAGTGCAAAGGCCTTGCCTATTACCTGCAGCCCTGGAAATGGGAAAGTGGATAAATGCATGTCGCCGTTAACAATCTAGTCATTCCTTCTAGATGGATATTATATCCCCATTCTGCAGCGCTGTGCTTCGGTTGAACTCGATGCACCACCTATTTCAGTTCAATTAACCCTGTGCTGTTGGCTATAATTATCCAAGGACAAAGACTAAATATGTGGGTGGGTAGTTCCAGCCGCTTACATTAGAGAAACAATATGCTTCTACGTTGGACATTTTTACATTCATATTATGCTTATTGGGATTATATTTGGTGTTGGAAGAGGAGTTGACTTTACTGTAAACTGATGTTTGGTTGGCCGATGGCATGAAAGATTATGAATTGTGAGAGATAAACTGACAATAACCCCCGCAAAAGATCTTAACCTGTAGTCTGAAGGCTGGGGATGAAGCTATTAGACATTTAATGGGTTTAATGATTGGGACAAGTATTCCACTGGTGCAGCCTGTTTAATAGTCAAATGGTGTTCCTCATGACTCTAGGGTAGGTGAAGAGAGTACACCCTGTCAGTGTATTTTCTACAATGTTGGGATGCAAACCACATATCCCCACATCACAGCCAAATCGGCACAGTGGGTACACTGCAAAACAATGAAGCAGCCAGAAAACGCATCCAATTTCTTTCTCACCACTTTTTTTAATCTAACATTTAGTGTGGGTACGGTAGAGGGCCCTCAACAAATCATTTCATACTAGTCTTAGAATTTTGATACATAACACTATAATAAAGCTAAACTAAATATCAAAAGGGGCTGACTTTCTGAACTCTCACTGGCAGTTCGGGCGGTATTACTTTAAATTGAGCAAATTATAGACATTGGTGTTCTGGTGTGCTTCAGCACTTGAAATCTTATATATATGTTTATGTATATATATATATATATATATGTATATGTATGTATAATTACCTTTTGAAAGAGCATAATAAGATAAAGACCCATTTCTTTAGAGTAGGCTGCAGATTTAGCCTTGGGTAGAAACCTTATCACATGGGAGAGGCTGGTTGTCGATGTCAAAAAGAGCGTCTCTTGCCCAAGCTTTAATTATGAGTTTAGTTGTAGGTTGGAAAATATAGAGTATCCCATGAATAGCAGAATCCTGCAGTGAGAAACAGACTCCACGACGTCATCAGGGCTTCTGACGATCTATATAAAAAGAGGAATGTGCATCAGGGGTTGTTTTAAAGTGTCCCCTACATAAGCGTTCACCTTCAGCCTCAAGCTGCCCAAACATTCTCACGCCAAAACACTGCGACAGCAACCGAGATGAAAAGGTGACCGTATAATGCTTAAACCAAGCAAATTACTGTCTCTAGTAGATGGCTGAATATTCGAAAACCATGGTATTTCAGGGGGTGTTTCCATGAAGCTGTCGCTAAAATCCCTGCTTGATTGCTGCGTGATGTTGATCTCTGTGGATTGGACAGCTGGTTAAGTTCACAGCCAGGAGCCAAGTGTTATGTATGAATTAAGACGCAAAGTCACAGAGCTCTAGTCGGAGCTTCCTACTCCATTTATTCAACCAACTAACTCACGCATGCGCGACTCACATCAAGAGTGCAAAACCAATTAGAACATGGCAGGTCGTAAACATGTGTAACATAACATGCATTGTTGCAGCAATGTCAAACATAACACCAAGAATGTGCTCAAGCAAGTTTTTAATAATGAATGCTGCACGTCTTTGACATTCATTAGTGAACAAACCTGTGTGCCTTTTACTGGTTAAGTGTATGTCTAATATTGTGAAATAGTTTTTCTATATACGTTTTTTGGAACAACTTCAGCTGCCTGTTGATCACATTCGGGGATTAGTATTACACCAAAGGTAATCTTTATCGCTCGATACCACAGCCAGTCCGATCGCTCGAAAACCGCAGCAAATCAGATCGCTAAAAGGCTCCAGCCAATCCAATAGCTTGAAAACCTCAGCCTCAAAAAAAAAAAAAAAAACTCAGCAAATTGCTTGAACATCCCAGCCAGTCGGATTGCTTGAAATCCCAAGCAAATCCAATTGCTCAAAAACCCCAACAAATCAGATCACTCGAAAAACCGCAGCCAATGAGATTGATCGAAAACCCCAGCCAATCCAATCGTTCGGCAGCCTGAGCCAACCAGATCTCGGGGCCACGCTCAGTGTGCTCTGCTCTGTCTGCGTACAGTCGCGGTCACATTTCAAAGAGCTCTGCAGAGTTCAAACTGAGGCTTGGGTATGCATCATCATATGAATATATATGAGGATATATTATTGAAAAGTTTGCGTATTCGTGAAAAGGTGTGTAATTTGAATGAGTAATAGGAGGTGTCGCATGAAAGCGTGTGCAGAGGCTCATTGGAATAAAACCCCTCAACTCTCACACTCAATGAGTGAGAGTTGATTTGGCAGCTTCGTGGCACAGCCAAACACAAACTTCACAGGGTGTAAACGGAAGTTCACACCCTGGGCCAGATTTTCATGCAGTGCTAGTTCGCCAATATGGGCTGCGCTGGCTACAGCCTGCTTTCATTTTGCAGCTGGAGGTGGAGCTAAGCGGCTGCAGGTGCAGAGTGATTGTCACGTTAATTTTTTTAATAGCTGGCCTCTGATTGGTCCGCATATTGCCAAAGCGCCACTCTTCGCAATTGCTTAGTTTGACTACATGGATGCGCCGGCACTGCCCTTACGGTGGCCCACAATGGCCTAGATCACTTAAAGGACCTGACATCTCTCCGCCGCGTGGCACTTTGGGAGGCTGCAGGAGGGAGGTAGGAAAGAAGGGAGAGGGGGAAGAGGGAAGGAGAATACATTAGGAGGATTACGCACGCAGCATGCCAGCCTCTTGCAGGAGCCTGTCATGCTGCATTTAGAACCCAAGTGTGAAGCCGGAGAAGAGAGAAAAGATGAGTGTGTGGCACGCACCTTTGGGTTTTTATATTCAGATTATATATTGCACAATCCGTACCACTTTGGTTAAATACATTTGTGTATTTAACCGCTTTTAAACACGCATGCATTTCAACGCAATCCTGCTTGTAATTGTTCAATCAGGCAGTGGTTTAATGAAAACTGGTTGAGGTTCTGTTCCGTCGCAGAATAATTATACTCCTTGATCGCATGTATACGGTATATATATTGTGACAGGAAAACCATTAGGTATTATAATCCTCCTCAGGTATTTTGTTCGTTATCATTTACTGTAGCCTATGCTCAAAATAAATGGACAATGCTGTTTTTTTTCATGTAGGCCTACGTATCCGTAAAAAAATTATGTGCCCATTTTTGTCCCCAATGTAAGTGCTGCAGGCTACGCAATGCTCCTTTCTGTATCTCGTGTGTGTGTAATCAAATTATAGCCTCATTTGCACTTCACAGGAGAAGACTGGGCTTAGTCTGATGTCAAGCCTGCAAATCCATCCAATAAAAACACAGAACGCTGGATCAGTTAGACTACTAGAGGCATAGGCATATCTGAGGCACACTGTTACAGAATAGACACAATATAATATAACTCAATTTGAATTGTGATAAGTTGGTAGTGGGTTTGGGACTGCGTTGCAAAGACTATTAGACGTTCAAACTTAATTATTCCTCAGGCGTTAGTATCACTGTCTGTATGGGCGCTCATGATGTGCTTTGTTTTTTTTGCTTTGCAACGATAACGTCTGATTCAGAACGTCACTGTTTTTTGATGTGGTATCATGTGGCATGACCATGAAAACCATTTGAATGATGTGATATATCTGCAACTGTGTCTGTTCCCTGACTTCCCGTTGCCCCAGTCTTTGACACTGCAATGCCAGTCCGTACAGTTTCAAGGACACAGAGGACTCACTCAGAGTTAACTGCTTGGCTTACCATCCCTTCCCCTTCCTTTGTTTACCACCTCAAACATGCTGACTGGTGGAGAAGTACGGAACTGTCAGTGCAGGAAGATGAAGTGAACACACTCCTCCCTCTACATCGGGGAGAGGGAGCTCCTCTTCCTCAGCTTTCTCAATGCTGCTGTTATTCCCCTATCTTTAGGGAATTTCTGTTCACAGTAGATGAATGCCGGCTAGACGCAGAGCAGGCTTGAATTTATGTGCGTTGCTTCGTCTGTGAGAGTGGAAATGTGGATGAACTTTTAAATTAAATTGAAAACAAACTATAGATGAGGAATCAAAAATAAAGTGTGCCTTCCTCATAATTGCACTCGCACGCACAGACACGAAAACAGAGACACACACACACACACACACACACACACACACACACACACACACACACACACACACACACACCAAAAAAGCAGTGCACATAAATAATGCACCAAAAATAATGACCAGCTGCTCACACAACCACATGTGACGTAAGCAATTAATTTCCAAGTACATAGCACCCGGCCATGTCCTCACACATTCACATTGTACTTCTTCAGCCCTCACTATTACAATGCTGTCCTCAAGGGGAAAATATATGCCCTTCACATGAACCAAAAAGAGATAATTCTGTATACCGAGTCCAAGTAGCGAGAGGGGACATGTGAGGGCTAGGGCAAAGAGGAGCGCTTTCAATCCAATTTATTTAATTCTCAGTTTTATATTAAAATAATGGGTGCAGAGACCTGGAAGGGGACTTGAAACTTGCATAATGTCTACATCCACTGCAGCCCAATTTAGCCCCAAGAACAGTCTCCAGCTCAATAATGTAACACTTTACACTGCCTGCCTTAATCATAGCCAGATTCAGGGTGAGAGATTTTTCATTTTAAATAATTTTGCCTACTTCAGTGTGTGCTCTCTAACATTAAGTCTTACGCCTGTACCTCTGAAATAATTAAATGTGATTTTGTTAGTCCTGAATTTAAATACAGTGCATTTTACAATTTGTTGAAGAGGCATGGTTTCGTCCCCATTATCACAACTATTTATTTCCCTAGCCTGGTAACAATATTTCAACCCCCTACTGTCAGTTGGTAAAGTACCTGAATTTCATCGTAATTTTATAAAAATATCATTCTTTCATCACCTTCAACATATGTGTGCCTAATCAAATTGGTAATGGCATCTCAAGCCAGTCTATTCCTCCTCTTAACCAGCTTGCCTTGTTAACCAATTCCTAATAGGACAATTGAGGGTGGCCTATCTATCATGGATAGTTAAAACACAGCACAGCCAATAGATCCACACACAAGTAGTGTAAACACATTCCCTTTAGCAAATCCCCCTCTGTGTCTCATTGCAGCTGGGAAAGTGGTGTATTTTTTAAAAGATCTAGATGATAGGAAATCCAACGGGTTGGGTTTTCAGAATAACGAAGTCTCACGGGACTGGAAGGGTCAAGGGAGCAGGAGAGTAAGGAACAGAAAACACTTGTTTGCTTTGCATATCTTTATCTCCCCCTCCTACGTGAAGACAGACTATATTTGAACCGGTCTCTGCTGGCAACTGTGCCTGCTGGTCTCTAGCTGCCTGCCCTTCTCCGTACTCTAGCACACAGGAATACAACCCACTACATTCTACTTAGGGATAGACATCTGCTACAATAAGCATGCAAAGCACACACGAAGGACCGCACACCCACGGGTAGCTGAGTGCTTACTTAGCTGTACGATACACACACACACACACACACATACACACCTGCATGCTTGACACACACTCTTACAGCCTATTACTGTCTCTGTTTCTTAAGAGACGGTGGCTCATTGGCAACAGCCAAGCTGGGCTGGAAGTTTCACAGAGCTGTGAAACACAACGCCTTTTGTAATGTGTGTTAAAATGAAAAGCAAACTTAGCACACTTAATGCCACCACCAATGTATAACCACATGCTGCAAGGGGTGGTTCTAAAATAGATCCAAATCAAACCACCTCCCTTTAGTCAGCCAGCCTCGGCAGACAGTCTCACTACATTAATGTGATTTATTTCAATGCACCTTTTTAATTATATTCACCGTTGGAATAGAAGAAAGAAATCCAAGTGAAGTACAGGTGGCTGTCAGGTTGATCCCGCCTCTGTGTTATTTGTTTCCCCTGGGGGTGTCACCGGCGTCAGCACTGTATAGATGTTGGAATGCTGTTTACCATATCCGCAAGGTATTCACTCATAGCTCTCCGTTATTCTCCATGAGAACCCATGGCAGCAGAGTATGGATAACAAAATACATAAGCTATCTGAGAGCCAAAAGTTGTATAGGGCCCGCAGGACCGGGAGGGATGGTTAGCCTGATAGCACCCCCAGCTGGGCATAGGCAGCCGGGAGTGTACTTTTTTATATGTTCTCCAAACATACTGTATGTACCTGGTGGAAAGGATGTAGCAAGCTATGTTGTCCTCTAACTCAGAGTTGTGTACAAAATCATCATATCCTCCTGTCAATGTTGTTTGAAAACGACAAAGGCTAACAGTACAATATTGAGGCTTTAGGGAACAATGATATGTGAGTCTACTTTAGTCTGGCAGCTGAGGTTGAAAGCATTTCTATCAGACATTGGGGTGTTTCCTTTCAACAGAGGAATTCATGCCAAATGATGAGTACAATACACATAAAGACCGCATTGAGGCCAATGTGAATAAAAACGTAGCTTCATAGAAGAATGATTGAAATTATTGTAAGACACAGCTTGTTTTTCTGTAGTTTATTCTCTTCCAGGGTGTTCTAACAAATCAAGTGTTGTAGCTAAATGGTCCTTTTCAAAGTTTGATGGACCAAAATGGTGCCCATAACTCAAACGGTGAGGCCTCATTAAATCCATTTAATGCTCTGCACAATATGAAAAAAAAGAAATTGCTTACAGAGATTAGATTTTATGTGCGTTTTTTATCCAAATAGTATAAAGACCCACTGCTTTTTCAGCATTCTGAGAAACCATGTCCTTTAAAAAAAAAAAAAACGCAATGAAAATAAATTTCAACCAACTTTCTTTCTCAGACCTTTAACAACCGTTGATTCTCAACAGATCAAAAGTCTGCGCCTCGGCTTTATTTCATACCATCTGCTGTGATAAGCAAGGCCAACGCATTCAATTATCAGTACTCCCCAAACCACCCTTGTTTCCACCAACCACAGCAACACAGGTTGCCCGGTGCATCTTTTGTTGAACAAAGCCAAGGCTGCTGGACCGGGGGATGCAGAGGGGAGGAGAGGGGAGAGGGAGGGGGGGGAGAACAAACGGATGAGAGCAGGGCTGATAAGGGCTGAAGTATAGAACGCAGCACCCAACCCTCTGCTCCCCGCCCCTTATCCCCACCCAACCCTCACCCCATTACGACGCTGCTTGCATGGCAAATGAGAACGAGCGGGGTGAAAAAAAACAACATTTACCGCATGTTTAATAGCGTGTGGTGATTGTGGCCGGACGACTGGACCGACTCGGACGACCGGAGAAACCAAGAAGTGTATCAGAACTTTCTCAAGCTGAACTGCAGCTGTGCTGGCTCAGTGAGAGTGCCTCAAAGGAATTGGTTTCTGTGCCTGTGTCTCGACGCCTGTGGAACCGATGTCGTTTCTCATCTACGCGTCTGCCATATTTAATTGTATTAAATAGTAATGACATACGTTCACCAACAGTGTTGCCGCAACTATGACTCCCATCTGCATCTGTGCCCCAGCAGAATAGGAGGAAGTCATTGTTGTAGGAGATCTTGCTCTTCCCTATTTCAGTGCATAATATCCAGGATGAAGATTTGAACACATCCTTTACTCTACGTGAAGAAGAAAATCTGTCACTCTTGTGTAATTCTCTTTGTTTTGCCTGCTTTCAAATTAGACTGATATATGTTGTATACATGCTCTATCATACACAATGGCTACTTTTATTCCCTTATGACAACTATGTCATAATGGTAACTATGACCTCAAGCACCACACTCACTCAAGAATGTATTTCCATTCACAATGGGATTTGTTGCTGCAGCAAAAAAGGTGTATGCCTTTCTCACCTCTCTCTTTCTCTCCCTCAGCCTTACTCCTTCTGCATCTCAATATACCCCTCATATCTGTTACACTTTTGTTTTTGAATCCAAACTGTTGGCACACAGAGACCTTTAAAAACGAATGACGGATCTTTCCGAAAATGGTTTGTGAACTAAATATGTGCTAGTGAGTTTTCAAAACCTAAGAAAAAGGATGCGTGTATCTTTCATTGAAATTATTTTCTTGAAAGAGAATACAAGAGAAGGGAAGGTTAAAATTGTCAGATTACTTTTTTTCTTGGTTACACTAAAATAATTTACATCATGAAACTTTATCACAGATTACCAGAATTTCACTTTTGTTGCATCATTTCCAGTGAAGAATCCAACATATTAAAGAATGCATTCTCACCAGTATTATCTTGACGCAATAACATCATATTAGTGTCTTCATTCTGAACAAATGTCTTTATCTAACCATGGAAATCTTTCCCCCTTGGCTATGTCGTAATATCAAATACTTTCAGAACATTGCTACAGTATGAAGACTTCAATTGGTGGAACTACGGTATTTTAATCTTTAAAAGTGAATTACATACCTTCAAAGGCTTATCAATTTCTCAATCCATAAAGTTCCATTATTTCAACTTTAATGTGGTTTTCCTTGAATGTCTTTCCTTTGATTTTTTGATCTTCAAAGTTAATTGGATTAAAAGAAAAACCTGAATTCACCAATGCAGAATGGGCATTTATAACATCTATCTTATTTCTGCTATGAGGGGTCCCCTTGTCAAAGGCCACATTATATAAAGTGGATTTCTATTGTGAGAAAAAAATTAAAAAAGAGTATGTGGAGGATGATCGGTTACTTAGAAAGTAGTCTTTTTGCTAATTACATTTATGTTGGATTTCTTCAATTGGTTTCATATGGGTGACCCACTTGCATGAACTCCTATTTTACTCACTTCCCATCTGAGCATTTGGTTCAATTAATTTCCTTTGTGCGATTCTTACATTGTCTCTTAATAGGTGAATGGCAAGTTTCTGAACATACAGCTTTTTAAGAAAAAATATTTTGCACCAGCTAGATGATCCCTTCCTGCATTTACCAAGCCCTCCTTTGATTTAATAACTGACATTGAAAAAATATCCATTTCCATCTAACCTTTTCCACACTAACGCACAGCACCGGCAGTTATGCTTTATTGTCAGCCTTGTGGGAGAGCCCAGGGTTCATGCCACCAGTAAACATGACCGATCACTTTCCCAAAAATATAAGAGGGACATGTTTGCTTCTCCATTAAATGTTGCAAAACATGACATGCAGATGGACAATCGTGTGTCCCCTGCTAGACAACCGGCCTTGAGGTAGTTATCGCGTTGAATATCGAATCATTGAGTGAGTCAACAACGTCACCCTCCTTCACCCAGCTTGAGGAAGAGGAAGCACCGTTGGAGACATTGACAAGACGCGGCAGGAGAGTGTGGTGGCGGAGGAGTTCTGTAAATGTATGCCGGCGATGTGTATCTGGCCAAAACCATTCCACGCAAGTGAGCAATCCCGAGGGCCTGCTCTGCAGCCATCTGTGAATGAAGCAGAGAGAATAATCAGTGGGGAGCGAAAGGTCGCTGGAATCAAATCTGCTGAATCAAATCAACCCGAGCAGCTGCGGGAGGACAGGAAAAATAGCGAAAGATGGCGGTGGCTTTGAGAGATAGAACATATTAGAGAAAGAAAATGGCTAATCCGTGGAAGATGGAAAAGGTTTGTTGATGTGAGAAAACTGCAACATAGATAATGAGGCCCAGACAATTATACCACAAAGAATGATGTTGTTCGATGGAGTTTAGAAAAAAATGCTTGACCAATGTTCGTTATATTTTGATAATTTTGTGATGGGTGAGCATACGAGCCAGTAAGTAAGTTAGTGAGTTAATCAGTTGCTCACTTGTAGCTGTTTTTTTTTTTACTATTATGAAGAATCCAGCGATGAAAGGATATAGGGGGGAAAGAAAATAGCTTTTCTTGACCTTTATGAGAATAGATACATAATGATCCACCTAGAGGTGATTTGCACTTTCGTTAAGACCTATACTTTCCTCTGGAAGTCTTCCCTTACTCCTTTACTTATGTATAAAGGCGTAGGGTTCGGGTGCAGTGATGTGCAGCCGAGCAAGTACTGATCATGCCTGTACTTTTCTCCCCACATTTATTATTACGAAGACCAAATACAGTACCCAAGCATTGTCCTTCAATCGTATGCTCCTCAATACTTACTTGACTTGTTTCCCATTCCGATATGAATTGTGGAGGAGCTTGTTCTCGCCGCCATGTATTGCATTGGCAGGTGCACCTTTATGAACTTCCTATTAGTGTCATAATTCTTCTCTATTTGATTCAAAGGGCAATTTTCTGTTATTGTATGCATGGATCTGAATTATAGCCCGTTGTAAGGCTCAGCAGAGCACTTCCATCGTATGGCCGGCTGTAATCTTTTCCCTTCCTCTACCACTGGAGCGGAGTTGGCATTAAACACTGGTTACTGGCGACGCCTGTCAGTGTGGTGTGCAGTGGCCTATGATCTACATCGGTCTGGACTTTAAGTACCTGCCGCACGCCCCTAGCAATTATGGGCTGCTGCACTCCCCTGCCAAAGAGGGAGAGCTGGACATACATCAGATGTGAACAATACCATTATTCCCCGTGAATTATTCATCTGTGGTATTACTGGAGAAATTATTTGAGTCTCTTTCCATTTCCTTTTTTAGGAGGATAACTTTTAAATAGCGCAGACCTCACATCCACCCATGTCATGTGACGCATTTCGTGTTTTGACTTGGGCCGAAGTGTACGGGTTGTCCAATCACTGTGGCTGTCATCTTGTATTTCGTCGTCATTCGGTTATTATAATCATAAGTCGTTTCTTGCACTGTGTGTGTGTCACGCTCCCATTACCCATTCTCACGTTGTGTACCGTAGGCTTATCGGAGCAAAAATATTGTCGTTTTGGCCACCACGTGAAATCCATCCATCCACGCCTTTTTCCTTTCCCCCCCCCCTTCCTCACTCTCCTGCCTGGCCGATTGCAAGTGTCAGAGCACTTGACGGACGACAGTCCCTCCGTCCCTGGTGACTGCGGCAGACATCATGGCCTAGAAATTTCACCTGTTTTCTCCACCCATGTATCATGTCCTAATCATAATCCCCGGCACGTAGGGCGGCTCAGTATGTGGGGGAAACCCTGATCAGTTCCGCCCTGAATGCCTGTCTAATGGTCTACAGTTGATTGGGCAGGAGCAGTGCTGTGCTCGCCAGAGTGGAGGCTGTTCGCTGCAGCCGGGAGACATGGCCCAGCCAGCCAAGGCCCCGGTTGATCCAACAGCGGGTCATCATCATCATCGCACGCACACACACACACACACACACACACACACACACACACACACACACAACACACACACACACACACACACACACACACACACACACACACACACACACACAGCATGCACACACACGCACATACACATACACACACACAGACAAATGTACGTTTGCACATACACACATAGACATACACACACACACACGACGACATTAATAACTGCCTCGAGACTCAGTAATGACTTATGAGGTTGTGAAAGAGAGCATTCTTCCCTTTCGTGAATGGTGTGCCGTACAACATAATCAATTTCAGTGCTGCACAAATACATGCCACTTTATTATACACATAACAAATGAGCATTAGGCAGTTGGTAATGCAACCGATTTATCTTGCCCAGGCTTGGTAGTGGCATGAAGTGCGCTCTGTGATCTCGAACAGGACACTACTTTACGAAATCCAACGCTTTTCATTAAAAATGTAAATCCAATCAGCGTTGTAATCTCAGGCTTTGACTTTTGCCGCAGCAAATGGCGCTGAAATAACCAATTCAACCCTAATATCGATCAATCAGAAAGGGCCTCATGCACAGTGGATTAGAGGGGGGGTAAGAACATAGTGACCCCCCAACCCCCTCTCCTCGTTGTGGGCGGAGCGTCTACACGATAGAGTCAACGATATTGAGACAGATCGGATGGATATTAACTGGTGATCTCAGAGACGTTTATAATAATGACTTAACCCAAACACACACACACACACACACACACACACACACACACACACACACACATGCACACGCACACACGCACACACACACACACACACACACACACACACAGACACACACACACACACACACACACAAACAAGTCTCTGTCTCTGTATAATTTTCATCAGAACCGCAAAAGGACAACAAACTAAGTGTGCACCCTCTTGTTTGTGTCCTTAGTTTTGTGTAGCCCGGTCCGGTGCATCTGGGATGGCCCTTGTGAGCTGTGGGTTAGCACAAGCCTTCCTCCTGTGTGCACATGACATACCCTTGCTTGCTCTGGTGCGCCCAGGGGCTAGAAGGGGTCATGGGTCGTGGGCAGAGGCAGCACACGGACATTGTGTGCCTGTGGTTTATCTCCTGCAATACCCCGCTCCCTGCACACTCTGTCCTAATGAAATCAGTTATTTTTCTCTAAGTTCACGGTTCTTCACAGGCATTGACCTCAGCATGGTACAATCCACATTAGAGCGATTTAAAAAATACATGAGGCGTCTGTGTCCATTGGAAGCACATTTACTGTGTGTGTCTCTTGTGTATTGTGTTGGTTTATCTATTTGTATTTTGTGTATTGGTTTGGTTAGTCTATTGTGTGTTGAATGGAACCATGTGTTCCATTTGATTATGTGTGTCTGTGTGTGTGTGTGTGTGTGTGTGTGTGTGTGTGTGTGTGTGTGTGTGTGTGTGTGTGTGTGTGTGTGTGTGTGTGTGTGTGTGTGTGTGTGTGTGTGTGTGTGTGTGTGTGTGTTTGTCTGTGCACGTCCATATGAAAAACGGAAATTGCTTTATAGTTTAAATGCGAATGTTGGTGTATGAGTTTTTCTTTTCGCGTGTGTTGCTGGGTGAGTGCATGTGTGTGTTTGTGAGGGTGTGTGTATATGTGTGTGCATGGCCGGGAAAAATAGGATTAAAACTTGCTCATAGTTTGGATGAGGAAAAGAGAGTGCACACACAAACACAAACACAAACACACACCTCGGCACACTAACAAACATGACTACTGCCAACACGCTGGACAACCTTCTAACCGCCTCTGCTGCACAAATCAGTAGCTGTGTAAAACCCAGACATCATAAAAAAGATTTATGTAATTTAATTAAGCTTTTGCACAATTGCCTTTATTTACAGCTGCATAAGGCTGGCAATGGCGATCACATGGCAGAAAGAGCAGAGCAGAGGGGCCATTATTTGTGTCCTTTACTCCACATTGTTCCCCAGATATCAGAACAAGGCTCCTGAGAGTGTCCACAACAGCGCTTGCTAGACCATATTGAGGCTTGAGGATCATATTTATATTCATAAGGAAGCATGATTCCTGCACTTACCCGTTAAGGGAATAAGTAAGTAACTCTTTTCTGGAGCCCTATCACTTGGCTTGATGCGTCTGGAAAGTATGATTCATTTCAATTTGTTAAATTTAAAATGAAAACAAATGTTTGGATTTTTTATATTATGTATGTAGTTTGTAAGTTCATCGAAGTGTCTGTCATATTGCTTTTTCTTCTTTAAAGTTGTTAGAGCCTTTGAGTAATATTAATTGTTGTAGAGCTCACAATCTGCTCTGATGCTACAGTGACCTCTACTGGAGAGTAATATAGTGGACGGTAATGCGCGGTACGTAAGTGTGTGTTTGTGAGTGTGTGTTTTTGTGGTTAGGCCGGGATACACACACACACACACACACACACACACACACACACACACACACACACACACACACACACACACACACACACACACACACACACACACACACACACACACAATAAGCACACACTGTCCCTATTGTCGTTCTGAGAGACCCTGGTGGACGATTCTCATCAGCGAATTCATTGTAATTAAGAGTCACGCGCTAATGTTCACTGTGGGTTGTGCCTCCATGCACACCAGGCGGTTTGTTTGCGTTTCCCCTCCAAAAACAAACAGTATAATTCACTATTGAGGTTTGTTGTGGTTTCAACCCCTATTTCAGTGCAGTATCTATGATACTTTCATACGACATACATCGTGAATGGTTTGCCTTGCCCTTGTGTTATTATCGCGCCGGGAGAGCTTCTAAATCCAACCAGGAGAGGGGGCAGCTCCCACACCCTTCCCCTTCTACTCCTCTGTCCCGCATGAGCTGCTGTAAGAGTCTATAGGGAAGCTTTTGTAGGGGCCTGAATTGAAGATTGCATTGAGAGCAACTGTATAATTCATCATCTGTCTGCCTATCTGTCTGTCTCTCTGTCTGCCTGCCTGCCTTCCAGCCCGACCCGTCCGTCTGTCTCTCTGTCTCTCTTTAGTTGTCATTTATCCAGCCATCCATCTATCTGTCTGTCCATCCATCTGTCTATGTGTCCATCTGCCTATCTATCCGTCTATGTGTCTTTCTATCTGTCTGTCTATATGTCTTTCTGTCTGTCTGTCGTAGACATATGCAGAGCAGAGACTCAGGGCCATCTCTGAGTGTCATCTCTTAGGGCTTTGGCATGTGGACATCCATCACAGATGGGCATCTGTCATTTAGATTCATGCTTATCAGCAAAACACACACACAAGCATGCACACACGCACACAAACAGACACACACACACACACACACACACACACACACACACACACACACACACACACACACACACACACACACACACACACACACACACACACACACACACACACACACACACACACACACACACATATACACACACATACACAAAATACACATGATTTGACCATGAAGGTAGTCATGCAGATTGTATGAATAAGTATGCTCCTTAACAGTCTGGATTCTGAGTGTGCATTTATCTCTGTCAGCTTTTCCAGACACAGGAGAAGGCAAGGTGTGTGCTGCTCGTGTACTGTAAGCTATCTGACAGCTTTGTATTGAAAAGAGGCCTGGATTTGGTTGAAAAAAAGAAAAGGGTAAACAACACAGACGAGAATATTGCTTTGAGCAAAACAGGCTCCATAGCTCTGAAAACAGTCTCTTTGTCTGGAAATGTGACAATGTTCTGAAAGGTAATGAAGGAAAGCACGGGTAAAAATAGTCCCTGTCTAGCCAGTGATGACAAAACCATACCTGCTGATCCGGAAGCAAACCTACATCTGCTTTAAAGGCCCGAAAGCCAAGAGGGACGTGAGATGGCTACTGTCCGATCCAGTCATGATCAAACCGTACTGCTAAGATCTAAAGAAGGGCCCTAAATGTGTTTGTCATTGTCTTTGAATATTTTTACTCTGCACTGAAAGTGGAATGCTTTTGAAGATATAATAGTTTATTAGAGTAGTATTTTAGTATTTTAGTCTGTCGCACTGGGAGATAATCCGGGGATGAAATCAAGCTGATGAGCAGATGGGACTCTGTGTGTGTGTGTGTGTGTGTGTGTGTGTGTGTGTGTGTGTGTGTGTGTGTGTGTGTGTGTGTGTGTGTGTGGTGTGTGTGTGTGTGTGTGTGGTGTGTGTGGTGCGTGCGTGCGTGCGTGCGTGCGTGCGTGCGTGCGTGCGTGCGTGCGTGCGTGCGTGCGTGCGTGCGTGCGTGCGTGCGTTGCGTGCGTGCGTTGCGTGCGTGCGTGCGTGCGTGCGTGCGTGCGTGCGTGCGTGCGTGCGTGCGTGCGTGCGTGCGTGCGTGCGTGCGTGCGTGCGTGCGTGCGTGCGTGTTTATGTATGTGAAAGTGTGTGTGTGTATGTGTGTGTGTGTGTGTGTGTTTCTGTGTTTGTGTGTGATTTTGTCTGTGTGTGTAATTATGAGAGCAAGGGTCGAGTAATAATACAGTGTGCAGAGATGCTATGGCTTCTTCCAGACAAATTACAGTGTATCTGTGTCAACATAATCAGGCTTGTATGACTACTTTATCATTGACCTGTTACTCTGGTATTCCTTCACTGCATCACTAGTCCTATTTCAGAAATATATTCATTTCCATTTAGGGCAATAAAAGTGAAATCTATTCCCATCCAATTAAAATGAAGAGCATTTTAACATCATTAGGATAATGCATCATTAGGCAGATTCTGCATCATTTATATTTGCTGTATCCATTGAAGAAGGCGTTTTGCTTTATTTCTACACTCATTATTTTTTGCCAGAGTTTACTCAGTTCTCAATGAATATGCACTCTCTTGTTTTAATCGCTTGTCCTAGAATCTCCCACCTGTGGTGCCCTAGTTTCTGGTGTAAGTTTCGAACACACCATCACTCTTCCACTTAACACCAAACCAGACACCCCTCTTGTCCCCCCCCCCCCCACCCGTGGGAGCTGTTCTGGTGAGATGCAACTTCATCACTTTGTAAGTAACACATTTTATCGCGTACACTCTGGAGGGAAGATAACTCTCACCTCTAAGCTCCGAGCGTTTGATTAAAAAGCAATCTGTCCAGTAATCTAAATTTATTTTTTGCATTATTCAGACTTCAATGCACTTTTCTTTTTCCGAGGGATAAATTACTTGTTATCAAGCAGCAGCATGATGTGTGAACCCCTGCGAGGGACACACAAACACACACACACACACACACACACACACACACACACACACACACACACACACACACACACACACACACACACACACACACACACACACACACACACACACAAACACGCTCTTGCTCTCTGCAGCTATTACATTATTTTCTTTCATACCACAGTTGAATTGATGAACAAAGAAGAAAAAAAAGAAAAAAGGCGGTGATACATGGCTGTCAGGTGAAAGATTAGCTCTTTGAGTGCAGTCACAATAACAGTCACAAAGTCCCCATCCAGCCCTGTAACACTGGCTCTCTTGGTACAAGCGAGACATCCCTAAACCAGTGATCTGCAGAAGGACCTAATTGCTTGATAACTAAGAAGTCAAACTTATTTTATTCTGGTATTCAAGAGTTAAATTACAAATCTTCTAACAAAATTGCAGGGCAAAGACAAAAGAAAAACATGAACCACTCATCCTCTTGATTCATCACTAAGTTGTGTTACCGTCTGACGGTTAAACAGGACAACCTCAAATAGCAGAAAAGCGTTCCTCATAAAACGTGTGCTGAAACTCGTTTAGACAGTCTCCTTTACTGCCCTGCACGCGCTATAGTTTGCTCCTAAATCAACTAGATGTTAGAGCTCAAAAGGGCGTAACTCTCTGCTTCAATCTACTAGAGTGATCGGAGCGACGTGCACATTTTCCATTGTGTATGAAGAGCAATTAATTTTCCAAACACGTAATGCATCCCCGGTGGGCTGGATGGGTACAGCGACGGGGGGCACGGATCAAGGGGAACACAGGAGGGATGTACCCCGGCTCTGAGCAGCAGGGGGTTCAATGAGCAGCAGGGTGTTCCACAGGTGCATGTTAAACACAGCCAGTGTAAGTGTTTGCCCGGGTTTGCTTAGCATGCTGAAAATCAATAAACACAATGTGTATTGCCAGGTCGTTATCCTAAGAGCTTTCCCACATTGAACTGATTAAACTGCTGTGACAAACATTGTCCCCTCCCAGGCCCCATCCCCCCCCCCCCCCCCCCCACATACACACGCCACTACTTCCCTCTTCTGTGTTTTCCTTCCCTTCTTTGTTGCTTACCACTTATCTATTTGTCTTCCTTTTTTTTGTATATACGTTATGATAGAATCAATCTATCTGCAAAAAGAGCCTGCTACACACACACACACACACACACACACACACACACACACACACACACACACACACACACACACACACACACACACACACACACACCCACCCATCCCCCCCCCCCACACACACACACACACACACACACACGCACACACACCTGATGGGATGACATTGTATGACATGTCCTCACTTCAGGTACATGCACTGCATGTAAAGTGTAATTAAAATTGGCCATTACATTCATAACCACAGATGATGTCATTTCTATTATGATCTATAGACAGGGACCGGGGTGGAAAGAAGGAGATGGGAGAGGGTGTTTGAGAGGGAGATGGAGAGAGAGATCGCTGGAGGATAGGGAGAGCTAGGTTGAGGTGAAAGAAGGAGAGAGAGAAAGAGAGAGAGAGATGGTCAATCATATGCATTGCAAAGGCTTTGACAGGGACTTCCACTCTTTGGGGAGTGCTCCGTGTCGGCAGGTTATTATTTTATTCCATAGCAGACGTATCATTCCTCTGCACATCAACACCCTCTCCCTTCAATTTATGGTGTGTCGTAAAAATGCCTGATGGCCGGCAAACTGACTGTGGAGAAGAGTGATGTTTCCAAAGAAATGCGGGGAATGATGAGGGAAAAGGCATATTCGGCACAATGAGCTTTACAGCACCAACTTTCCCCAGATCCATATCTTACTTTTGTTAGACACAGAACAGTATGCTGTAAAAAAAAAAAAGATAATATTGTCTAGGGTTTGTGTTGGGTGTGTCAGAGGGATCACATTATAGCATTATTATACAAACAGAGGAGGCAGCGTGCAAGGAAGGAAGACCTTGTGAGAGCTCTTTGGGGATTTTGCCTCCATGCTATTGGCATGGATTCTCGTTCTCACGCAGTAATATTGATTGGGGACTCCTACTATTGAATTGAAGGAAGGATACCACACAAGATTATTGATTCTGGAAATTCACTCACACAACCTTTGGCGTATGGCGTCAATACAATGAAATATTGAAAGACGGAAAGATTTTAAGGATGAACGATTTTTTTAATCTGGGCCTCAGCTATTATGTTGATGTTTGCTGATCAATTGTTGCAAATATAAATAAATATAAGTATACCACTTAATGAGCAAAGGTACGGTGTACTTTTTTGAATTATTATTTTGCTTCAAACACAAAACCCAAGCTACGTTCAGTCAATTTTAGTAATTTATTCCCTCAACACTTCTTGGTTTAGTTGGCCCTTCCAACAAATTCCTTGAGAGACAGTAAGTCATGGTTCGTTGCTTTCTGCGATCCATATGGAAAACTGAATGCAAAATGGCTGACATATCTGCCATAGTGTCAGTAAAACAGAGACCTCAAATGTGGTTTCTCCATGGGAGAGCCTGGCCCTACCGCTGTCCACCCTAAATACCCGTCTGTGGGGACGCTCCATTATTTGTGCGGTCTTCTCTGGCCCCGATGAGAACTGACAGCACCAAAGGAAGCTCATGAATAACCCAGAGAAGCCTAAAAGCAAAAGGGGAGGGGTGTGTGTGTGTGTGTGTGTGTGTGTGTGTGTGTGTGTGTGTGTGTGTGTGTGTGTGTGTGTGTGTGTGTGTGTGTGTGTGTGTGTGTGTTTGTGTTGGTGTGTTTGTAGGTGTGTGTGTAGGTGTGTGTGTCTGTTTGTGTGTGTTTGTAGCAAGAGAAAAAGGTGTGCATGAAGATGAGGAGAAAAATGGGAGAGGGCGAGCAATGGATAGATTGAGAGTCAAGGACAGGAACAGAAACGTGGAAAATGAGATGCAAAAGAGAAAAACAGAACCAAGGAGATTCATTAGAGAGAGAAAATGCAACATGTCAGTTGAGGCAACAAGAGTTAACTGAATTGGGACCGTGAGGTTTTAAGGTGTGAGGCCCCAGCTGTTGCTCACTGCTGCGTAACACACCACAGAACATTGTTTCGGGAGGACAGGCGCGATCCTAAAGCATTATGGGAGCTGAGCTCAACTTGGAGTCACCTCTACTGCATGGGTGACATTGCCCCATTTAGAGTGTGACCGCAATGACTCATCACCTCATGCAGGGAATCGATACAGGTCAGCAGGCATGATTAAGCAATGAGCCCCCCACCCACTTGACCAAATGATATACATGATATATTATTTACTCTACGTTTCATGAGTAATGCTTTTGGGCGGTTTTCATAAAACAGTGCGATGCAGCACGACCTTGGTTGTATTCACTGTCTTGGCAACAGGATCCACATCTTACCAGGAATGATCCTTGGCAGGGACATATTTCTGTGTCATAATTTGAATCCAGTAACTTGAAAGCTTTAAAAGCTTTTTTGTATCTCCTATCTCCGACACACTTTCACGTCCGTCTGTCTCTCTCGCATAGAATTACACACACATACTTACATTTTGGAGGCCTATATTTCCGAGTAACTTTTAACAGGAAGTGCCTCTAATGACAGCCTCACTCATTGGCCCCTAGAGGCTTGTCGTCCATCTCTCATGGCTCCCTCCCCGGATGGGAATGGAGCCGCCCAGACGAGCGGTGCCAGGGTGATATCATCTGTTCACCAGAATAAAATGCACTGCGCCAAGCCACACTGCGCATTTGGACCCAGAAATAATCAACGACTTCATCAGTTCCCTGCATACTCCAAACCTTTTGCCCATTTGATATCGTGCTTTTCCCCCCAGTAATATTGATCCCATAGAACAAGTGCAATGAGGTTGCCATATAAAATGAGGTTTTATTATTTTTGCTCTGAGCGTGTGCCAAGTAAATCAGGCTTATTAACACGAATCCGTCTGAGTCTGTGGCAGCCTCATCTTGGTCTGCATGTAGCTCGGGCCTCGTATTGATGCTCTTAGTTAGATGGAATAACGTGTGGAGTATCAGATGCCATTCTGTTTGTGCTTGAGTGCTCTTTATTCCCACCAGGGTCCATATGGACAAGCATCCCCTCCCCCCCTCCTCTTCCTGAACAAGATGACAAGAATGCTTTTGCTGTGCAAAATTGTTACCCGTGCACACTTGACAAGCATACTACACATGTTCTATGCATATGGATATTTTGGTTGCTCTTTGATGTATATTTATATTGTTAAACATCCCTTATGTATTTCAAACACACTTTCAAAACACAATACTATGTTTGTTGTGTATGAATGTATTGATGTAAATACAGGGATCTCTTTATACAAACACATCCTTCATAAATATGAATATACATTGATATGTGGATCTTAAATATCCATAGAATGGAAGAGCGATGCTTTATATTATGTAATGCAAAGTATATCCAGTTAGAAACCATATAACTGCAATATAGTATAGTAGTAGTAGTATAGAAAGTAATTTTGCAATGCATATAAAGTATTCAGTTTTTCTTCTGTTGTCATTGATAATGCTTGTAAGTTACATTTACCATAGGCAAAACATTGTTAGTCGGTTGCAATGAATACTCAAAGAAGTAAGCTGTCACTTCCTAATAAAGGGTCAAGATATTCAAATTATGTTAAAACAAAGGGTTGTTTATTCTAAATACAAACTTCCTTCCTCTTGTTTTGAAAGCAAACATGAGTCGGGGTAAATTTAATTTTACTGTCTGGCCACCTGCTGTATAAAAAACCACACATGACATTTAAGAGACAGAGATACAATGGAATTGATTTTGCACAACTTTTTTCCTTAAAATTGTTATTATAATAATAATAATAATAATAATAATAATAATCACTTTTTATTCTACTTTTTAAACAGTGGAATAAACATATTGATAGAGTCATCCACACAATATGTCATAGTTCAGATCCTGATTCTGTCGTAGACATTTGCAATGTCCATCAAGTGCTCACTTCTCTTCAACCACAGCTGCTTTCTGCTCATAGCAAACCTCACTTGCACTTGTGAAAAGGCACACTTTTCTTCCACTGTTATTTCCTAAAGGGTGACTGAGGGGGCCATGTGCACTTACACCCAACCCCCTCTCTAATCACCAGAGCTCTCTGTCCATATGTGCCATCAAGTGGCAGCTGCACGCTCCCCCACTCGATCAAAAAAAGAAAAAGACAAACCACAACAGGAATAGTCAACCCACTTCTCTCTGGATAGTCTTTCTGCTTCTGGCTACTCTTTCTACTTCTTAATGTCAATTTAGGTGAACACACAACATGCTACTTTTTCCTGCCCCTCTGGGAAATACAGTAGACGTTTTGTGTTCTTTTTAACCCTCGTAAAACCAACACATTCGCACAAGTGGCGCTAACAAAGCATAAAATTCAATCCCAACATCTGGTTTGTTGTAATTCACTCCCGGGTTAGAGGAGGTGTTGGGCATAGCCGCCTGCGCCACAAACTCCTCAACTAAAACCAATCATATCAGGCGAGCAGCATACCATTCAGTTTTTTGCAACAGAATTGCCTTCTGCATAAGGCAAGCTGGAGCAAGCGCACATAGCACATAATACCACAAAACAATGAACATCTATCTAACTTCCTTCTCTTCTAACTTCCTCTTTGTCTTCTTTTTGTGCACAGTGTTACTTTCCCATACTGTGTACCCAATATCAGATGCATGTCATTGATACATTTGTATCATTAACTCAATATTAGGGTTGGAGCTTATGTTTTTTTCTACATAACCTCAACTCACACCATCCAGTAGTGTGGCACTCACTCCCTTGGTAAAACGTTCATGTTATTCCGGTGAATTATTATTCACTGCCACTCCTAAAGTGACTACAAGTCCCCCCCGGTGCGCACCAAGAGGGAAAAGGCAAATGGGCATGCGAGGTTCAGCGGCCAGGGATTATAAGTGTAAATATGTGTATTCTACCTGAGGCACTCTTTGCTATTCACACACATAAATAAGACATCATGGGGGTTAGTGGGCTCAAACCCTTCAAGGAGATTAGGATTATGTGGATCAATTGAAGGCAGTCATCCTATTTGACTAAAGATCCTATAATATTTCAAAAATAAGTGATTTGCTCTGCTGTTTTGTGGTGCGTTCAATGGTATGATGCATGAACAATGTTCTATTACGGTTCTTTGCATCAGGGTGTATGTTGATCCTTTAAAACCTAAATAAAGGATGTTTGAGGCTACATGTGAAATGATGCTCTTCCTCATTGTAGGAAATCGGGAGCAAAGTCATCACCTGGCAAAGGGAGCTTGAAAATACATAAATACGGGAACACATAAATAGTAGTTATGCAGCGAAAGAGCTTGGAGTTCATAGATGGACCATACAGTACATGGCAATACATATATATCTATGTATGTTGGCAGGCAGGTAGTGAAATGCTATAGTGTATTGTGACATTGCAGATAATCAAATTGCTTATCGTCATGCATTTACATGGAAGTGCATACCACGGTTTAATATGCAAACTTAGGTGCGTGCCAATGGTTTTTGGGTCTTTACCGCAAAGTGTGTATTTGCGCATGCAAAGTGGCGACCGCATGTCTTAATGTCAACTTGTGTCAGCCTAGGATTTGCACGGTTCACTGAACTTCTGTGCCACAGGAAATGAGGGCAACCAGGATTTTACATAAGGAGGCTGAGTTCCTAGCTTGATGAATGGGAAATGTGCACCTCCCATCCTTAGTATTGACATCAATGTCCTCAACAATTACTTGATTAGAGTCTGTATGTCAGAAGAAAATACATACATTAACATGTAAGTAGTAAAGAGTAAAGAATGCGTTCATCCTGATTAGTCATTATGTGCAACTTGTGTAACCTATAAAGTAATATTACAAATTATTGAAATATGATAACAGAGATTATTAGCTTTCATACATTGAAGTATTTAACACTTGCGGCGACAAGCTTGAAATAGATGATCAGGGACACATAAAATAAAAATAAAACTATTGTATACATTTTGTATTCGTTAATATTGTTTATTAAACTTTAAATAATACAGTATTGTATAAAACCAAATAAAAGTGATGTATTCTGTGAAGCTTCTTGAGCTGACATATTGATATATCTGCTATGCTGCCGTGTACACACTTCGTGTAGGCCAGGGGTGCCCAACCTTTTTTGACCCAAGATCTACTTTTCAAGTAGCCAACCTCCCGAGATCTACCAGCAAACCTACCTTCAAGTGGGGAGGGGGGGGGGGGGGTAGAGAACAATTGTTGACGGGGGGGGGGGGGGGGGGGGGGGTAGAGAACAATTGTTGACGGGGGGGGGGGGGGGGGGGGGGGGGGGGCTTGTATCGTGAACCTACGGACTTCAGTGGGGGTTTCATTCCGTCTGCGCACGGCACCTTCTCAACGATAATCAATAATCTTCCTCCCACTCAGGGTGAAAATGGTAGGTCTTAGCTTGTTTCCCCTCAGCCATGCCAACGTTTAGGAGTGTGTAACTACTGTTGACGGCTTTCAACTGCTGTTAACAGCACATGCGCTACCGCACGTATATGTCCCGCGCAAATTTAATTTTATTTAAAAAAAAAAAAAAAAAAAAATTTTTTTTTTTTTTTTTTTCTTCACCCCTCGCGATCGACTTGGGATCTTTCGGCGATCTACTGGTAGACCGCGATCGACTGGTTGGGCACCCCTGGTGTAGGCTATTTCTACAAGCGTCATGCTGGACACGATCAACATGGTAATCAGACATGTGGGTAACGGGAAAATGGTCATTTGAAAAATGGTTAGAGGGTGCTTTCCTGATGTCATTAGATTAAAAGCATTGATAGAAAGAGATAACACACACGCAAACGCACACATGCCTGTATGGGCAGTCCGTTTTCGTTCCCATGACTACATTGAATTAATTATGCTATTGGTGATTGAAGGAAATGCCTGCATGTTTGCCGTTCTATCATAGTAAAGGGGAATTGGGGATACGTATAATATATATATATATATATATATATATATATATATATATATATATATATATATATATATATATATATATATATATGTATATATATCTTTACATCTATATATATAACACAAACAAATTTAGTTAATAACCAATTTCATAATAATGGTATTGTGTGCTGGTGAGCGCAACATGCTCAGGGCTGCCTCGGCGTGCGCACCGAGCACGCGCCTGTGAAGCGGCGTGGGGAAGGGAGGGAGGGGAGAGAGCAGAGGAGCAGCGGAGCCACCAGCCCCGGAGCCGAGGAACAAGGGCGAACAGCTTGTGTGTACGCAATAACCAAACACGTCTTCTTCCTCTGAACCAACCTGGAGGGGTCTATGTTGTCAGCAGAACCCGCCACCTCCGCGCTTTAACATTACGCGTGTGGATTAGTTGCGGACGCAACACGGATCGGTCGGAACTAAAGCGAAACAAAACAAGAGTGGGGGTGAAAAAACAACGGGAATATACTACTACAACCGTGACAATAAAACAACACTCCTCCAGTACAAGTGGACTTGGGTGACTCAAGGAGAGGACTGAAACAACGGGAAAACTTGATATGCTCCCGACTAGCCTCTCTCGGTATTTAAGTTGAAGTGTTGTAATACTATTTTCGAGTGAACTTTAAACTCAGGAAACAATGAAGACCTAGCAAAGCGAGAACTCATCAAGTGTTTTGAGGACTGCTAGCAATTCCGCTAGCTCGGCTATCCGGTAGCTAGCGCCTGTGTGGCTAAAGCTAGCGCCCGCTAAAGGGGGAAATAAGAGACGCTAGCGGATTGGCTACTTGGGCTAGTAAGCTAAACGTGTTTTCAAGAAACTTTTGGTTTCGTGTTTTTGTCCCCCAGACGGGGAGGGTGCGCTGCAGCGTTTAAGAGGGGAAGGGCAGGTTCCCTTCTGGACTTTCTTTCCCTCCTCCCTCGCCACATTTCGTGAACATGATGGCTGCGGAGGTCGGCAGCGAGGAGACGGGATCAGTGTCAACAGGGACAGGGGTGGCAGGCAGCGGAGGGCCCGACACGGCCCATTTCCCGTACTACTCTAAGTCCACCAGAGTGCGAGTCACTGATCTGGGACCAGTAGTGGAGCCAGCCATGCGCCAGAATTCCAACACCTCTCCAGACTCTCCTCCCGATATGAGCATAATATATCCCGTTTCAAGGGGAGAAATGTCCGCAACAGGGAGTGGTGGGCATTCAATTATTCTTGGAACAAGCTCAGGAACCGTGGGCGGCATGTGTTCTCCCACTTCGGATGACCCAAGTTGCCGGATGTCACCCACATCTTCATGCCCGGATGGGCCGAATCTCTTTCCCCCACTGCCACCCCCTCCTCCACCTCCTCCAGGCTGCGGGGTACTCGGAACGGTGGATGAGAGTGACATGCAAGATGGACCAGAATACGAGGAAGAGGAGGTGGTGTTCCCCCTGTCAGCGCCACCCACGAACCAGTAAGAATATATCAATGGAAACGTCACATTAAATCCTTTTCATTCACATCCACAGTGCTATGTTGTTTTAAAGAAGCGTGGTGGTTACACCCCCTTCCCAGTTTGGCCTGCTCTGCTGCCCCGAATTTATTCTCTAGTTTGCTCCATATCTCTCTTTCACTGACAGCCAAGATGCTTCCTTTGCTCACACAAAATGTACACTAATTTGTTTTTTTGCAAATTAAGTGTCCTCTATTGTTATCTTGTTATTGTTATAAACTCTAGGAAAATGCTAAAATGGGACTGCTGGGAGACTTTACCAAAACACAAATATTTTTTTATTTTATCTTTTCATTTCGATATTTTTATTTATTACACAGGGATAACATATCATGTGCCTTGCTTTAATTCTAAATGTTATACATCGTATACATTATTATTTTAAAGAAGTTGACTACACTCAAGACCTGCTAGATAGTTGTAGAGCATAGCAAGCACATTGTGAACATTTGTCATAATTTTGTTATCAAGTCAACGTTGTATTGAACATTCATGTATTTTAGGCTATTGTACAATTGTGTGTGTCTATAAGCTGGCTAAATGGTCCTCCCATTTGTTACAGTCTCATTAGAGAAGTGCTGAGTGTGTCATTTCTGGCCCACATACTGTGAGATATGGAAGTGGCTGGAGGAGGAGTGTGGATTCAGCTTTTATTTTAGGAGCAACCCTATATCACCCTGTCAGATTACAGAGGAAGAGTAAGGGAAGCACTTCAAAATGTTTTATTCGAATGAATAACCTTTTTTTAAGGGCTGGGTCTTTGAATCAATGTCTTCGAGAGTAGTACCTCTTCGAAAATTACATTATGATACAAGTGTCTGAAAGCCTTAAGAATCTTGTTTTTGCTTCTGCAAGGTTGACACCAACACAGTACCTCAGTTGTCACTTGGGCAAGGATAGTACTTGTTTTGTCTTGTGGTCCGATGTTTATCAGCCACATACATCCTCACACTAAGCACTTCATACTTTTGGAAGGGTCAAGTAAGTCCACTCAGTTTCCCTCAGGAACTGATTGTAGAAAGTAGCTTAGTCGTGTTTTACAGAAATTAGTCAGAAAATTGTCAGAAATTAGATTATAGGGATGTCCCAATCAGTATGTTTCCTCCCAACTGCAGCAAAACTACAAATACATGTTAAGGAGCATACCAGTGCTATTTTGACAATACATAATTATTGGATAATCTGCTAGTATTAAAAAGTTTGATTGCTAGGTCCTGTAATTTTTTTTTTCTGGTTAATTATTTTTCAACATTGTATTGACCAAATTTCCGCTGGCTTATTGAGCATTAGTTCCAAGTTAACTAAATATTGTCCAAATAAACTAGCGAACCTTCATGCAAGCGCTAAAATCAAACCACAGGGACAAAAAGGGTAACAAACACAATTTGTTCCTTATCATGTCACTTGACATTTTCAACACAACAAGGCATGGCACTGACAAACTTGACACTTATCAGCCAATTCGGGTTAGGGCGACATTACAGTCAAACAAATGATTACATCACATTTGCTGTATCTACCCTGTTCTTTTTCGGACGGATATTCTAAATATGATGCATTGTAGCCCTAAGATGCCCCTCCTAGATACCTTTTAGGCCTACATAATGTTCAACCTTTTGTGATGATAACAAATGCGATTGGAAGAAGCCATAAAGACAGGTACAGCGTCTCCTGTTGCTAGAAATGGCACACTGCCCTCATTCATTTGCCCGTTTGGCCAGACCGCGGGGTCTTCTGAAAGGGATATCCGGTTTTACGGGCCTTCGCTGTATAATCTCGACCTAGTTTAGCCAAGGGTCTCCCAGCCTTCTGCATGTCCCAAATGATCTATTCTGACAGCCAAGCCTTCTTCTCTGCAGGGTTACATAGGAACCCAGTGCTCTTGGGCAATATATTACGCATAATCTATTCAACATAGACGTCTTCTATACAGAGTGACAGGATGTAAGGCATCTGAGATGTACTAGGATATTGTAATTACAAAACACTTTTCAATTTTTTTTGTCAATTTCCGTCAATCTGTTTCTAAATATTGTGATGTTTCCTCTTTAAAAAACTTTCAGAATGCAAAATCGGTTTTCAAACGTCCAACGTTGTATTATAAATACAAATGTATAATATCATAGTCCAGTGATGTTTAATCATCATTTCCATGTGATTATTTGCTAACTGAGTGATTATTTACTAGCCTATTTTAGGATTCCTCAGTAAAATGACTCAAATGAACATGTACGATTAAAGTCATGCTACAGGCTAAAACACATCTGATATTGTTAAGCTATGTCTAATGGTGATGTGCAATGCCCCCACCGTAGGCCTTATTTTATATTTTTGTGTAGTATTTCACTTTAAGACACGGCTTTACACAAATTCTGTAGACGCTAATACGTCACACAGAGACATTAATGCAGTAGTTACGATGGGGTTTAATAGGAGAGGATTTCTTCAAATCATTCTAGCGTCAACCAAGTATCAGACATGTATTTTCCTATGACAAGAAATCAGAAATTTTGTAAGAGTACGCACACATTTTTGCTGGGCCAGCAGCCTTGTAAATCAGAATGCACTTCGGCTTTGTAGGAGAGGGGTGTGGTCATCCCTGCAGCTACCGATCCATAGCCTTGTTCTAGCAGGAAACAGCATGGTAGTTACAGTTAACCTGGCCGATTTAGTCTGTTCTGGCGGCAGAGAGCACAGATATCGTGGATGCATCTAGGTTTCAACATACTGTCCCGGACCAGTCAGCCAGCCAGCGATATACTCCTCTTTTTTACTTTGAGCGTAAACTTTCTAGCCTAAGCTATAGCTGCATACCAAAGTGTATCATGGTGTTTTAGCCTGGATGATGTAACTACCTGAGGTATAATTCCCATTTAAATTTGGTCCTCTTGAAGAGAGTGAACCTATCCATGTCCAGTATCCTTGCACGTACATCAGCCTGCCTTTAGGGAATAATATGATGCAGGAATTAGTTATGAAGATGGATTATGCAGGACTTCTTTCACATACACCATTACACAATTGTCTTCTTAAGGCCTCTTGCTTGGACGTAGACAATTGCATGCATACAGTTATTATCACATCTATGGTTGATGGTAATCATATATCCTGTGTGGACCAGCAGCACTATTATAAATTGGAAGCTTAATGTCCAGGGAAGGCAGTGCCTCATCCCCTCCTTTATGGAACCCCTATAACACACCGGCTACTAAGCGTCTTAGAGTACCATATTAAGCGCTATATAAATTTCATTTATTATTATTATTATTATTACTAATGAGCCAGTTATATTAAAGTGGTTTAAAAACGCTTGGCTTTAAAGGCTGTATTATGCAATGCCTATATGAATCTCAAAATGGCAATTTGTTATTGTTCCAAATATCAGTTTGATATATTGTATGGTCCTGGGCTTAGCACTTTTGTGTGACGCCACTGGGAGAATGTTGTGTATCTGTTTGTGTGTGTGTTTATTCCGTTGAGCTTGGAAGACTATTCACAACACTTTAAAATACACAATGGCTGTTGCAATATTATTCATGCTATAAATAGCTTAACAAAGAGGTGAGAGTGAATTCCAGGTTGCTGTATGGAGTTTTTCTCTTTCCCGAATAGAAATCGATGGTCTACCGCCTAATCTAAAACAAACAACCTGCTGGGAAACAAGTAGTTGATTTTGAGTTTCCACGAAGATTATAGAGGATTTTCAATCCTAAGTGGCTTCCCTTAAGGGTGTGTGTGTGTGTGTGTGTGTGTGTGTGTGTGTGTGTGTGTGTGTGTGTGTGTGTGTGCGTGTGCGCGTGCGTGCGTGCGCAGTTGAATTTTGAAGTTGAAGCTGTGTGAATGCATTTGCTCGATTTTGTGGATTAGGCCTAACTGTTGAAACATCTTTGGAACCTGCTAGAGCACACACACTTCATTATTGCTATTTGTCATGTGAGGCAAATACAGTTTATTGTTTTTTTACAAAACATGGATCAAGGCACATAGCCTAACTTATGTGTGTATGGGCTACATTGTTTGTGACTATTTCCAAGCTAAGAAGAAAACCCCTAGCTAAGAAGACCACCGACAAAATTTCTTGTCAACAGCACGTCAATGTCAGGATAATAAATATAAATGTAAAGGTATTTTTGGCCTTGGCATGGACTAAGTCATTGCACCGATTTGATGACATGTGAGCTCAGCAGGACTGTCTTTTACTGCCCTAAGCCTTTGAGATTCCTTGAATAGTCAGAACTAAAATACAGACTACTGCTGCTTTTGGAAAATGTGTAGTATTTTGGATCTTAATGGTACAATGGTCACATGGTGGCCTCACTAGTAAAACCTTTTGGCCGATGTTATGTTTTCATATCAAGCTTTATTACATGGGCTATTTATCTTGTGGACCTGTTAATCTAGGCATGTTCATGGAGAGCTCTGGTTTGTGCATTGATAAGGCCTAGACTATGTTTTCCATGCATTTCCAACATGTTACGCAATGTCCTGTCATGCCCCTGCAATACCCACCACCCCTTGTCTTTTCTCTACTGCATCCTGTTTTCCATACTTCTGGGCCACACATTGTGGCCTTTGCCGAATCCTCACAAGCATTTGTACTTGACTTTGACAGCGCCCAAAGACTACAAATATATACCATACTCATTTTAATATTCAATTAAATTGAATGAAGGAATTCCAACGTCTGATTTTGCTGTGTTTTCATTTCAGTTACTTTGTCATTGTTGCGTCTGAAGGAAACATGCTTTCTATTTACATCACTCCCCCTGATTTGCTGACTGTTGACTTCAATTCTTAATTAATTCAGACTAAAGTGAGGCCATATAGCTATGATCTGCTTCAATGGCATTGTGCTTGGCTGCCACCCTGGGCAGGTATCTTCGCATTCAGACTAACCAATGCTTGAGATGCATGAAGGGTCTTGTCCCATTTCCTTCCCCATTTGTGTGTGTCAGCCAGGTCCCTGTTTGCTGTCACTCTGCAGCCTGACTCAGGTAACACACTGTTGAGGGTTGTCATGTGTAAAAGCACAACAGTGTTTCAGCTGCTGCCACACCATGCCATAGTCCGCCCCCTTCTTCTTTCTTTCTTTCCTCTGTGGAATCTCTAACACACAAACTTAGCTTAGTAGTTAAGGAAAAACTATTTGCATAATGATTGCTCGGTAGGTTTTTGCTAAGCCTTTGTTGTATTTACATTAGAGGACCTCATTTATTAATTTACAGCCAAAAGAATGAATCTTTGTACGATTCTTCAAAATAACAAACCTGGTCTTGATATTTTCTTTGGACGTGGGTCTACACAGGTGGCAGTAGCTGGGCTCTAGTCTAAATTGTAAACTATTCAATGAGGCATGAATGCCAACAGTATTTATGAGACCACTATTGCTATAACAACATGTAAAAATGTTTTTCTTGTTCTCTTAAACCCATCTATGTACAGGCTTCTGGACCGCAATCTATGTTGGTCCAGGAAATGCGTAATTTAAGAATTGCTAATGTGAGAAAATGCAAACAATGATGTCAAGCAAAATTGGATTATATCAGCGTTGCAAGCTTCTATTTAATGCATAGAAAAAAATGTGCCTACTCAAACAAAAGCTTAGCAGGATTACCATATCTAATGCAACAATCTGATGTTTAAATCCATATCTAATTTTGTCGTCAATATGCTTTTCTTACTTTATTCGTGTGTGGTAAATTTGGATATTTTATGTGACTCATCGATTTGTTGAAATTGATGAGCGCTACCAAGTCAATTCTGGTCACTGTTCATACCTTTTACCTCTTTCCGTATATATAACTAACTTATGCTTAGGTACATAAAATGTTGGGTGGGAGAGACAGAGAGAGAGAGGGAGGAAGAGGTACAGAAGTCTTCTTTCAAATGGGAACAGAAGGAGGATGAGAGAAGCAGATTTGTGGCCATCCGGTTGGCCTGACTTCACTGATAAGGCTCCTCCCAACATATGTGATGTCTCACATCCCTCCCGTCCACTGTCTCGTTCGGTCCCATTCCGCTCACTAGCACACGGAGATGGTTGCGTTAGGGCCACCACAGCTCGTTCAAAGCAACATGCCCTGGAAGGATCTAAGCTCAAGACCGCTTTGTTTTCTGAACCAGAGTTCTGACGTTATTCCGCAAACTCCAACTTACTTTCAACCCGACCAGCATCACTAGCAACAGCAGCATCAGCATCAGTGGTGCGGCCGCCTCCTGTGAGATTGCCGAACGTGCACAAAGGAGATGCAGCGCAGGGCAAAGTCTGAGTAAGTGGGGCATCCTGCCCCTGTCTCCACTTCCCTGGTAATTTACCCTTCCCTGCTTCTTGCTGACTGAGAAGCTGGCGGAAGCAGTTTGACACTCTCAAATCCATTGTATCTGTTTTTACGTTTTGCATATTGGGTTATTTTATTGGTATGTATAGATCTTTTAAGTCCTCTGTGTTCTTCAAAAGGCACAATTCTGCTGGTGGCTTTTTGGTTACATTTTGTTTTAGAATGGGTTAAAATTGTATTGACAGTGGAGATTCTAGTGACATTTTCTTCATCGCAATTGCATCGCACAGGACGAACCTACACAACTAAAACTGCACACCAAAACTATATTGATTTATCCGTCATTCCCCTTACCAGGATTGGTAAAGATGGCCATTGATCCGAAGAAAACATGCACAAGACTAATGTAAAGTAATGTAATTCCATTACCCATTGACTCTGAGATCTGACAGGTCTATGGTTATGTTCGAGACAGAAAATAATGAAAAAAAAAAAAGGGAGCAAAGCAGTGCACAGGGCAGCTTAATGAGAGGGCTAGACAGAGGTTAAGATAGAAATTGAGAGCCGCTGTTCATCTCAGTCTATTCAGAGCAAATAATGTCTTCGGCCCTCTGCCTCTGAGACCTGGCGTCTCTTTCAGATCCCTGGCGTCTCTTTCAGATCCCTGCTTCTCTCGTAACTTCTACCCCAGCCCCCTCCCCACACCTGCCTCTTGATTGAAACCTTTTTTAATCTGAACAAAACGGAGCAGAAAGGTCCATTCCCGATTTATACATGCTGAAATAACATGCCTGTTTATCAAGCTATTGATTTGGTCTAGGGCCCGACCGATGCATCGGCCTGCCGATTTAATCGGCCGATTATAGCCTTTTTGAAAATAATCAACATCTGCCAAAAAGACGCCGATTACAACCGATTATTGTTATTTATTATTATTTATTTTTTAGAAATGTTATTGCGCTTAGTATCCTGCAGATTGCGCTCCTACTCGCCTTGCTAACTAACAACTTTAGCTGGAGTAAAAAAGAGGAGATTTAATTTTACCGTACAACATGAAAGCACGCTCGCTCAGGCAGCTGCGCGCTCACCTCACCAATGTACACAAGAAGCGTTGTTTGAGCATGTTGTGCCTGTTTTTCTTTAGGTCCCAGGCCATGTTAATTTGTTATACTGTAGACTCTAACGGTGAGACCATACTGCTCAGCACGCACGTGTTAGTCACTGCCCACGAGCGCAGCACATTGGGAGTTATTTATTTATTTTACATTTTACATTACACTCATTTTTTACTGTAAATGTATTCTAAAACACTCTGCATTCAATTCACATATTCGTCAAAAGTGTTTAAAGTATATTTAAAGGTTGCATAGGTGATTTGCTTTTTTGGCCATTTTTGCAAAATTACTTGAAATCCTTATCATAACCCGCTTACAGCCACTGAGTTAGAAGTACTGACATGAAAATTAAACTTGTCAATCATCTGTGGAACGTGCAGGGCTCGAAAAACTCCAGCCAATCATATCCATTGCCACCGAGTTTCATTGGACAGTAAGTACGTCAATCAAACGGTCGTACTGCACTCCCCCTCCCCCCCTCCCCGCGCGCGACCCCTTCGTGCAGTACTCGTGACCCAGAGCTCGTGACCCAGAGCAAGCTCCTGTTTGTTGTTATCCTGCGGTATCTACTGGAACTAGTTAATCCACATTTGGACCTAGCAGTAGAAGACAATTTCCATGGCAGACAAGACGCCACAATCCCCACCACCACCACCACCACCAGCAAAGAGAAGGAAAACTCTTTTTCAGAGAGTAATTGATAATAAAAACGCTGAAAGAGAAAAACTGAAATCAAGAATAATCCTAGGCGCTGCTTTTGAACGTTGGCGGCAACTGAAGGACGAGAAGGGTCTAAACCGATGCTTGTGTGGCGGTTGACCTAGTTTCAAAGTTTATACCGTTTATACTCGGTAATACCGGTGTTGAGACGAGTGTAGGCTATTACTCGGTGTGAAAATGTCCACACCGCGGCAACCCTAGTGAAAACCAGGACTTCCAATACAATTATATGAAACAAACATACATTTTCTAAAAATAGTATTGATTTATGTGACCGTTTAATGTTTATAACATCTGGTGCAACCATAGCCGCGAGAACGTATTCTCAGCAGGGGGTGCTGGAAAAAAAACCCCGGCCTGCACTAGACTCGCAACTCGTCACATTGATAAAAAAGATATATAGCAGCGCAGCTCAATTACACCAGTGCATGCGCGCACAGTTGAAAATCGATCGTTGTGTTCACTTCCTTCACACCATGGTTCACATCCAGCTGCTCACAGAACAAGTTTAGCGCACCACCGCTACCCTCACACTTTTTCATATAACCTTTTTTCAGCACTAGGACATATGAGCATTAAATAAATGCTGCGTCTCAACATGCCTTGGACAGCAGCGAGGATGACTCGCTTTGCCACGGGCCGAAACAGTTCGGAGCGACCACAGCCAGAGCGAACACAGCGGGGCAGAGGAGTGTCAGGAAGTCTTTGGTGTACACATCAGTACGGCCTATTTGCACTACTGTTTAGTGGCAATGCAGTGTTTTATTCTATGCCTTTTTATTTTCCTATATTATTTCAATTAATACAATTTATTTATTCATGAAATCAAGATCTGGGCTTCAAATCTTTTTTCCAAATATAGGTCGTATTACAATGGGGTTTGTGTTTATATTCGGACCAATACGGTACAGCGGATGCTCACATGACGTTAAGCATTTCCTGGTGCATAATGTGTCGCTTCAGAACCTAAAATCCCGTTTCTCCCCGTTGATACGACAACACATAACCGGCGTTTTCAGAAATCTCCACTTTGGTTTTTAGAAATGATCGTTTTCTGTGATAAGACAGGGCCTCGGACAGGGGGTGTTGCAGCACCCCCAAAACCCCTACTTCCCGCTGTACTGGGTGCAATTTACAGCTGAATGTAGTGCCATGTTGTTAAACGAAAACCTACGCTAGCCTGGCTCGCTCTCGCGCATCTCTGTTCGCGCTCGTGCATGATTGCGCGTCCAGGTACTTGGAATGGGTGGAGTCAGAGTCAGCGTTGAAGGGGAGGGGGTAGGACCATTTGAGTTGTGTATTTTCAAAATCTGCTGGCGTTTCGCAAATCGCGTACCCAACCTTTAAGATATCTAAAACTACGTTTTATATGCTTTTTTTTGTTTTGTTTTTAATCGGCCGATTAAATCATAATCGTAATTTTTTTCTGAAAATAATCGGCATCGGCATCGGCACTCAAAGATCAATATCGGGCGGGCCCTAATTTGGTCGCTGTTATACGTTTTAGATGATGCTGATGGTGAGGGCTTTTACAATTAGCTCTGCATTTGTACAGCTAGTGCACAGGATAAAGTGATTTGGACATTGATATGTTGCTTTGTTTGGGGCTCATTCTTGTGAGATTAACTACTGAAGCTTTGTGCACTGCACAGTGCACACAGTCCTTTTTATACATCTATTTACCTTTGGTGAACCGATATTGAAACAGGAAAGCAATTGAAGCGGCAAAGAAAGGCAAAACCACATTCTGACTTCCGAGTCCATACCACAGCCTCCTGCTATTGAAGTCAAAAGTTGCAGCTCTGATGACATCCCTTTTAGGGTTAACAATTTCAGTTGTGCTTAAAACAGCTGAACACACAGCCGCTATATCCGCCTCTGTGTAGAACATGAGAGATGTGACTTTTCATGCCCTGATCAATTTGGACTCATTCTTCTGATGCCTGCATTCCAACACTTGGAGTATTTGGCTTGCTAGCCCAGAGAGCCGCGCTACTCTAGTGAGTAGAACATTAGAGCTAAGTGTGTTGGTTCGTGCACCGACACGACAGGGCATTCCTCTGGCTGTTGGAAGCAACACGTCTTATCGCCGCTGCAGTGCCTGGTGTAACCAGCCCTTTTATCACAGCAAGCCTACCGGCTTCACTCGCTCTCTCTCTCTCCATCAGGCCCCGGCGACCATCCCCAGACCGTACATAAATGGTGTCTTGGAGGTCACATTGATTGAGCTGGAAGTCAGCAGTGTAATTATAGCACGGCGATGACGTCTGCTTGATGATTATGTGTCCCTTTTCTCTGATTCTATGATTAACATATTCATGATTACGACCTCTAGGGAATTGGAAACTGCTCGAAGCCCCACTGTGTGCTAATCTGATAGTAGCCTGGCAAAATCCTGTCCCGAGACCTGGACTGATCCGAGCACGGCATTAGATAATCCTGTTTAATTTATCATCGTTATTGAAATTACAATGACCGATAATCTCTAAATTAAACCTGATGCCAATTTACTTGGTTTGGAATGTGATCTCAAGCACTAGATGAGATATGCCGTTTGTTTAAATATATTTAGTTGTCCGTTTCCCATGGAACATTTTCCATAGAAAATTCCGATGTGATTCTCAAATGTGACCCAGAACGCTTGGCTTGATAAGTAACCAGAGACATGGTCACAAATATTCTGCTGGGGTCAGTAAAATATTAATTTTAGCATGCTTTTCAAGTGCTCTTAACGGTACAAGTGTGTTATGTTTCACTTCTATAATTCATTAACACTTTCCAGGATTTATTCACACTAACATGTAAGCATGCAAGTGTGACTCATTACATGGCGAGGAAAGCATGTTTGAATCAAAATTCCCTTCCCTTTTTAAGCAACATGACTATAATATTACAATATGCTTTGGCAACACAACACGTTAAGATCCCTGCCTTACGGTCTTGCGTTACTAAGTTAGAAGCACAGGGTCGGCCCGCCAGTTAAGTTCCGGGACATGTGTGGCTTGTCTCAGCCGGCTTCTAACTGCTGCCACAGCAGACTATCTTTACAACACATCCCAGGAAGAAACAGCCTCAGGGGCTTCCTCTATAGAAAGCTGTCTCTAGCTGCATTAGCACTTTCTTCCTGTGTAAACCTGCATAACTTCCTGTGTGATGCACACGCTTCACCTCATAGTCACAGCAGTGGACTGTTGACTTTTCTCTGGACGTAGGCGCAATCTGTATAATTTGGTGGTATGTTAGCGAGGCGTTCTGCTGCTCGTAACCGGACCTGTTTGGGGAAGACACATAAAAGTGCTTTATGGCCACATTCACGTTTATTCATTTGGCAGATGATGCAATCCAAAGTGCTTTACAAGTGAGGACACTTCATCCTCTATAAATACACACCGCTGGACCGCGTCACACCCCCCTCCTGACTGCTCAAATATTGTTTTATTTTTTTTATTATATGGTGTCTTTAAACTTGGACCCCAACTAGTATAATTGTTGTCTTTTGTATATTGTGTTTTGAAGGGATATCGGCATGCACCCGTTCTTACTTTCAGACAGAGCCTGATTAAGTCTTAGCGCTTGACTTTCATCTGGTATTCTATCCACTCCTCACTATATTACACAGATCTACAGTGTATTTTTTGGGTCAATAAAGCTCTAAACATGCATCCCTTTTCCAATGAAATGGTACATCTTCAAGATTTGATTGCTCTTTTGTAGTGGTGCATTGTAAAAAATTATCTTGAGTGTTTTTGTTTTCCTTCTTTGTGTTAACTGACTTTCTCAATAGCAACTTTATTGTGAATGAAAACAATGTTATATTCAAAACCATGTCAAGGTCCTACAATTAGACCAAACAATTTGCCAGATATATAGTTTGCTATAATATACCCTATTCTTAATGCACAGCTGCAATCGTGGGAGCTCAACATAATTTGCAAAGTCAATTTTTTATGAGAGCGCAAGGTGAACGAGCACAGCAAAGTGAGTGGACACGTTACAGCAGGCACTTCATAGCACACAAAACAAACGTGAACAGCCTCTTAAGACAAGGGCGTGAATGGTCCACTCCAGCTTTCCCTATGTGGTACAGACAGCTGTTTATAAACACTGCTACTTGGTTTGTAAGAATGACTAATCATATTTTTCTTGCCTAAGGACCTGCTATTTATGGATTTGTGTGGGTGGATCTCTCAAAGAATTTTGAGCCTCTAGTGATCCGAGGCACAAAGAAGCCATCCTATATAAGTCTGATGCCACTGGCACCTGAGTATAGACTATTTAGAGTATTTAGTCACTTCACCAGCCTTAAACTGGCCCCACTTTGTTTTCAAATTGCGGGTTGCTTGAATCTGACCCTTACAAAATTATCTTGCCCATCTATCATTCATCATACCCCTACTACTCTATTCCTCTCCTGTGGGCTGACCTATTTTAATCAAATTATTCTGTACCACCGTAATTATAACCCATATGTCATGCATTACGGCATTGTGTGTGTGTGTGTGTGTGTGTGTGTGTGTGTGTGTGTGTGTGTGTGTGTGTGTGTGTGTGTGTGTGTGTGTGTGTGTGTGTGTGTGTGTGTGTGTGTGTGTGTGTGTGTGTGTGTGTGTGTGTGTGTACCCTTCACTCTCCCCCTGGAGCATCACTTGTCCCCGCTCCGCGGCCTCTCTTAATCACACAGTGGCCAGTGCCACTCGTCTGTGCTCCACAATACTCTCTCTTCCCTCCGCTTCCCCAAGGCCCATCACATACCCCCGTCTCAGTCTCTCCTCCTCTACCTCCCAGAGAGTCTCCCTCCTGACCCCTCGCCGCACAAACACTCACACACTTCCTCGCTTTTTATTTATTTACGTTTTTCTCTCTTCTCCTCCTCCTTCATCTTCTTCAGTGTCAGTGAGTCCTCTGTGGATCCAGAGCAGTGTTGATTTGTCTTAGGGTCTGCTGAGTACGGCAGCACCACAAGAACCCCTCTTTCATCTTCTCCCTGCTACTCCCTGTCACTCAGTGATGCCGTTTGTCTCTGTTTGGATAAGTGTGTTAATGCTTCACCCGTCTGGCAAGTGCGCCCCCCCCCCAAGTGAGCCCGACGTGCTGAAACCTTAACCAGTAGTGGATGTGTCAGATGTGCAAAATCCCTCAGTGCTTCTACCCCCTCCTGCGTTTTCTTGTTTCAGAGAAGGGGTGCACTTTCTCTTTTTGGAGACGGGTTGTAGGTAAAATATTGCCGTCTACTTCCGTGGCTTGAGTGTAGAGTGTGCTAGACTCATGTTTTCTTAACCTGTTTTTCTCTCTGCCAGGAGGGAGAAGTTCTGTCTAGTGCATGGTTGTTTCGTACATCTTGCATAACCCTCCTTTTGGCAATTCCAGACCTAAATGCATAAATCTGCCGGTGATATGTGATTCGGTTAGACAATGTTCTTGTCCCTCACAGGTAGGGAAGATTCTATAAATAGTAATGACTCAGTCTGACGGCCTCCCAAAATTGTTTGCTGAAATAACTTTTTATGCAAAAAAAAAAAAAAAAAACACATCCGTGCACACGTTATTATTTTGAGCACTATTACTGCACTTACTGCCTCTTTCTTCCGTCCTTATCAGCATTTTTATGCTTATTTCTTAGTCTATTAATATTCTATACACTCAAATACTGCTGATCCTAAGGCTCAGGCCGAGGTTTAGCGGGCCTGATGATCGTCGATTGTTTAGATAACAGCAAATTGTCTGAGGTGTTACACTATGCTTTATTATTCAGCTCCCGTCAGCTCTTAAGCAGACTCTTGGTTAAGTGTGAGCTTGATGGTGTTCCACCCCATGAAGTCATCCAAGCACCTCAAGAGGTGTTTGGACTTGTCCGGCAACGGTGTTTCAGTTGGGTGCTGTATTGCCGTTTCACTATATGGGCACCCTCAATGAATGATTTGCTCCTCGTAGGCTATGTTATTGAGGATTACTGCAGTGCGAGTGCATTAAAAGCATCCTCAATAGTAATTTGTGTGCACAGATGAGTTGTTGTTGATATTTCACCATCATAGAGCCAGTCTCTGTGCAGAAATGAATAGCAATCTGTATTGTTTTGTTACTTCATTTTTTATCAGCGTTAAAATGAGCGATGTTGTTTATGAAATGCGACACACCACAGAGTAATACTATAGGTGTCCGGGAAGCCAAGCCCTCTCTAGGACGCAAAACAGCCAACATATTCCCAGAACGAGCTCCACACACCCACACAACCACACACCGTGGGGTTATACTCTAGGTGTCTGAGTAGCTCAACCCTCTCTAAATCAGGTATTATTTCAGTGATAAAAAAAGTTATAAAACGGCATAAAATACTACGTTGCAGATCGTATCAGACATATGACCACGCTAAAAACAATACGGTTTTGGGTTAAATTGCTCTTCAAATGACTTTCCATACAGGATTAGGGAGATCAGGATTACAGGATCTCGGCACAAGGCTCCATTAACTCATTAAAAAACCGGAATAAGCCCCGGACTGCCTTCAGCATGACGACGCAGATCGACACTTCCCGGCTTACCAAGCTGACGGGGGCGTGGCCATAGCCAGTGTCGCTTACAAATACATGCAGAATCATGTCTCTATTAATTTTAAGGGGACCCTGGGCCCTGACCGGACCACTGTCATTAATTTACACCGCGGTGGCCTAGATTAAGAGGCAGTTGGTGTACACAAGTTGTTTGGGCACGCAGGAAACAAACACAGAAAAAAACATTTGAGCTCAAAGCAGCATTCATCCTAAATTTCCCCCTCTCAAACCATCCTGGTATTCATAGCACTGGGGATGTGGCGGTGTGATCCTTCTGCTTCCCTCCACAAACATACATTCGGTCTCACCCTCTCTCTCTAACTTCGTCCCCCCTCCGCTCATCCCTTCACTCCAGGTGGTACCATGGCAAGCTGGATCGGACCATCGCAGAGGAGCGGCTGCGCCAGGCCAAGACGCCCGGCAGCTACCTCATCAGGGAGAGCGACCGCCGGCCCGGCTCCTTCGTCTTGTCCTTCCTCAGCATGACGGGCGTGGTCAACCATTTCAGGTGTGTTCCCAGCACAAAGACGCGACCAGCCCTCACCACTTCCCCCGGCCAGTAGGAACTAAGAAACGGTTGAGGTTGGACATTGTCTGCTGAACTTTAAAGGTTAACACTGCCTTGCAAATGGTCCTAGTCTTTCAGCCACACAGAATATTTGGTTGGGTTTCAGCATTTGCAAATTTGCAGGCAAGTTTCACAAGTCATGCCAATAGACACAAGTGGCCTCGTCGCCATTTATCCGGCCGGGGTAGAAATATGAGATGGTGTGTTAGTTCGCTAGTGCTCTGAAGACTGCAGAGGGACGGAAGTAGCGTGGGCGGTGCTGAAACGAGAGATGGAGGACAGCAGTCTGGCAACAATGCAGTGTAGTATCTTATGACGGTGAAGTCAGTCGGACCGGACAGGCTGCGCCTCACAACCTGTCCACCCCTCACTAGCTGTATTATATCCCAGCAGACCCCCTGGTCGTACCTCCCTGGTGATAACATCCATCTCCTCCAACTGTACGGCTCACTCTCTTTCTCCCTCTCTTTATTTCTCTTTTTCCCCTTCACTGACTGTCTCTCACTCTCCCTCTGTCTCTTGCCCTCTTTCATTCCCTCACTCTCTCGCTCTCACTCAATGGTTTCAGAGTATAAGGGATCAGTTTGACGGTGTCAGCAAGAGTCTTGTCTCCTTCTTGCTTAGACCAATAATAAAATGCCTGTAACAGTGCATTAGGTTCCCAGATCAAGTTACTCTACTGCTAGCCGCTATACATTAGGATTGTGTTCTCAAGTCTAAGCCCCCTAAGTCGCCTCATTAAACTGCGTCTATAGCTAATTATGCAACATATAAATAACTGGATCCCTTCCTCACGCTGGTCCTATGTAGGAAAAGGATATCTCTGTTCGGTGGAGATAAGAGTCATTCTGTGGGTGAATAATGTAAACAGGGTTAATTAAGTGCGATCACACCAATGCGGTTAATGTTGGCTAATGTTTTCGTTCAAATGTACTAAGATAGATGCGTATGCCTTTCCGGAAATGGTCGTATTAACTATGTAATTTGTTCCATTAGCCCCCATCAAATAAATCTACAGACAGACAAACCATCAGTCTCCCGTCTTGGCTAACTGTTTCTTTCTTATAACAGGCAACACGCAAAAACATGCATATCAATTCCCTACAACGAGGGGCCCACTCAACAGCACATCCGTAGAGAATTATGCTCCCTGTCCGTCTGTCCAATCAGAATTTGTACAGACCCATACATTTTAGAACTTAACTATATTCATCATTTACTGACGTAACTTCTAGTGGCCCTTTGCTGGGCCAGGGCGGTGTAATTCACCAGGGAAACTCCATGCTCTTACTTTTCAATTGATTTCCCAATTTCCCAGCCATTCATCAAGTCTGCTTTGTTCACACGGTTGTGGATTCATCTTCTCCCACGTAAGCCCTTGCTTCGGTGCAGTGCTGAATGAGCAGTGTGCACTACCCCGCCCTAGTTCATTTTATTGAGTAATGAGGCCTGAAAACGTCCTGCAAGGTTGTGTGTAACAGTAGCCGTTTTAACGTGTGTGTGCTTGTGTGTGTGTGTGTGTGTACGTGTGTGTGCGAGCGCGTTCTCAACAGGATTATTGCCATGTGTGGGGACTACTACATTGGAGGCCGGAGGTTCTCCTCCCTGTCTGACCTGATTGGCTACTACAGCTATGTGTCCTGTCTGCTGAAGGAGGAGAAGCTGCTGTCCCCAGTGGCGCCCCCAGAGGTGAGGCCGGCTCCTCTGCCCCAGCAGAAACACGACCTTGCAACAGGTCGAGGTCCTGACGTTTCTCTGTAGGGATTTGTTCCAAGCTCCCCTGACAACTTCCCCCAGTAGTTGACGGGAAAAACGGAACAGAGGAATGAACTTTTTGGGATGACTCGAGGGCATTCCCTATTTCTCTCTTTACCCAGCCGATGTGTTCACAAGTGCTGATTTTCATGTCCTCCTGTGTCTCCCTTTGCCTCTCATCTCGTGCCTCCAGGCAGTAAAGTCAGGGCTGCTTAGGGCTCCGTCTAATGCAAATGCGCAGTGTTGCATGTCAAACCTTCCAGAGGGAGCTTTCCCAGACGGGAGTAATTGGGGGTTTAGCTTTATATTTTTATATATATTATTTTTTGGAGGGGGGGGGGGGTGCTGATTGCTGAGTATGTCTTTCTATTATGATGTGTTTCTAAATCCTCCCCTTTTGAATGTGCCCATAGCCTGTAGAAGACCGGCGACGAGTGAGGGCTATTCTTCCATACACCAAAGTGCCAGATACAGATGAAATCAGGTGGGTGCTACTCTTCCTGTGTTGCTCATTTGTCTCCCTTTGTGGCCATTTTATCTTCTTATCTTATTTTATCTTTATCTTCACACAGTTAAACACACAGTAGGGCTGAATATTTGCAGTCACAGAGAAGCTCAGCAGCGAGCAACATGGCGTGCATTACTACTGCACTATTTAGTAAGATCATAGTGTTTCTGATCATTTCCAAACACAAACATGGCAAGTTAACCTGCTGTTGTTGTTCTAGCTAGATAGTAGCGGGTTCTATCTTCAGACTTCTTCTCAATGGGAAAAATTTCACGTCCATGTCAAATTACCTGAGCAAGGTACACTTACTGGTAAACCTAGCTATCCTAAGCCTGATCTCCTAAATCTGATAAACATCTGTCTGGATCCAAACCCTCATTCAGAAACATGACTCTGTGTCTGTCCACTAACAGGCTTAGCTTGAAGCAGAGCCTACACACTTCGCCCCACATGTTTAGTGTCTCACAAGAGACCCCTACTGGTCGTTAAGTGATACTGCTACCCAATATAAGAAATACAATCCATAATATACAATCAAAAATCTTGTCTGAAACAAGTTTTTCTAGGGCTGAAGACCAACATTAAACAGGAGTTCAACGAAATGTATCCTAGGACAGTTCATGAGGTTCATAATGTGTTTTTACTTCTTTGTATCCCAAGCTTCCTGAAAGGGGACATGTTTATCGTTCACAATGAATTGGACGACGGCTGGCTGTGGGTGACCAACGTCCGGACTGAGGAGCAGGGCCTCATCGTGGAAGACCTGGTGGAGGAGGTGGTGAGTACTACCCACTGGCGAGGAGACGCTCGGTCCCCGGGGCTCTGTGTCATCGTTCCTTCACAGGCCACTTGCAAAGATCACCATCAATAATTCAGGAAGAACTTCTCTCTTTAGATTTCTACACACAAAAACTCAGGTCAGGCCCCTCAGTTGTCACGTCTGCTCACTATCTTCAAAGCTTACACGTGCAGGGTGCAACAGTGCACGTCGGTTCTCCGATTGGAACTCTATCTGCATGGTTCATTGCGTTCCGGTCCTTCTCAGTAATTAAAGTAAAGCAACCGTTTGTGTGGGAGCTGTGAGGGGCTTGTCCACTGATGATTGTGTCTTGTGGTTTTTTTTAGGGCCGTGAAGAGGATCCACATGAGGGCAAAGTGTAAGTTCCAATACATGATTTGATTGGTTGTTTTGAAACCGGTAATCAATGGTTTGTGTGGTTGTGTGTCAAATGCATTCTAGAGTCAAATCCCGTGGGATGAACCACAGTTATAGTGCGCCCTCTCTTAACAGTAAGCCCTAGTGGTGAATGAGTGCCGACTTTCTAGACAACCTATCATTATAGGCTTACAGCGATCCCCGGCAGAACGGCCTCGCTGGTCGCCTCTTTACACGCAACCCGCCATCATCTCCTGTAGCTCTTAGTGATGTTTTTATGTTCCGCCTGAGCAAGCAAAGGAGTTAGACTCCTGTGCAGACGGCTGACATATCGGGTTGGCTCATCTCAGCGATCCTCAAATGACTACATCAGCCAGCGAAGCCAAACGATCCGCTCATGTTGACGTTTCTGTTTGCCATACAGTCTTCTACACACTTTTTATTCAGCAGATGTCCATCAGTCAGTTAGGGACTAATATTATAATTTGCATACAAAAATGATCTGGTGCCATGTGAATATGCAGCATAGAGTGGATCTAAAATTGGTGATTGGCTTTTTAAAACATCCAGCATGTTTTTGATGGGAGTGTATGTGTGTTGGGCCTCTTTCCTCTGGATGCTGCTTACGGCGTGACCCCCGTGCAGCTGGTATCACGGCAAGATCAGCAAGCAGGAGGCCTACAACCTGCTGATGACAGGTACCATCCCTCCCTTCCTTGCATCAGGCCCATGATATGAATCATTCGTGGCCTTACCCCACATTCTTTATGCCAACGCAAGGTTTTGAACTTACAAATCCATTCATCATTAAACAAATGCTGAGCATGCACACCCAAACTCTTTGGCCCAATATCTCTAACCCTCTCTTCCCTTTCGTGCAGTGGGCCAGGTGTGCAGTTTCCTCGTCCGGCCCTCTGATAACACGCCGGGTGACTACTCCCTGTTTTTTCGCACCAATGAAAACATCCAAAGGTTTAAAATCTCCCCTACCCCCAACAATCAGTACATGATGGGGGGTAGGTACTACTACAGGTATGTAGGACTCGTCGTGGTTAATATAACGTTACCCCACATCTCATGATGTCCTCATGCGGTCAGCTCATTGATTCTTCATCCCCTCTTGCAGTGTTGACGACATCGTTGACCATTACAAGAAAGAGCAGATTGTTGAAGGCTACAACCTGAACGAGGCGGTTTCAGTTCAGGTATGTCTGTGGTGGTCTTACAATATGGCTGATGTTACAACATCAATTTAATACACACTGATCCACAATTTTGTGCTCAGTGCCAGACTACCGGTATCTTCTGGGATGGTTTTGGCTTTAGAGAAATTAAAAAATGTGTTGCCCAGATAAAATCATATAGGTAGTGGTATTTGGATTTCCTGTAAATTAAATTCTGCCGTAGCATCAAGAACAAGTCCTCTCTGACATCGTGGACGGAAAGGAAATCTACAACACCATCAAACGGAAGACGAAAGACGCCTTCTACAAGAACATAGTCAAAAAAGGCTACCTCCTATTCAACAAAGGTACATCATCACCCCGGGCCTCGTCTCCTCGGAGTGACACTGCTAGATGCACCTCATGATTGTCGTACTTTCAACAAGCCCGTCGCCGCTGTCTGCAGCTCCATAATGACCTCCATTATGTCTGCTCCTCACACGCACAGGTAAAGGCAAGCGGTGGAAGAACCTTTACTTCATCCTGGAGGGGAACGACGCGCAGCTCATCTACTTTGAGAGTGAGAAGAGAGCCACCAAACCCAAAGGGCTAATCGACCTCAGCGTGTGCTCTGTTTACGGAGTGCATGACAGTCTGTTTGGCAGGTGAACACTCCTCTTTGCATTGATCCAAAAGGCTGACTGTTTGCTTCTAGTGTGATCACTTATTGAGACGCTTAATGGCAGAAGTTGTTGCAAGATTGTATATCTGTCATTGGCTTTACCCTAACATGGGGTTTTCTGCTCCCTTTTTCTTCATTTTTTTTCCCTCCTAGGCCAAATTGTTTCCAGGTTGTGGTCCAGCACTTTAGCGAGGAGCAGTACATATTTTACTTTGCAGGGGAAGCTCCAGAGCACGCACAGGTACGTGTCAGGGCTTTGGAAGGGGGGGGGGGGGGGTTGGATGCGTGTGAAGCATTTTCACTTGCTGATTGCCTTGCTCATCTGTTTTGCAGGACTGGATGAAATGCCTTCAAACCTTCTGCAGTAACCTAAGGAAACCCACACAGCAGACGATCAACAAGAGACTGAGACAGGTAAGGACCAAGAGGTGAGACGGCCTGCTCGTGTACCACTAATAACTGTGTGACTGCTGACCCGTGGTGTGTGGGACTCCTGCCAGGTGAGCAGTCTGGTCCTCTACGTGGAGGAGGCCCACAAGCTGCCCGTGAAGCACTTCAACCAGCCCTACTGTAACATCTACCTGAACAGCGTGCAGGTGGCCAAGACACACCCCAGGGAGGGTCAGAACCCCGTCTTCACGGAGGAGTTCATCTTCGAGTGCGTACACCAACCCCTCGCCGCACCCTGCCCTGAACAATAACAGCCGGCTCTATCTAAGCTGTCGTTCTGCACAGATCTCGACAGTGCTTGTTTCTCACGGTTGACCGCGTCTTTGTTTGTTTTTCTCTTCAGTGACTTGTCGTGCGAAATCAACCGATTCGAAATCAGCCTGAGCAACAAGACGAAAAAGAGCAAAGAAAGTGACATTTGTACGTGTGCCTTGGGTCTTGGGAAACAGGCCCAACAGACCGCCTAATCCTTCCACCAACATACGCCACCCCCCACTGACCCGGCCTCACATCTCCCGCCTCTCCCCCCCCCCCCCCCCCCACAGTGTTCATGCGCTGCCAGCTGAACCGCCTGCAGAAGGGCCAGATGATCGATGAGTGGTTCCCGCTCAGCTCCCACGTCCCCCTGAAGGGCATCGAGCCGGGGTCGCTGCGTGTCCGTGCCCGCTACTCCATGGAGAAGATCATGCCAGAGGAGGAGTACAGCGAGTTCAAAGAGGTCGGTTCGTTGTATGATTTAAAAGTGTGGGCCACCGGGGCGCCCCAGTAGCGCACCGGGTTAAAGCGCAGGAGTGGGTCGCCCTTCTCTGTGGAGGTTTGCGTCAAGTGAGTGCGGATTAGTCCAGCAGCCAACGGCCGTAGTGTTTTGTTTTCGACAGATGGATACGAGAATACATAGAATTCACTTTGAAACATCCAAGAACTACATTTTCAGGTGGTCGGGATGCACCAACTCATTTCAGTAGTGCTGGTTTTAGAGAATGGTTTTACAACATCCTATTTACATGGATGTATTTTCTCAACATGTTTTCTCAGTCTCGTGATTCCATTTCCAGAATTAACCATCGGTTCATGCACATTGCAGGTCAAAAGCGCTATGCTGCCCCCTTGTGTACATGTGACGCGTGACATGGACTAAATGCTGGCAGTTCAGCGCAGATCCACCTCATGTCTCCAAGTCACGGCGTGGATCCTTGCTTTGAAATCAGCTTAACTGGCCCCCTCTGGAAGTCTCCAGGGAGAATCACACCGGCTCTCCATCTGTGTGGGAAAGGTCATGCGGTGTGGTGTTTTCTTCCTCTTTGTAGATGATACTCCACAAGGAGTTTCATGTTATCTACGACCTGGCCCATGTGTGCGGCCAAGACCGCACCCTGCTGGCCAGCCTGCTGCTCCGGATCTTCAGGCACGAGAAGACAGAGGCCCCCCTACTGAGGACACTCAACGACAGGGAGATCAATATGGAGGGTAAGAGCCAACACTAGCCAAGAAGCTTAAGTCTAAACGATTATGTGTTGTGGGGTACAATTGTCTCCTAATTTCCTTTTACTTGTTGCAATTTATATGCTCCTCATTTAGCAAATCAGCGATTTATATTCACTTACTCATGCATGGATTCCGGTTCCGCTAGAGTCTAGTTATATTAATTGATGCATTATTGATACATATCAGTATTTTATCGTCGACATCGTCTCGTATCCTTTTATTACATCGCTTTCCGATTGACGTGGGTGCTGCCGTTCCGCAATCTCCATCTCCCCCTCGCTGGATGAATGAAGTACTGATGTGATGCCTTGTTCCTGTAGACGAGGCGACCACGCTGTTCAGAGCGACCACGCTGGCCAGCACGCTGATGGAGCAGTACATGAAGGCCACCGCCACGCCCTTTGTCCACCACGCCCTCAAAGAAGCCATCCTCAAGATCATGGAGAGCAAGCAGTCCTGCGAGGTAGGACCGCGAGTGTTGTTATGGATGGTTCTCTTTTTTTTTTACTGCTGTGTGTATGTACACTGTGTCAGACACAGGAGCTTTTGTTATACACCACCACCGACCTTCAAGGTACAACTGCGTGCCTCCCATGTAGACCACAACAATAACAAAAACAACTCTATTTTTCAATGCACATCCAGTGGCGGAGCTATATATTACTTTGTTTACGACTATAATAATTGTCCTGACAGCATACATGGAAATGGGGCGTAGCGCCTGTCAAATTTGAACTGAAATGACAAAGGACAGAGCATTGGCGTTGATCAGCAGATATAAATGATGATGGAAACTGTGCAATTAACCTTCATGTGGATGAGGTACGGGATCCAGTGTGTCTGACCCATGGCCATCCCTCTCTCTCGTTTCATTGTACCAAACTCTTATCGCCGGCACATTGACCCCTTTACTCCAACCCTCCGTGTCCTCAGCTAAACCCTTCCAAGTTGGACAAGAACGACGATGTGAACCTGAACTTGGCGCACCTCCTCAACATCCTATCTGAACTGGTGGAGAAGATCTTCATGGCCGCCGAGATCCTGCCACCGTAAGCACTTTGCTCTTTCTGGATCGGTATTGTATTGTTGTGTCCACGTGAGAGGTGGTAGTTCACATACACCAACACCCCCCCTCCTGCATTATGCATCAGTGTCATCTCGATCAACTCAATATGTTTACATGGATGTTTCTAATGCAAACATAACCAATCAGGGCGGCACAGATGCTTGGTTTTAATTGGAGCAAAGTGCCTTGCTCTGACGCATCCAGCCACAGTGACATTGGAGTAGCACATTGATTGTTTTGTTTGCGATGATGAAGACCCATTGCTAAATAAGTCACTGCCATTAACATGTGAACCTGACCTAACGTTACTGTTGCTCTGATCGATGATAGGACACTGCGGTACATCTATGGCTGCCTGCAGCAGTCAGTACAGCAGAAATGGCCGGCCAACACCACCATGAGGACCAGGGTCGTCAGGTAAAACATGCAGCGACGCTCGCCAATATATCCCCTGAAGTGAAGTGGAACACTTCTATTGAATGAAAACTAGGTATTGTAATTTGTGATTCTGTATTTAGGATAGCATTAAAGTGCTGGTTCAGTTGAGGCTGACCTACCTTCTGCTCCCACAGTGGCTTTGTGTTCCTACGGCTGATCTGCCCTGCCATCCTCAACCCCAGAATGTTCAACATCATTGCTGGTGAGCAAACACACACAAACGCACAAACGTAATGGAGGTATAACCTGCCATTGGCACCCAGCTGTGTTGGAGTCAGATCAGGGTGGTGACTCGGGGCTTGTTTTGTGCTGCAGACCCTCCGTCCTCAATAGCCGGCAGGACGCTGACTCTGGTGGCCAAGTCGGTCCAGAACCTGGCCAACCTGGTGGAGTTTGGTGCCAAGGTAGAGGCCGCTGTTCACCCCAACCCTTTGATTGGTTTCCAAACGCCCAATCATACAACAATCAGCAGTCAATTACGGCGCTAAAAGATAATGATTTATTTCATAGTTTAATTTGCCAACAGTTTATGGTTCTGTGGACAATTCTTTGAGGAGGCTGGAAGTCAAGGCTATGACAGCAATTTAAGCAATCCCTAATTGACCAGTTCTTTGTATTCTTCTACCTCAGGAGCCCTACATGGAAGGAGTGAACCCCTTCATTAAGAACAACAAACATAGGATGATCATGTTTCTGGACGAATTGGGGGTGAGTTACATCCGTGTCTGTGTTACGTGTGCCACGCGTCTCATCCCAGCCTGTCGTGGGCTCAGATATCAATAGCTGATCAATAACCTGTGCTGCAGAACGTTCCAGACCTCCCCGAGACGACTGAGCACTTTAGGACAGACCTGTCCCGGGACCTAGCGGCACTGCACGAGCTCTGCGCCGCCCACTCAGACGAACTGCGCATCCGGAGCAACCAGCGGGGAGCTCAGCAGGTCAGACAGACCCCCCGCCCCCCCCCATATCTCCCCGTTAATTTTTCTTGTTCAATGACGTCCTATTTATCTCCCTCACCCTGTAGTTTGACACCTTTATCAGTGGCATCGTTCCCGTGCCTCTTGATTAGCTTGAATTCTACTCTATACCACTTGTGTTTAGTATACCTTGTTCGGCAAGTCCTGCTCTAGCCAGAAACTCCTCCCCAGGGCTTGCTACCGTGTCCTGTCCATCAGAGTACGTGTACTACTCATTTGTAAAGTTTGCCACACATCGCGTCTCAACGTCCCTTGCGTTTGTTCTGTGTCCCATGCAGCACGTGTTGAAAAAGCTGCTGGCCATCACAGAGCTCCTGCAGCAGAGGCAGGATCACTATGCCATGTCCAATAGCAACAGGTAGTACTGCCCTCCTCGCCTCCTCCTTCCATCCCTCCGCCAACCCGGCTCTCCCACCGGAAGGGGACACACATGGAGAGAGAGAGAGAGAGAGAAAGGGGGGGACCTAGCATGCTCGACCCTTCATCACCATGGCAACCCCCTCCTCTTCCTCCACCACCCTCCTCCTCCTCCTCCATCTCCTCCTCCAATAGCCACCGCCCATCCTCAACTGCCTGCCATCTCGTCCCCATCCCCTCTCCTCAAAAATAAGAGCTATGCAACAACAGCGGCCAAATGCAACAACCAACACAGTAGCTGTAAACAAAAACTAAACACTCGCACCAGTGACTCTGACTGCTGTATGCACATGGGGAGGGCGTTTTTGTTGCTTGTGTTCCTTGCTAAATAAGCTGTGTTCTGTGGTTTGATGACTCGGGTACACGTGATTCCCATCACTACAAGGGCCAACGGTTAGGAGTGACGGAAAGCGAGCGTCTGTTGTGCCAACAATGTTTTGTTTTGATAGCACAGGTTGCCAAAGTGTCCCCCCCCTCCCCGTTGAGGATAGTTGACTGACGCTAAGAAGCTACTTCTCCTCTTTACTTATAACTGGATTATGAGCGATTATGCTTTTTATACTGTAATTAGTGACCAATTTATTTGTCTGTTGTGACAGTATCTGCTCAAGTGCTGAAGCTAGCCTCTGTCCTTTTTGTTCTCTTTGCCTATTCATGTTTTTTGTTTTTTTTTAGATTTGGAGAAATCTTTCAGAAAGTGGTTATTTTATATTAAGAATAAATTCTCTTGCTGGAATCATGAGTATATAAATGAGATGAGTTAATTCCTTTTTTCCAAAATGTTCCTTTGATTGGTTGGCTCAGACTCCCTTGAAACTTGTTATCAACGGACAAGACAATCAGAAACCAAGCTAATGGACGTGTTTACAGCAGTAACATACAGATTGTATCAGACCTGCATGCACTTATTAAACTTGTTTTAGTTTAAGTATATAAACAGTGTCATTGTCCCCAGAAAGAAATGGTGAATTGTGTGCACAGAGAATATAAGACGCTAATAAAAAGACATGTAGAAAATATTTTTATTATTTTACAAAACTCAAGAGGAGAAACTGGGAGGGTATGGCATTAATTTAAAGAAGAATCTGTGGCAAACGGATCTCCTTAAATAACACATAATTTGGCTTAAAAATCAGTCTTCATCGGTCCATTCCTAAAAGTAAAAAAAAACGTTTGTTATAATTGCCATTACCTCTGATTTATAGACACTTGTGCATTATCGTAAAGTATTTCTGCCAGAGGAAAACCCTGTGGCAGATGTTCTCGTGTTAAGCGACCGGTTGCTTACCTCGTCTTCAGTACGACACTGTATTTTTGCGACATGGCCATCCTCCTCGTAGCCTCGTTTTCTCTTGCTGCAGTACAGAGAAAGCAAGAGACGGCATACTGGTTACTATAAATCAGTGGGTAAGGTCAGATAAAATAACGTTTTGTACTGTACTCAGTGATGGCTGTGGCTCAAGGTTGTCTTGGCAAGCTGTCGTTTTTACGAACTCTAAACCGACATCTACCGTCTCCTTGCATCAATCCCACCTCCCCCCCATACCTTCAAGCCCATTGTCATGTGGTCACTTAGGTACAGTACGTTCCCATCTACGTTCTCATGACCATCATATCATGGTAGTTGTAGTTCCATTAGACAATTGCTTGAACTTAAAACTACTAAATAATTTTGTAGTTATTTTAAGTCTTTTAAACAAAGTTAATCCTGAACTGTAATATCTTATTTTCAATTGAACAGCTCTTCAAATGCTTTTCAAACATGTCCGCTTACTATCTTGCAGGACGGAGTGTACCATTATGTCACTGGCCGCTGCCATCCAGGTAATGTGAATTAGCAAGTGCCACCAGAGAGGGAGAGACAAAGACAATGCTCGGAACGACTGGCCAGTCAGCTACACATTCTGGTTCGGCGTGAAGGGACAGAAGATCTAAACTGAATATGATTTTGCTAAGCATGTAGCCATGTGCAAAGCCCTTATTGGCCGTTTTAAATGCAACACTGCTGCAGGAACTCACTTTCTCTGGGGATGACGCCTGCAAATTTTGAAAACCTTCCAAAGCCTATCCGCGACAAGTTTACTTCAGATACTTTCGTGTTTGTGTATGGGGGCTGGGGCTGGGGGGGGGACTACGGTGAAGCTTCTGAAAGGAGATGTGGATCTCTGAAGATGGACCTGAGATACATTTTGAATCATTCACTGTAGAGGCCTCCCCAGAAGTTCTCCTGAACAGTTTATATCTCCCGCTTCTTTATTTTACCTTCGGCTACATGGACACAGCCGTTATTTCACCTTTACAATGCAGTACGACACAGAAGGCAAGTATGTAGGTGACCTGGAAAACCATGGTTTGGGACTCCTTCACTTCTTTTTTTTCTATGCCTCTCCCTAAACAAACACTTTGACGAGGAAACCGAGTCGGGACAGAGAGGCGATCCAAAGCATTAAAAAGTAGCACCGTCTGCCATCATCAGGGAATTCTAACTTAGAACCTCTCTCTCTGACAAACAAAACAAGCCTTAACTCCCTTAACCTTTCTGCACAGCAACCTCTAACCCTTCTACGCGGGACTTCACCACACAAGCTCAAGTATTCGTCCATGTGTCGGGGGAAACATGCTAAGCCGGAACCCAACATCATTTTATATGCCGCTTTTCGCTTGTTAGTATTATCCACATAGGCTTGTGCTGAGGGGGTTTGTGTAAAGGTAGCTGAAATGGGTTGAACCATAACGAAGTTGTATGACGTGCTAACAAATGATGTGTGTAGAGGATATCTAAGCTGTCCTGTGCATGTTATTAATAACCATAGATGAAGACTTGTTAAAAGTGTATGGGCCTACATATATGCTGCTCTTTAGAAACTTCACTAAAAGCTTCCGCTAAGACCGGAGAGAAAACAAAACTGCTTTCATGTGTTTACAGTCACAACCATAACCATATGGTTAATGCGTGCGGGACTTCTCTGCGTTGAAACCTGTGACTGTACGCAACTGTTATGACTGCCGCCAGGGATCCGTCCCTCACAGCTAGTAATCCCTTTGAATCTGTGCCTGCCAGAACAAGAGTTTACCAAACTGTTTACCGTTGATGCACTATCGCTACCACAGACCTCGACCGGGTGTCAAGGAGGATGACCGGGGGAGGGGGCGACGGGGAGATTGAGCCTAAGTCAAAGTCTCCTCCTCCCAGTACCCCGCGATAAGCAGCATAGTCTTGGTTGTTGTAGGGTAGGGGTGTGCGATGTGCTGTTGTATTTCCTTATTGTATTTCATATTAGCCAATGATGTGTTCCTTTTTTTATTTTTCTACCTGATACCGAACCTCAATCTTTTGCATCTTAGATACAACCTGGCTGAATAAAAAACGTTAGTACGTAGAACTGTGTGAATCGTTGTGCTTTTATCCCCTTTTTTACTAACATCTTGCAACTGTGTATTCTTTGTTATGGCCTGTGAATAATGCCTGATTGATATAAACGTTGCTAAAATCTGAAATCAGAACTACAAAATGCTGCTTTATGTGCAATGCTACTTAATATGCATGATCTTTTTAATCCTTGATATATCATAAAAACTGTCCACTTACTTTGTTGACGTGTTAAACTCCAAGTGGACCCTCTCCAGCTTCTCTTTGTAGGCACTAACTTCTTCTGCTTTAGGAAGTTCATAATCCTTTATAAGCTTCTTCATCCCTGGATTAGAAAAAGACATGCCCTTAAACAATGCGTAGTTTGGACAGAAACTATGCTAGTGCCATCTTGTGGTGGAAAGTTGTATCTGAAGTTTACTCACGTCTCATGGATTCATTAAGTTTGACGATATACTCTCTGTTGTCCTTCATCCCCATGCACTCGCTGAGGTAACTGGGATCGAAAATATAATGCAGCTCATTATCTCCATGTTTTATACCTTCACCCTACCACCATGCCCTACATTTACTAATGTGTGTAGCAGTCACATGCACCTTAAAAAGTAAGCAAAAACTGCTTATTGTACAGTTCGTTGTAAGATAACCTGCTGGAAAGAGTTGGAAGGAAAATCTAACTAATCCATCACAATGTAAACATAGACAGTCCGGCACATGCTATGTGGTCCGCGGTGCCAGGGGGATGACCCACCTGTCCATGTTGAGGCCTGCCCGCGAGGCGCTGTTCAGGATGGCAATCAGGGCGATCTGAGACGGGGCGAAAAGCAGCCCAGCGTCCGTCGTGTTGGCTCTGGTCAGGAAGTCATCGGCACTTTTCCTCAGCGACTCCGGGTTCTCCAGCGGGGGGTACCGGGTCTGTTCACAGACAGGGGTCATGTGCATGTTATCCACTGAGGAAATAATATAAAAAAACCTCCACCTAATGGACTGACATCGTTGTGATGGGGTGGAGAATATCAACCACAACATGAATAGATTTAGATAAATTCCCTAGCCAAAGAAAAGAGTATACTATGATCGTGCTGTCCTATATATTGTATAATGTATTCGTACTTATACTAGAGTGTCTGATTGGTTGAATGATATAAAAGCAGTCCATGATCCAATATAATTCTGTTGGTGAGAGAGCAGCTATTCCTAGGAATGAAGATGGGAGAAGGTGGTGATGGTGGTGGTGGGGGGGTAAACAACAAGCTTCTCCCAGTGATCCACCCCACCTTGATGTCTATCAGCAGCCCCTCCATTGGCCTGTACGGAGTGTGGACCACCAGGTGAAAGTTGAGCTGTTGGATGAGCAGGAGCTCGAACTCCAGGATCTGCTCCAGCACCCTCTCCTGGCCGGCAGGCGTCTCCTGCAGCAAGTTGCCTACAAACTGAGTGCTGGAGACGTTGAACTCGTCCACTTTACAGGACAAGTAAGCACAGGTCAGCCTGGGGGAGAGAGAGAGGGGGGGATCCATCATTTTAATTGAGGATTGGAAGCTATTTCATGCATTTCACTGCTGCTAGGCCAATTCCTATGATATGAGATGAACGATTTCAACCAGATCGTCATACGCTTCCACAAAGGGCCATTAGAAGGGCCACTACAGTTAATCAAATGTAAATCAATGTACAGAGAGTCTCCATCAGATGTTAAAAGAAAACAATGGCAAGGAATTAAACACTTTGATTTTAAAGGAATAGTTTAACATCTAATAACCCTAACTCACATGATAATCCTGGGGTGGTATTCCATTAGGGAGTTGTTAAGGTAGAACCTTCTGAAGAACATGATGGCTGTGCCCTGTAGAGACAGATGTGCAGCGTCTCTATTTGAAGTGTCTAAATACATAATGACGTTCTGTAACAACAATCTGTTTTACATCAATATGGTATAATGATGAACGTACCACAACGGCCTTTGGCATCGTAGGCTTGAACGCATTGCAAAAGTCTAGAAGTCTCTTCTCATAGTATCTGAACAACACCTGTTCCTCGTACCGCCCCAACAACATGGACTCCTTAAGGTAATGACGGTAAAGACATATTACTGTTATGGTCAAAGAACAGTTAGCAGATACATAGTAAAGGATGGTGTTCAGGTCGTCTGTAGGGGGGTGGGGGGGCTTACCTTCCCACTCGTTGACAACTTATTATAGCATTTTGTGTTCGCCTCGCATCTTAATTTCTCCAAAGCGTCTTCATTGTCAAATATCCAAAACGTTTTGTGTGAGCTATTATGATACATATTGAGTACCTGGAAATTGTCAAACAAAAAAAAACGTACTTAGCAATTACTTGTAGTCATATAGTTTCAAAGATCACAACACAACAGCCTCACCACTAACTCAAAACATGTCGCCTCGTCGCTTGGTTATGACGTTGAATTTACCGTATCTTCTGATAGAGAGCGCGCAAAAGAAATCCAATGCAATGCTGATTATTGTTGATTTGGGTGATCAGAAATCTTTTTTTAAAAGTAGTGCCACATATATCACAATAGTATAGCTTATATAATATTTAATTTGACTACATTCATTATATTCAAATCATTTGTAAGCCCGTATTCAAATGGCGTGCCGAACTGCACATAACATAATCAGGTGACATAAAAAACCTATTTTGAATTTACATAAAAGACAAAGTTCTCTCTGAGATGTGCGGTCGTTCCATTCTGTCGTTTATTAACAGTTAGGCCTTATAACAACCTAGTCGTCGTCCCCCCCCCCCGCCCGCCCTCCGTTTCGTTTGCTATGATCCGCTGGCCCACAGGGTTGCAGTGTGGATGGCTTTAATCTAAATGGTGCTTGTACGGAGAAAATAAAATTACTGAATAAATACATCAGTATATAAATAAGATTGTAATTGTTAAAAAAAAAAAAAAATTGATTATTAACAAGATAAATAGGAAGGACTATGGCATTATATAAGCATGGCCTAGGTCTACATGAAAATCTACAAAAATATAATAAAAGATAAAAGGTATAAACATACATAATTATTGATAATTTAGGAAAGAGCGTACCAGCCTTTCAATGATCTGAGACGTCATTTGGCAACACTAAAGACGTGACAAAAAATATATACATTTGTGCTTTGTAGGCCTTCTGTGAGCCTGCAAAGTCATTACCCTTCTCAAAATCCAAAGATTAAGCAACCATGTTCTAAGGTGTAGTGTTCTAAGGTGTAAAAAAAAGATACTTTTATTTTAGGCAAGCTCTACTTTAGTAAACTGCTTATTCTGCAAAATCACTAGCTTTTTGCTGTTAGATTGAATAAGCTAACCGGAATTGAATCACACTGTATGTTTAGACAGAGCATCCCATCCCCGCCAGGTTTTCCGTATGCCCTCATTTGCATAAACATGAGTAATTTATGAATAATAAATGCCCGTGTATTTGGTGGGAGCTGTTAATTTGCATATCACCACAGCTACAGTTTTATTTCATAGTGCGGTGTTATCATGAAACATTCAAGCCAGGCATACACCCGCATCAAAGAAATAATGATTTAACAGGTATGTGCTGAATACTTTTATCTTAATATCTTTCGGTAAATCTGACAATATTTCATCGTGTACGTTTTGACTCTGATTTCTGTGATGCGCTGGGTCGCTGCATGTGTGAGCGGCTTCGGTATCCATCGCTTCGTCTTGCCCTGTAACTTGCATAAACATGAAGTGCCAATGCATTATTGATGAGACCAATGCAACGTTTACTGTATGTACGCCTGTGTGTGCGCGCTCACGAGGGCATGGGCAGTGCTGTGCGTGTCATAAAGCGTGCATGTGTGCACGCTTTATGTGTGCTTCATGTGTGCTTGCCTTGTGAATTTGACAAAAAAACCTTTCTTCTACTCTTTTTCTTATGACGCCGCAGTAAGCTGGGTGGTGTTTTTCTCTTTCCATTGCGTTGTGATGCAGGGAAACAAGTCGGCCTGAAGCATCTAATAATTAGACGTTTTTGTCAAAAATAATAATATAATTAATTAAAAAATAAAACCATTTTTTTTCGCAAACATTTGATTGCTAGATTTAATTTAAAATATTCACAAACGCATAACGGCTGTGACGCAAATCATAAATCATAATATATCAGAGAGAGAGAGAGAGAGAGAGAGAGAGAGAGAGAGAGAGAGAGAGAGAGAGAGAGAGAGAGAGAGAGAGAGAGAGAGAGAGAGAGAGAGAGAGAGAGAGAGAGAGAGAGAGAGAGAGAGAGAGAGAGACAGAGAGATGCAAATCATCAAGTCCAAAAGATAGATAAGACTATAGACTGGTAAAGTGATAAAAAGGATTGTGTGTAGAGAGGGAGGGATGGAGAGAGAGAGAGAGGGATGGAGAGAGAGGGATGGAGAGAGAGAGAGAGAGAGAGAGAGAGAGAGAGAGAGAGAGAGAGAGAGAGAGACAGAGAGAGAGACAGAGAGATGCAAATCATCAAGTCCAAAAGATAGATAAGACTATAGACTGGTAAAGTGATAAAAAGGATTGTGTGTAGAGAGGGAGGGATGGAGAGAGAGAGAGAGGGATGGAGAGAGAGAGAGAGAGAGAGAGAGAGAGAGAGAGAGAGAGAGATAGAGAGAGAGAGAGAGAGAGAGAGAGAGAGAGAGAGAGAGAGAGAGAGAGAGAGAGAGAGAGAGGAGGAGAGAGAGAGGGATGACAAGAGAAAGATATTGTATAGTGGATGTACAGTTTTTTCCTGCTGGGGATAATGTCAGGCACTGCGTCTGTGCTGCTGTGACTAAAGGTTGCGCCTATGCATTCTGACACCGGGTATGTTCTGGGAAATCAGACTTTGCGCCATCTTCCCATCAGTCTGATGCATGCCTCCCTAAACAAATTAGGTTTATCCCCAAAAATCGAGACTGGCCTGCGGTTTATTTTCTTCAGCACCAGAGTCTGTATATTGTAGTCACATATGAAAGCGTTTGCGGGAAATGACAAACGATTGCATAGTATGACTCGCTTGTTGGATTTGTCAAATGTGCTGTATTTGGCGTGCGTGAAAAGATGTGAAACCGAACATGAGGATGACAATGATCACATTCAACACTATCCAGTGCTCCTAGATAATTCATGTTATGGGTTATTCTCTCATCCCTCTTACAGTGCACCACGTCAGTGATTGTACCAATGTGTTCTCCCTCGTCCACCGCCATGTGTTGACTTCCCAAAAACCACAGCAGCCAACAAATTGAAATCCCGAATTCACCCACCATGTGAATATTAATTACCCTGCCCTTCTTCCCCCATGTAAATGCCCGGCCCCCATTTGCACACTGGTTGCCATGGTTACAAGGGGGATGGCAGGACTGATGTGAGTGCGCTCCTACCAAGGACAGAAGTGCAGGGCGGGGGGGGAGGGGGGGGGGGAGGCAGGTGATACGTCTGGCCAAGCCCGCGCCCTAACGCTAGCATTACGGCCGTACGGCCAGGGCTCACCTACTAGTGTAAATGTTATTTGTGAGTGTGTTCGACGTCGGGCAGATGACATGTCAACCGCCTTTACTGCCAGTGGAAATCACCGGACGTGTAAAGAAGATGCACGTTGCATATGCATGTGATTATGGCCGTTTATATGCATTTAACAGTGCCCCCCCTCCCCCCCCCCCTCCTCCCTTTTGTGTTTGAATGTCTCTGAACATTGTGTATAGCCTATGTATTTTTTTTGCTGGCATTAAGCAGTCAAGGCCCCCCATCCCCCTCCCCTCCAGACTCAGACCCCCCCCCCCACCACCACCACCACCACCACTCTAATTGAGCTTTGTGTCTACCACCATCTCCATTCAAATCCACGTTCATTTGCATACTGCCGTGGTGCGTCCGACAGCTCCCCAGCTGTACAGTATGGATCTAAATGAGGAACACAGACCCACTTTACGTGCTGTGAATATTAAACAGGCCTGCACCAGGGATGGACATCCCTTTTTCTTTTTTTTTTCTCTCTTCCCTGGAAATATGGTGGAAAGGAAGGGGGGTAAAAAGATGGCAGAATCAAATCCCTTCATTCGTTTGCCCCAAATATTTATTACAGCTTGGCAAGCATAATTTGGTGCAAAAAGGAAGATGCTTGACTTAATATTGTTCTTCTGTGTATTGTTTTTTTCCCAAAGCAAAGAAATGCAATATTGACATGAAAAGGTACGAGAGTAATATAGTTGGTGATGTAAGATTGGCACAATTTACAAAGTAGAGCAGATCAGAGTTGCACTAATACGTTGTATCTTTTCCTTTGAGGTTATTGGCCACAAGTTTAAGGCCAACGCAGAGAGCATATTGATTGTTATGTGCACTCTGTCGTTGCTGCATCATTTCTCCCCTATTTCTATATTTCTTGTTGGCAAATCAGTTTGCAACTCATGGCTGCTCGATTTACCCATGGATGCTCATAGGATTCAAGCAGGTTTAGAATTGCATTAGTCTTGGTTATGACTTGAATGCTATTTCCCTTTAGCTTTGGTCATTGTCTCGGACCTTACCTGGGGTCCTCCAGACTTGAGAATATTTGGGAATTTCAGAACATTTGAGATGCTTGTTTGGTGCACAGAGGCACAGAACAAAGTCATATTTTTGAACACACACAAACACACACACACACACACACACACACACACACACACACACACACACACACACACACACACACACACACACACACACACACACACACAATAATTCACAGAATGGGTTAAGCGCTTTCTTAATGGGAACCTTTAAACCCCAAGGCAAGCTTTTCATTTCCAACATATTGGCAGGATTTGTGACATTTCAACTCAATTCTGGATTCAATCAAAGCTATAGCTTAAGGGAGAGCAGAAATGGCGAGGTCTCTCTGCTACAAATCTCACTGTCCTTGCTTCCCTATATGCATTGAACTTCCCCAGCAATACTAGTTAGAACCAAGTCAAATTAGATGACCGATTTTTACATTTTACCATGAAGACACTTCAATCCAATCACAAACAACACAGACGTGCTGGGATTCGTTGGTTGGAGTACAATGGGTTTGATCAATGTTAGTGTGTGTGTGTGTGTGTGTGTGTGTGTGTGTGTGTGTGTGTGTGTGTGTGTGTGTGTGTGTGTGTGTGTGTGTGTGTGTGTGTGTGTGTGTGTGTGTGTGTGTGTGTGTGTGTGTGTGTGTCTCTGTACTCTGCAATTAAATGCCACCTTGATCTACATTCAGAGAGCAATAGGTAGTGGGCCATAGAGTATGTATTGTATCTTTCATAGGACACAACCATGACGATTTCTGCTAAATGCCCCTATGCACTACTTCTACTACTTCTAAGGTAGTGGGTGCATACTGTATCTGCCTATGGTTGAAAATAAATGGCTTGTTAACCAAGGGTCCTTTCTCTTGCTATTGTGAAAAACTTGGGATTTTGTGTGTGTGTTTTTGTGTATTGATATTTGGATGAATATTTGGTATTAGACCATGCAAATTAATAGTTTTATTACTTGACAGGTAAGGAATTATATGTATATATATTTATTTATATGTGTGTGTGTGTGTGTGTGTGTGTGTGTGTGTGTGTGTGTGTGTGTGTGTGTGTGTGTGTGTGTGTGTGTGTGTGTGTGTGTGTGTGTGTGTGTGTGTGGGCCGGTGTGTTTGTGAGAGAGAAAGAGAGAGAGAGAGAGAGAGTTTTTTCTAAATCTCATTAAATATAGAACAATGGATGCATAATTGCAACCATCCTTAAATGAGGCTATAGGGGAAGACTCTTTAATCTGAATGTTTTTTCTCTCGACAACCTCTTTATCTAAACAAAGGTTGTTTAAATCTAACCATAAAAAAAAATATTCTATAGGAAAAAATCTGCAATATATATACATTTGACTCACATATTCAATAAAATATTTTCCTTGGAGAAAATCCGATTCTAGAATAGAATCGGAAATCCGATTCTATTAGTATCACAAATGAAGATGATCCAAATGGTCACTTGCATGTTTCAGAATTGTAATAATTTGAAACGTAGAATCAGAGATCCACCATCATACTGTATAATTCATTAAAAACATAGAATCAGATTCCCTATAATACTGTATTATTAATAGTTTGCATGCAGATAGGAAACAGCACAGCCTTGACAGAATGCATAGAAATAAAACCACACTCATATTCCTCTGAATATATTTATTTGAAAAAATAAAATAATAATTATCACACCTCATACAATGCAATGTTTTTCATTAAAAACCTGTATTATGAATTATTTGGTAATATACTTCTTATTAACGAGTAACAACCCAGGTATTTTCCAACACTGCTCATTGTTCCTTCTGTGGACAATGAGTAGTTGAGTGAGAACTGAGAAGTGGGTGTCGGCTGCTGACATGCTTGCGCCGTAATGACTGGCCCCCTCCCCTCTTTTGTTTTCCTAATTGCTGCCGAGCTATTTGTTAGAGAGCTCTGATAAGTGTGACCACCCTCCTGCTGGAGATTCACTAGGGGCCACCTGTCGACTTCCTGTGGACTCCAACAAAAAACCCTTGTCAGTGGGCTTAGTCATTAGCCCTCAGTCTACATCCCCCGTCTGATAAATCTGATGTTTAAAGTACATTCATTATTTCAAAGCAATCTTTGTGCGCCAAAAAAATGACATTTTTTTCGGAATATTGGAATAATCCCAATTTAAAATTGTATGTATACACTTTGTATCAGGAATGTAAAGTACTGAAATCGTTTATACAATATTATTATTAATAATGATGCAGAGTCAGACTTTGATAAGAAGAGTATGTTATTTTTTTAAATACATTTGTGTGGTGCTACTAAATGCTTTTCAATCATTAATTGTTAATATATATAATAGGAAAACAACAGCATCAATGCAAGAATATGAATTGCAATAATCATAACAGCAAAACAAAAAATACTCATTATGTTCAATCATATTCCATCCACTGATTCTACCCAAATAGGGTCTCTTCTTTATCTGCTTTAGTTTCACTGAACAATATCAAAAATATATAAAATAGTAAAATAATAAAATACAGTAAGCATTTATGTAGTCATAATCAATCTAATATGTTTCAGATATATCGAAGTATTGATCTATCAATGAGAAAAAAAGAAGACTGTATTTCCTACATCTCCACACACACAGACACAGATACACAGACACACGCACACAAGCACACACACACACACACACACACACACACACACACACACACACACACACACACACACACACACACACACACACACACACACACACACACACACACACACACACACACACACACACACACACACACACACACACACACACACACACACACACACACACACACACACACACACACACACACACACACACACACACACACACACACACACACACACTACTCCTACTTTTCACTAGATGGGGCCAGATCCTTATTGGATAGAAACTGCCGATTGAAAAATGCATCGAGAAAGCACATTTATTCTCCCAAAGTACACATTTTCAAATGAAAATGTAATAGATCAAGTGTTATCAAAAATCTGTGAGAAACACATTCTATTGTATTAATGGTGAGTCTTTGATCTGATCAAACAGGCCTATGAGAAATAGATGTATGAGTCGTGTAAGAGTTAGACTGGAAATGTCTTACACATATTTCACAAGAAATGTATAATAAATAGATAAAAGAAAAGAAAACAGAGCACCGCGTTTGATGTATGTCTGTAAGTGCGGTCGTGTCTACGTACGTGTCTGGTGCTACTTTTTTTTGCAATTCTGGGGAACAGTAGTTTTGTGGCCCCACTGACAAAAGATACATTCAGGGGTTGGGATATTTAAGATTAGTCAAATAATAACCGCAGTTTATTTTTAGCAGCAATTTTTTTTTGGGAAGTATTCTTGAGGGTTCAATTAGGTCTTTCACACAGTATCATCATGGCACCTCTGTAACTGGGAACAGTGTTCCGCTTGCATGCATTCCCATGTCTTACAGTCTTCCTCATTATACTCCGCTCTCCCTCTCGTCTATTTTTAATGTCCTCCTCTGCCTCGACCACCCCTTGCCATGCAGCAGCCCCCTGTCCCCTGCATCCCCACCACCCTTCATTAGCTCATGGATGTATTATGGGCTGGCTGTTGTTCGCCCCGTCCCGGCCTCTCAGTAGGCCTGAATTGCCCTGGGAAAGCTTTAATAGTCCTACACACCACCGGCACTGTGCGGCTCAATGGCGATGACAAGTAGCCCCCTTGATTAACCCGTGGATCTGTTCGAACGGGAGCCACACTTTGACCGGTCTCTTTCATTCAGCCCCTCCCCCACCACCACCTCCCACCGCCACCCTTGTCCTGTCCCCTCGCTGAAAGAGACCCAATAAGGCCCAGCAGGTGAATGTAAAGAAACGCGGGAGGACTCCCCTCCGATTGGGGCCTTTTCAGAGGCGGAACAATGGCGCCCGGCCCACCTCTTGTACGGCCACATTAAGACCCTGATTAAAGCTCCTCTTGTTGACCATTGATGGAAGGCGCAAAACTAAAACCAACAAAAACTTGAGCGCTGCTGGGGCCGGATAATGGGGAGAACAGCGGTAATGCCAGCAGCTCCCCCCCTGGATCTGGGATGATTAGCACGCCTTTGTTTTCATAGTGGGAGGACATGGTGTCCTAGAGTGACGTATAGAGAAGGAGGGGGGGCGGGAGGGAGGGGGACAGAGAGAGGGAGATGGAGACAGAGAGATTGAGGACTAGCGGAAATAAGGTGGCTTGGCATGCTGAAAAGGAGGGGAAATAACTAAATGATGAAATAGATTTCTTCCTTTCATTCTTTCTTTCTTTGTCTACTTGTTTTGTGGTTTTTCTGCAGTGTGTGCCTGTCTGTGTTTGTCTATGTGTTTGTGTGCGTGTGTGTAAACTGTACACCATTAATCTACACAATGGAGGGGCTTTGATGTTCTCCCAAAAAGTAGTGTTAAATTTGCATCCTTTAGAAAAGCTTGTTAGCATGTGCAAATGTACCGTTGTTGTTCTATTTACTAGTCGGGCTTTGATCCAAGCGGCCGGTGGGTTGTACGGCCCCGCATTTCAAAAGCTCTTGAATACTCAACAGCATGTGCTCGTGTGAATCCCTTTATTTGGGGGGGGGGGGGGGCTCGAAATTGTAAAACATATGATTGGAATATATGAAAAAACAACAACTAATGTGGGTTAGGCGGTCAGGTTTTATTGTAGGGATTGTTTTTCCACCATATTGTCAAGTAAACTGCCTTTTCTACATGTTAATCCGTGTATTAGAATAGCGTGGTGAGGTGGTTGATGGCATGGGAAACGCTAAAGAGTGTGGACTTGTGTGTGTGTGTGTGTGTGTGTGTGTGTGTGTGTGTGTGTGTGTGTGTGTGTGTGTGTGTGTGTATGTGTGTGTGTGTGTGTGTGTGTGTGTGTGTGTGTGAGAGAGAAAGAGAGGGGGGAGAGCGAGGGAGAGTTTGTATGCGTTGTGTGTCTCGAGAGAAATAAACACTCCTCATGAATCCATAAATATTGCATTTCTTTGTTTGACGGATGTTTGACACATATTCATGTTTCCTCAACAAATTCCACTGTCATATTCTATCTTTTGTCAGTCATTTTCCAAACAGCAGATCCTGACAATTATCCCGTAGAAACTCCTGATCAAAACCCCCTTATTCTGAGTGCTGCCGGGCTCCCCTCCCACCCTGCCTCTGTGTGACTTGTCTTCCCCGCGTACCGTCTTCATTTGATTCCACCCCTGCATATCGCGCCACTCATTCAATCCGCACGCGGAAATCGTATTCACAAACTGTCTGTGTCATCTGAATATCCCCAGCCTTTTTCTTTCTCGTACTCTATTTGTGTTGATGAGGCACGGTTTACTGTGAAGACGAGGGCCAGTGGTGCTGTGCTATGTTTGCTTATTCTTAATGCCCACATCATTAACAAAATGGTGGTCAGGATTAACGGTTGTCTGTTTAGTCAATGGCGGCTGGATTCTCGCCAGAATCTATTTGCCACTGGCCCCCAATCAGGTTGGACTTTCATTGTTGTCGTTAGAGCACATTATCGCATTGTGAGAACGTTAGGATTTAATCTATACATGCTTAGTACCTGCCTCCCTATTGCTTGATATAAATATGCAAGGCGCAATTACCATAGCCAAATTATAATGTGCTTTCAGACAACAATGCAACATGGTGCAGGAGGTAAGTGACTACAATACTGGTCATTGGTCACGTTTGTTTAATTCTATTTGGCATGTTGGAAATAAAAGGAGATACATGCAAGGGATTACTCAGCATTGGATCATTCAATGGTTTCTGCTGCTGCAGTTAGCTGGTGGCTGATGCTGGCACTAATTCACTGTTTCAAGAGGAAGGAGGGCATTGTGTGTTTCGTTTTAATGGCATGTGGTCCACTCGCTGGCAGGCGTGCCCTCGTGCACTTTGGAAAGAGTGTAAAGAAAATGGTGGACCTGAATGTGAGTATGATTCTTCACCTTTTTAGGGTACAGATTTGTATCGCACAGTTGCGTGGGGTATTTATTCAAAGATAATGTTGTTTTATTTTCATTTATATTAACATCCACTTGACACTACACAAAGTACATATTGTATCTGTACTATGATTCTTTGTATTTACTTTGTATTTTCATCGAAAACTTAAGGATATTAATATTGAATCGTAATCCAACAAACATAACAAAAATCGTTCTATTTGGCCCAAATTAAACCTACAAATATCAGGTGATACATTTTCTAGACAGGTAAAGCCAAAGGGAGAAATTAGTGGAGGCCAGAAGGCTACAGCTGGTGCCTGTGAGCACTGACTCCTTCATCTAGTGGAAGGTAATCACAACACGCCAACTACCTTAAACTGCCCATTACACAAACACACACTACCAACACACAAACACAGACACACACATCAATGCAGTTACACACGCGTGCACGCACACATGCGTGCACGCACACACACACACACACACACACACACACACACACACACACACACACACACACACACACACACACACACACACACACACACACACACACACACACACACACACACACACACACTAAGGCACTTACACACGTGTGTCCTTGCACACATCTACACACACACAAACCCACATGCAACTACACAAACACAACCTATCATGCACACACACACACACACACACACACACACACACACACACACACACACACACACACACACACACACACACACACACACACACACACACACACACACTTTAGGCCCAGCCGTCCGCCTACACTGTGGGCCTCGTAGCCTCCCTGCCTCTTTAACTTCTCCCCTGTGCTCCTTCTGCCTCCCACTCTGCTGTTCTTAGCCTCCAACCATCAGACCCCCCCCCCCCCCACACACACACGCACACACACACACACACACACACACACACACACACACACACACACACACACACACACACACACACACACACACACACACACACACACACACACACACACACACCTCTATGAGTCAGCCATGGCCGTGGCTATATTCGGGAACATCACCGTACAGAGCGCCTATATAATGTGCCTTAGAAATTGCCGCCATGGCTTCAAGTGGAAATCTAGCAGCAAAACATTAGAAAGATAGCAATGAAATATTCAATGAATAAAATGAAATAACTGATCTGAGGTGTTTCAAAGATTACATATTGATTGAGTTTTCTTATTCCCTTCATCCCGTGACAGAGAATGAATAATGTTGTGTTATAGTTGTGTTTTTTATCTTTTTATCTCTGTCCTGCGGGCTAAATCCCCTCTGGCCCTTTCATTGGCATGGGCTCTGTGCTCTTTCCAATATACTCAGAAAGCCTTATTTGGTCTTAGCCGAGGTGAGGGTAGCCTCAGGCAACCCAAGAACCGAGGAAAAACCACTTCGGACCAAACACATATCTCTGTTTCCTTTATTTGCATCTAGTTCTACTCCCTAGCCCTTTGGTCTCCCTTTCTCCCTACAAGATGGACATTACATTTCCCTAGCAGGCTGCGAGTGGGATGGGAGCGAGGGCCAATCCAGGATCAGAGCTTCAGGGGTCTTTTCTTAAAGCTCTGAGTTCAACTGGGCTAACTTCTGATTTCCTGTCACCTCCTTTATTCCTTAGAAGGATCAAATACCCGTACCATCTTTCAGACACGCTTGTGAGGGTAAGACAGAGGCTGAGAATATGGGCATGGAACATGGTGATCTATGGTAATGACTCATAACATGATGGTTTTCATGTTATTACACATGTAAGATTTAACATATTATTTTCCATGGAAAATGTACATATTACCTCTATTTTTTAATGGTCTTGCTTCAATGGTACATTAAAAATATTTCAATAACACCTCAAAACCTAGAAAAAAAAACATAGCATTTGTCTTTTCTTCAATTCCATGTCCTTTTTTCGAGTGTGAAATTGCGGTGAAAATGAAAGCGCACGGTGGTTATGTTCGCCCAATCGCAGTGTGCCTGAAGTAGACTGGCAGCCATGACACCACCCCTGTCCTCCCATTCACCTCCTCCATCTGACCCCCCTCCCCCCTCACCTCCACGCCCCCCCCACCCCCCCCACCCCTCCACGCCCATCCTCTGGTCTTCACAGCACAAACATCCGCCTGTTGTCATACACTCGACCTTGGCTGACAGCGCAGGGCCATGGAGAGGGGGTTGAGTGCGCGCACGGACCCTCCAACACGAGCCAGAGAGGGGGGCCGCACGCCTGGTTGTCACTAGCTCGTCCGTTCCCCGTCATCCCAGATTGGCGTTGCGGACCCAGACAGCGCACACAGACACACATGCACACGCACACACACACACACACACACACACACACACACACACACACACACACACACACACACACACACACACACACACACACACACACACACACACACACACACACACACACACACCACGAAGACACACATGCATATGGACCACAAACACACACATATCAACCTAACACACACAGACACACACACACACACATGCTCCTACACACTCATACACACAGAGGCATATTCACCATACACACACACACACACACACACAAACACACACACGCACACACACAGACGCATCGCATGCTTGCTGGCGAGTAGTGTGCTCCATCTGACCCATGAGGATGTGGATCAGTGCAGAGGGACTGACACCTGGAGCAGCGGCTTGCCAACAAGGCTGCTGTTGATGAAGTGATGCTCTGAATTAAAAGTGTGCTTGACGCTAAAGAGGAGCTAACGTGATTTGCCTGGCTAACGTGATTTGAGTTGGCACACACCGAGATGCGGGGTAGCCGAGTGCTACAGTGTGTGTGTGTGTGTGTGTGAGTGTGTGTGTGTGTGTGTGTGTGTGTGTGTGTGTGTGTGTGTGTGTGTGTGTGTGTGTGTGTGTGTGTGTGTGTGTGTGTGTGTGTGTGTGTGTGTGTGTGTGTGTGTGTGTGTGTGTGTGTGAGAGTGTGTGTGTGTGTGTGTGTGTGTGTGTGTGTGTGTGTGTGTGGAGTTTGTGTATGTGGGGGTAACAAGATGCTATTAGCCTCACAGAATGACCTCCACCAACTATACTTAATCAAAACTGGACGAGGATTCAGCAAAAATAATCCACCAATACTGTCCAATCCTGGATGTATTTGACGTCTAATGCTATAACCTAATGGTCTTGGATATTTTCTTTGCAGTATGCAGTTCTTGTGTTTGTATCGCAATTAATTAAATATATCTTGAATTGAACAATCCCTGCAATGCTCAGCTAGGTTTGGTTTGGTTATAAATGCAATTTATTGTTACATATTCATCCATCTCCTTGCGCTTAAAATAGCTCTCAAAGCACCATACCATCATCCACATTCCCCTGAGAAATGGTTTTGATGTGGTCCTCTTTATTCCCCAGAGACCATCACGGGTCAGAAATGCTGAGCTGTAGAGAGAAGGATTATTGATCCTCCCTAGGAGTTTTCAGGAAATATGTAAGAAAAAAAACCTTCATATTAGGACAGCCATTCCTGTATCTTAAATGCCGTTTGTGCTTCCTACTCTCAACCATGCTCCATGTGGAAATGATGTCCTTTTGCTTCCCATATTAATAAGGCTAGGGCTGACTTGCTTCAGCCTCATCACTTCCAAGAGCCTTCATCGGCCCTTCTCGATGGCACAGTCTTCAGGAGAAGCAATCCCTCCGCCCATATGACGGCATACACACATTTGACACCACCCCCGCTGGCAGGGGTGGTGTCAAAGATAAGGTGTAGAAAGCTATCCTGCAGTGCAGAGAGGGGGTTGGGGGAGGAACAGGAATTCCCCTCTCATTAAAGATCAACCGCCTCTGCCCTCCACTATAACGAGGCCTCCATCTTTAAAGCAAACAAACCAGTCTTGAAGTCTGGAAACAAGAGGAACAGCCTTTTGGAAATCGCAGAGAGTCCACTCCCATATTCAGCAGTGTGGCTCCGCTGGCCATAGCTGGCTGAAGGGTGACGGCTGATGGGGTAATGTGAACCGGGTCACGGATCCCACGCAACGCCCAGGAGACACGGGAACGACGCTTGATGCTCTGCGTCTTCATCTGGTCCTCTCTGATATGTCCTCTGCGGTGTCGTCTTTGTGTGGGATCCAGGGCCCCTTAAGAAAAGCCCCCCCCCCCCCCCCCCACCCCCCCTGCTGTGCCTCTAATCCTGTCTTAGAGAACCAGAAGGATGGCCTTCTCCGCTCCCTCTTCTGACCTTTGGGCCCTCGTGCTCCTCACACTGTGTGAGGGGATTAGCCAAGCAGGTGTGGAGAATCCTCGGCAGTGCGGTGCCAGGGATGACCCCGCCACCCGCTCCCCTTGAGGCCCAGGTGAGGCTCTGTGACGGGCTGGATACCCCGGGCTGAATCCGCCTCCCTCCGTAGCCTCCTAAAGGAGGCGTCCTGAAGGGCGCCAGGTATGGCCCCGTTAGGCCAGGGGGGGCAGACCCCTATGGCCCGACACACAAAGAGGCCCATGATCACCTGCCACGTTTAAGATCAAATGAGGGCTTTGATTGGAAGGCTCCCCCCTCCTTGTCAAATCGCTCTCCATGAATGCACAGGAAGGCCAGAGAGCTCGAGTCCGCCACCCTCCCTCGGCCTCACCTCCCATAGACCCAAGGTCCTGTTGAGTGCTGCTAACACCCTCATATTTCAGCACCAGGTCCCTTCACAGTAGCCATCAAGCTCTTAATTCCTACTCTCAGACCACCACTAAGTACTCTGATGAATAATTGACCTATAATCAACCCACGGCCAATGGAGGTTTCGGTCCCAGTATGTCTGCTCTCATGCGGGGCTTGCATGTCAAGATGCAATGAGATGCTAATCAGACTTCATATGTACAGGTCTAATCTGTATGATCGCATTCAGGTGCACTTAATCCACTCCACGGCAAAGCAGCTAGCCAACGCCGAGGTAGCATTACCATATCGGTTCAGCGATAAGGCTGGACTTTGAAATATTATGATTTAGACACTTTTGAAGGGAGCTCGTGTGCTTCCTATGCTAAGTGGAAACCACGGCTACACGTTATTTCGTGACACCACAGTTTGTTGCGCGACTCGCGGGGTCCAGTGGTCAGAGTGCTAAATAACCTCATCAAACTTAACTATGTGACAGGGTAAGTGAGGGGTGGGGCCATCTAGGTGCCTAACACAATACCCCTTGTCAGTCAATCGCGTTCCCGGTGTGAGGGAGGTTGGCCGGGTAAGTAAAGAGGAGGGCGAGGAGGGGGGCGGCCACTGGCCCTTGGGTCGTTACGATCGGCCTTAATCCGCAGGCTAATAAGTTCAGAGAGGGGCCATATGCTCCGCAGCAATGTGCGAGGAGGGGAGTGTCGCCCCATGCTACTTACACCGGGACGGCGCTTTCTCAGGTACCGCCCCCCCACGGCTGGGTCCTTTGTGCCGGGGGATCAGCCCTCTCCACACTGTGAATGGGCAGAATTGATTAAACCCCACCGTATAATTGTCAGCAAATCCCAGCGAATCATTTCCCATCCATTTGAAAAGCACAAAAGTGCTTTTCTCTTTTTCCCCCTTGACTCTTTTCCCCCCCCTCCTATCCTTTGCATCCATACCCCTTGTTGTCCTTTCTTTTCTGTCTTTTTTTTTGAAGGGGACCTGGTTGTGTTCGTCGGTGAGGGCCGTGCACTGGAACAGTACGAAGAGGCCGGAGAATTGGGAGTGGTTATAATCATACCTCAGGCATGTTTAGTTGGTAAGACTGTGTCGTCTATAGTTTCACATCCAAGTGGTTTAAAGAGCCTGGATCTTTTTTTTTGTGGCCCAAAACTGCTAGAAAGGTGTTAATATAGGGATGAAGAGGAAAACAAGAATCTTATAGTCTTAAAGAGAATATATAGTTGAAGTATAATTTTAAAAGTGTTATCGACTTATGAATGCTTCGCTATGCATCTGCTTTGTTTGTATTTCTTGCCGCCCTATTTCTTGTATGTTAATATTCTCAAACCACAACAGTCTATTGCTATCTTAAAAGCAAACCAGTGGTTTTTATTCAATTTTAGCATGATTGCAAAATGATCCCGAGCAGGACTGACCACCAATCCACCCATCTGACATATGTCTCCGAACCAATCAATGCCCTATTAAGCACACATGTTTAACACCCATTCATTGATCTGAGTGGTCCCAGGACAGAGGTCCTCGACTCCCTGATCTCACTCATTTAACCCTTGACCTCTAATTTTGCAAATAGAGTTATTGTAGAGAAAATTGAATTAAACTTTCTGACTATAGTTTCAAATATTAAAGGAAAACAATGTTAATAAACTTAGGTCCCACTGAAATATGTAATGTCTACATTTGTTGAGTCATCACTGAAATCTTAATAAAAAATACATGTGCCAAATCAATTGTCAGTAAAACGAATGATGTAATGATGTATAATGGTAGTAGTATTAATAGTATAGTGGATTTTAGTGTTGAACTATATCACTGGTAAGTTTTCTTTGCACTAAGGGTCAAATGCAAATCAGTAGGGAACAGTCTCCCACCTTGTTAAACCCTGCATTGATCCACAATGTTCATGTTTGGCTTCCATTAGCAGATGAAGGGCATTGTTTGTGAGAGCGATCTTCATGCTAAGATCTTTTAAACCTCCCCAGCATGTAGATTTATGAGTCAGGGGGCAAGGGCACTGAGTGCAGCCAAGCATATCCTCTATGGCCCCTGAAACACAAGAGGATGATGATGAGCACATGGTGACTGACAACGGGAATGAAAACCGGTAGGAAGGAAGAGAGAGTCCCAAGTTAGGCAGTGGGAGACTTATGTTCTCAAGATGGAATGATTTCTTTGTATGCATAAAATAGACGTAGCAAACCATATGCATTAATATGGTAAACTTAAATGTTGTCAAGAAACGTACTACTTCTAGCCTCGTTTTTCCATGCAAAGTAGTTAAACCCAAGAGTCAAAGACCTTCCCTCTAAAAGCCTCTTCTGCGGAGGTAATTATCGTCCTCAACCTACATTTCTGCATCCATAATCGCTCCCCATGCACATTTCCCCGGCCCCTTTCCATAATGTGCTTGATGACGTTGAGTTTTGTAAGTAGCTGTTCTTTTTCGTTTTTTTAACAGAAAAGCAGGGAATAGCTATTAGGCCTGTACATTATTGTACTTTATTAAAATTCAATGAATCAGCCTACAGGGTTTTTAGAACATCAAGGTCATTTGGAAGCTGTTGCACTGTTGACATTGGCAGCGATCCATGCTAGTTCTTAAGTCCTGCTTAATGCAAATTACCAAAAAAATATTTATAAAAACATCTATTTATTTTTTATCACCAAAAAAATGTCATCGAAACAGTTCCACGATCAAATTATATTATGTGATGAATCGCCCAAGTGTACGTGTGTGTTCGTGAGCTATTGGTCCTGTGTCCGTATCTCTGTGACCCCTGTCTCACCCATTAACGATGTCCACTCCCTGGCTAAGAGCCGACAGAATGAGCCTCCTGGGACTGGCAGGGGAAGGGGGGAGGGCCGTGCCCTTTGACCCCTGGCGACGACAGTGGTTTGACCGGCATGTGCGCTCTTGTCCGGAGGAGGTCGACAATGGGACCTTGTCACGGGCCTTAAGCAAACAGATTAGGTCAAGCGGTTGTGACATGGGAATGGCCAACT
>NC_079417.1:9870597-9878097 GCF_026213295.1 Gadus chalcogrammus
ACACACAGGCATGCTTACACACACACATACGCACACGCACACATACATACACACACACACACACACACACACACACACACACACACACACACACACACACACACACACACACACACACACACACACACACACACACACACAAAGACATATCCAAACACACACATACAATTGTGAGCACACACACACACACACACACACACACACACACACACACACACACACACACACACACACACACACACACTCACACACACACACACACACACACACACACACACACACACACACACACACACACACACACACACACACACTTGTGCACACACACACACACACACACACCACACACCAACTCACCATGACAAATTGTTACTGTACAACCTGTTACTGAACTGAAATTGCGCTTACTCGTGGATGACATTTCTCCACACATTGTTGTTGACTATTGTGTGTGTTTATGGTTTCATCATTTGTAAAAAGTGATATAATAATACAGTCCTGTCATGGAGCGGCTGGAAATAAACTACTATAAATCTATTCATATCTGCAAATGTAATTAAGTCATATTTTGAAAGTATAAATGTATGAATGTAACCCTGTACTAAAAGTCCAACAAAAAAATTATATTGACATACTTTCTGCTAATGTCAGAGAGAGAAAAAAAAATCCCATCCCAGATATAAGTTCAAATGTAGCACAATGGCATATTCATCATGACATTGTTGCCAGAAATATCACTCAATAGCGCTCGCAGCATACATTTACAAGGACAACCAGGTTGGCAGAGGTTGTCTTCTGAGCAGAGACAACCAACCAGACGCGAGGACACAAAAGGCCCATTGAAACTTAGCAGGGCAGTGCAGACCCACCCACGAGTGTATTCTCCTGTCTCTGTAACAAAGCACACACACACACACACACACACACACACACACACACACACACACACACACACACACACACACACACACACACACACACACACACACACACACACACACACACACACACACACACACGCATCTCCCATCTCAAGGGTCTGGCAGAGGACACAGCTTTTTAGACCCCCCTCCCACGGAACATAACTGTAATGTCTGACAACTACCTCCTCCGTTTTTCTTTTCTTGTCTCTTTATTTATTTTCTTTCTTTCTTTCTTTCTTTCTTTCTTTCTTTCTTTCTTTCTTCTTCTTCTTCTTCTTCTTCTTCTTCTTCTTCTTCTTCTTCTTCTTCTTCTTCTTCTTCTTCTTCTTCTTCTTCTTCTTCTTCTTCTTCTTCTTCTTCTTCTTCTTCTTCTTCTTCTTCTTCTTCTTCTTCTTCTTCTTCTTCTTCTTCTTCTTCTTCTTCTTCTTCTTCTTCTTCTTCTTCAGCTAATTTTAGTCTTCCCCCCTGTCTTTGTATGCCGCTGTGTGCTCCATACATCCCCCACCAGCACCACCCAGCACCAGGCCTCTGCTCCGTCACATCTCCCTCCTCCTCCTCTCCTCCTCCCTGCTCCTCTGGCGCTCTAGAGGAGCTATACTGCCAGCAGATAAGAGGAAATGAAGTCTCGTCTGCACAATTTAAAGCGCCGCTTTGAAGCCAAATGCGAAATAGCAGCTCTTCTAGTCTTTTTTTTTTTGCTTCTCTAGGCTGATAAAAAACATTAAAAAAATAATAAAATAAAATAAGGGCCCTCTCGTGAAAAACACTTTACCCCTCTGTGCCCTGCTCTCTCTCTCTCTCTCTCTCTCTCTCTCTCTCTCTCTCTCTCTCTCTCTCTCTCTCTCTCTCTCTCTCTCTCTCTCTCTCTCTCCCTTCTCTGTCTCTTCCCCCCCCCCCCCCCTCTCTCTCTCTCTCTCTCTCTCTCTCTCTCTCTCTCTCTCTCTCTCTCTCTCTGCGGATCATTGCTCTCATTAAACAGATTTGGGGTTGAGGTTGAAATTACAATGACTCCGTGGCTGTTAATGGGCACCAGGGGTTGAAAGCAGCGGGCAGGGAGAATGCTCCTGACATTTCTCTTTATGTGTCTCTTTGAGGCCGCAACCAGCACACTCAGATAGGTGGAAGGTGAACCGTGAACTAAGCTGCAATCAGGGGATTGATTACAGCCCCTTGTAATATTGATATGTGCCCATGATTATTGAAAGGGATTTATTTTTAGGTTTTAGGTTTCAAGGTGAAATTGAAATAGTCTGGGACGTCGGGGAGCTTGTTAGTCTGTGTCTCACATTGGATGTGGGAAATGTAGGTATTTTATTTTGATCTGACTAGTAACTGGAACAGGCAGTTCTGGTCCTTATTAGTCGTATCCCGGGAGTTCTTGGCTCTACACTCGCTAGAACGTCAGTGTGTCTGCGTGCTTGTTGTGATACTTCTACAGTATATATATGTGGGGGGTGCTGAGTCTACCTCCTGGTACGAACGGCACATTCCGGGAAGAGTTCAAGCATTACACACTCTGCAGGGAGTGTGTCGTGTGTGTGTGTGTGTGTGTGTGTGTGTGTGTGTGTGTGTGTGTGTGTGTGTGTGTGTGTGTGTGTGTGTGTGTGTGTGTGTGTGTGTGTGTGTGTGTGTGTGTGTGTGTGTGTGTGTGTGTGTGTGTGTGTGAGTGGTGCTAATATGAGAAATAAAGATTGAAGAGGTTGTCAGCCGTAGCGCCCCAGCGCAGGAGGAGGGAACGATTTTCTTTCAGGAGAGAGAAATGTTATAACTGGGTTGATAATGTCAACCCGGATATCACGTTGTTCAAGACGTTTACAGGCTTATTCTGTAACTGGCTGAGGTTATGATTAAATCCTTCATTAATGTCCAATAATGTCGATTCAAGCTTTCAATCTGCCATTATCAAGATGTTGCAATTTGCCTGTGTGTGTGAGTGTGTGGGTATATGTGTGTGTATTCGTCTGTGTCCGTGTGTGTCCCTGTGTGCGTGCGTGCGTGCGTGCGTGCACACATGAACGCAAGCGCATACGCACAGGTGCGCCTACGCGCTGCCGGGAATGTGTGTGGGTTGCACTTTGACGATAGCAAATTGCAATGTGTTTGTATGTACACCTTCCTGAGCAAAGACCTCTCCCGGTGACTGCCTAGGGCTGAAAGCAGAGTCTGCTAATCCTGCGTCTGCCTCTCGTCTCTGAGCGCCCTGCGTCGATGATGTGGTGGGGGAGGTGGTGGGCTGGGGTGGGGGGGAACGTTTTAGCCCCTGCAGTGTGCTGTAGGGCATCAGCCCTCGCCCGTTCACTCCGCTAACGCACCGCCTCTCCTCGGCTGCTTCAGTTCCATCACACCGCGGTTGTTCCTTCGCTTCCGACAAACTGTCGCTAGTGCGGGTGCTTTTTTTTTTTTTTTTTTTTTCAACCACACTCCTCTCTATCCATGTGGCTCCATTCAATTTACAGAAATGAGAGATGGCTTAAAAATAGGGAATTGACTTTGGACTGCCGTCCGAATAAAGTATGCGCACATGCACACATTTATATCGGTGTCGGCTGCTGAAGAGCACTCTCTAGCCGGAGAATCAAATCATCTACTTAATGTATAGCCTTATCTTGATTGGCACTCGGACACGGCAAGGCTGTGGAATAGAGTTGGCGGAACATGCACACAGCGAAGCCAGATGCAGCCTGTTTGATTGAAAAGGGAATGCAGACATCCTTAGTGGTGAACTCCAACTCCATGACAGCCAATGAAATTTAATTTGCCAAATGAATTCACCGAAACAGCCCGGCATTCACGACGCTATTCTGGGGATGGGAAGAAATCACAGTGTATCAAATGCACATCAAGGAACATTTCTCTCAACCGTTGGCTGACTCCTAAAGATTTTTGTTATATGTCCGACTTGTCGTAGAACGTGATCAAATAATGAAATCAGTTTTTTTCCCTCGTATATACTTCTTTCATCATGCAGTCCTAATAGGACCCCCTTCATCCTTTCTCTTAGTCCTCGCCTAAAAAAGACCCTGAAATTCAGTAATCCCGCCAATTACCAACATGGAACACTTGATTGAAAGGTGTTAACATGTAATAACCCCTATTTTTCCTGTCCGGCCCTACCTTGTGACCACATGCTTTCAACTGCTTTATTAGAACCAGAAGGCCGGACTCCTGTGGTGTTGGCGGAGAGGCCTAATGAAGGGTTAGAGATCGGGGGGTTTGAGTAGGAGAGGCAGGCGTGTGTGCGCGGTGCAAACTACCCATCCGCCTCATTTCCATCTCAGCACGGAGCAGCAGAATCTGTGTCATTCCTCAATAGATCGGCAGCGAGCAATCTTCACCAGAAGGTGTTCATTGATTCCGTGCGTAGTACCTGCATTTAGCATCCACTAATCCTCATGATTAGCTTGCAATGGTAGAAGAAGGAGATGGCTCTGATTGGTGTGTGTGTGTGTGTGTGTGTGTGTGTGTGTGTGTGTGTGTGTGTGTGTGTGTGTGTGTGCGTGTGCGTGTGCGTGTGCGCGCGCGCGTGCGCGCGTGTGTGTGTGTGTGTGTGTGTGTGCGCGATACGATGTCTATCAGGCCCCTAGGATCTCTGACGTCCATCTGCCAGTTGCTCTCGGAGAACCTTCCTCCTTGTTAGTAGAAAGCATGCCCACCCTCCCCCCCCCCCCCCCTAGGCTTCGGGCAGCCTACAAGATGAAACCATCATTAGCGAGGGACACCCCGGTGTATGCCTGCCGTATAGTGGCGAGATCTGGGGACCCAAACACCAAGGGGACCAATCATAACACGGCATCAGATTCCGCAGCCGCACACACACTTCCTGTTTCACAGATCTTAAACCACTCAACTTTGGGCCGATGTGAAGCTTAGCGAGAGGCCTACTTGGCCTTATTGTTCTACGGAGAGGGTCACCTGGTGGAGCTGGATGTGATTCTCACCTCTGTGTGGAATGGTGTGAAGCTATGATGGAATTTTGACGGGCCCAGGGGATGTGGTGTCACGGGGCGCTAAAGGATGTCACAAGTCAACTCGTAGGTAAAGGAGTGGGTTCCTGTAGGAAGCTGCTTTCTGCTTTAAAGATGTGGGTAATTGATAGAAGTGGTGGTGGTACCCCAACTCCCACAACCCCCCCCCACATACCCCCTGCTGAGTGCCATGGACGGATCAAATGTGGAGAGGAATAATATAAGCCATGGCCGTGTGCCTTTGTACTTCTCGGGCCTAATGATGGTCAATAGCGAGCGATCTAATAGAGGAAGACGCCGTCCGTCACAACTTTGAAATGTAATGGAAATATGGCTTGTGTTCGAGGGGAAACTCCCAGGGATGTAGGCTACACCCTTCACACACATTTTACATCAGCAAAATATAAAGTTGTTTATTATGGATTTTCCATGAAATGCCCACCCCGCTACAATTGGCATTGGCTTGCGTCCAAGTAGAGTGAGCCATAAAGAAAGCATGCAGTTTGTGAATGCAGAGGGTCTATCACAATGCTATTGCCAGGGCTTAATCATTACCTTCTGACCGTCCTAACCGTTATTGTCCAGCCCTTCCACCGCTAAAACTGCATTAGCATAACTCTCTTGCCAGTAGAGGTAATGGCGGCGTGAAATTGCTGTTGCTTCAACAGGACCTTACTCTTCCCCTGCTCTCTCCCTCCGGGTGCCAGGCCACAGCGGTGGGCTGAGACCATCTTCTATCCACTCTCTCCCCTTCTCCCTCTCCCTCTCTCTCTCTCTCTCTCTCTCTCTCTCTCTCTCTCTCTCTCTCTCTCTCTCTCTCTCTCTCTCTCTCTCTCTCTCTCTCTCTCTCTCTCTGTGTCTCTGTCTCTGTCTCTCTCTCTCTCCCCTCTCCTTCGCTTCCTCCTTCAATTCAAAGGGAATTTGTAACTGAATTTGAATTGGGCTGCGCCCCTTTACCGAGGACCGGGGCTAATGAGACATTTTGCCTTGAAATCCCAGCCCAAATGGAGAGGGCCCCGATGGGCTGAGGGCCCGAGACGATGCCTACCCCGCCAGTCAGGTGTGAGGATGCTCGCATGACTACCGCGAAGGGGGGTGGCAGTGGTTTTCCATATAGGGGGGAAAGGAATTAGGATAAGCCTTTGTAGGGTGAAGGCCCTGTCTTTTTTGCAAGGGTCGCCCCTCTGGGTTGCCATTGTGAAGTCCACGGTGTGAATCGCCTTAGTCCTGTGTGATCTGCATCTTCGCTGGATGGAGAGCGCCTGCACAGCGCAGTCCGCCCCCTGTTGCATACATGTATTAGGCTCCGGGTTTAAAAGGAAAGACGCCCGTGAGAATCTACAGGGGGGGGTGGGGGGTGGGTGACAATTAGATTGTGGTGGAGGACCAGCTCTAGCGAAGGTTGGCTCTTCTTTGGGAGGAATGATTGAAGAAGTAGAAGAAGAAGAAGGCGGAGAAGAGGATGGGGCAGGGAGGTAGGGGGGGGGCTGGACATATAGAAATAGGTACACTTGACAGTTTGTGGTCAGGGGATCATCCGAGAGACGCTGTGTGGCTGTGATGATGAAAGGAGCGGGGAGCTTGACGTGGCAGGGGTGCTACCTTTAATCAGGGGCCCCAAGGAGAGGGGCCCGCGGCCCACGGCCACCGCTAGCCACTGTCATGGTAATGAAAGAGGCTCTGGGTGTGAAGAAAAGAGCTAGCTTGTTACCAAAGTGCTAATTAATGCATGCGGCAAGCAGGGGTGTCCGTATGGAAGAGGGTTTGAGGCATTTTAATGAAGTGTGTGCGTGTATGTGTGCGTGCGTTTGTGCGAGTGTGTGTGTGTTTGAGTGTGTGTGTGTGTGTTTGTGTGTGCTTGTGTGTGTGCTCATGGTTGTTTGTGCAGGAGTGTGTTGTGCCTGTGCGATAGACACCTTGTGTTGTACAATGTGAAAGGTGTGCAAATATTGCAGGTAATACTGTGGAAATGTTTCGGTGACACGAGTCCTAAAAGTAGAGTCGCAGAGCAACACTGCATCCAGCGTGAACATTTAATAGAATCAAGAACCACGACGATTGGTTTAAAACAAGCTTCCGGGTGCTGTGGAACCAATCAGAGCGGACTCCATCCTCTGTGATCTTTTGTGTACCGCGCGCAAACGATACCTCATCGATAGAAATGAAAACACAGAGTCCATAGGAGAACAACTAAATCACCATCCTTCATATAGGCTACGGTGCCATCGCCCCGCCACTCCTCATGACACCTCACGTCAGAGCCACGTCTCGAACCGTCCGACCAAGGAGGAGAGGACAGCACAGAACAGCCCTCCCTCTCTCCCGCCGTCGCTTAAGGTCTCAATCCAGACGCTCCCTCTCTTCTCTTCCACGTCTCTCCCACGGTCGCCTGGACAAATGGGGCTTGGGGGCCGTGTGATGGCCACAGGCAGAGCATATGGCCCCAGGCTGGGTCCGTGTCTGGGGCCGTTAACGCTGGCTACAGGCGGACGGCATTGTTGCGCGTGTCACCCGGGCAAGACACAGCGAGGGGAGTGTGTCAGGGTAAAAGAGGAGGAGGGGCGGGGCGGGGGGAGTCTTTGTCCCTCTTTGGACCGCCCGCAACACCCCCC
>NC_079417.1:9888097-9908097 GCF_026213295.1 Gadus chalcogrammus
TCAAACAGAACCGATACATTCATTATGTGCATACTCCTCATCTTCAAAACATAAGACAAGAAGTCTATATAAGACTTAGTAGAAAGCTCTTTAAAATGAGGGGAATGGAGAGGATATGGCTCCGTCGGACTGTTAAATGCAATCTGTACATCATTCACCAGAAAAAAAGCAAACCAATGGAATTCATCAAGTCTTGACACGTTGACCCTTTGTGAAACAAAAAGAAAAAAAATCAGTAGGAAACCAAACGTTTTGAGTGATCAGTGCTCCACTTGGTAACCATCCGACGACAGTCTCGACAATCACATTTGACAGGCAATTGTCAACAGCAAGATACAAACATTTATAGTAGATACAAGTTGATTCTTCATGGAGGCATGTATGTCCCGATGCAAACAAGAGCCGCTGATTAAAGAGCAAGTAATAAAGAGCATCTCCGATTAAACAGAAGGCCGCAGGGTTGTGTTGTGTTGTCAAATATGAGCCGACACCAAATCCACACTGAACGGACATATGAGACTTGGCACTATTTCGCAATCAAAGGACCTTTGAAAATCAACTATATACTGCGTCGTTTGTTGTTCTAAACTGGCTCTAAAAGAGAGATGGGAGATTGAAAAAAAGAAAAGAAAAGAGAAACAGAAAGGGAGAGTGTCGATGCGCTAGCGATCTGCAGTAGTGGACACCCGCTCCTTTTGATCACAATGCCCTTTTAACGAGTACAGCAGCCCTACAGTATAGAGATCTCACTTGCACCCAGACCACACAAACACACAGACATTCCTTCAACAGGGCCTGGGTGCAGTCCCCCATTTTTGCCCTGTTATTTCTGCACCAAAGGGAGCTGAAAAACTAAAAGTACCCTCGTTAGTGTGGCTCACCTGAAGCCGGAGTGAATTCAAGGGGGAAACTGAACGAAAAAAAAACAAACAAACAAACAAACATCCACATCCAACAAGTTGCAATGAATAAAAAAAACTCTTGTTTCGTTGGGCAGCAAGTTGACTTTAGACATGTTATAGTTGGCTTTCAAGTTAATCCACACTCTCCCACAAGTTGAGGGTCTCTGGTGGCCACAGTGGACGGGCCCATGGTCCATGGCAGACCGACCTCCACTGGGGCACTCCACTGGCAGCTTGTCCCTCTTCAGTCGTTCTGGAAACCTCCACAGGCATCCCCAGACCTCCTCCTGCCCCTTATCTCTGACCGATGTGCTGGGCCGCCACACATATCGCTGTTGCTTCACTTTAAGACGGTTACATAAACAACTGCACGTACATTGGGACAGCAGTGCAAAAGTAGGTAAGGTCGAACCAGACCCCAATGTTATCCCACCTTTGAAAACAAACCAGGGTGTTTTAAATGGGCCGACAGGATTGTTTTAACCGATTTGTGCTTGTTTTGGTTAAGTGGCTGTCGGACATGTTACTTCGCCACATGATACAACACGTTGAATGATGCCTCACATCAAATGTGGTCTTCATTTATGATAAGCAGACTTTGCCAAATTCACGCCACTGTCCCAAATAACGACACGTAAATGTTTAACATTACTGTTGTCATTCATATTAATACTACTAAAACAGTTAATTAAAAGTTTGTGAATACTGGTCTTTAAATAAAAAGGTAGTCGAAGAAGTAGTAGTATACTAGTAGTAGTAGTAAAAAAAAAAGAAAAAAAAAGAAAGAAAACATGACGAAAAGTTCAAAGTTCATCTGCGACGGAAGCACTGGGAGTAGGAACCGGAGGTCTTCGCGATATGACGGGGGGTGGAGGATGGGGGGGGGGGGGGGATGGGGGAGGAGGGAGCATGTTTAAAAGAGCCGGCGAGTCCTCACTGGGGGAACCCGGTTCCTCCCGGGCAGTCCTGTCTCCGCAGCCCTCGGCCGCCGCCGGGCTACGCCGCCATCAGATACTGGTGGTAGAAGAGGCCGAAGAGGGAGGTGGAGAAGAGGCAGGCGGCGATCCACCACGTGAGGAACGAGAGCAGGCCCCGGAAGAGCAAGGGGCTGAAGACAGTCCGGAGACCGCCCAGGGCCACCGAGAGCTGGGCCACCGAGGCCCGGGCGCCCTCCACCACCCCGTCCGGCGCCGCGTCCGTGCTCGGCGCCGCCTCCACGACGGCGGGGTCAAAGTTCATTTCGTGGAGGCAGGGCAGGTCTTCTTGAGGGTAGACCCACCAGGAGTATCCCCCTGTTGTGTGGCGCGCGAGGCAGAAGAAGATCAACGGAAGAGGAAGAGAAGGGGATGAGTGAGGTTGTGCGATAAGCTTAAATGCACATTTAAAAAAAGAGTTGGTGAAATATAGAGTAGCCGCTCACCCAAGGTTTTTAGCAGCAACGTGGAATGTAGCAGCATCACAAGCGGCGCCACATACTGTAGTGCGATCACGCACAAATAATAAAACACTCGTGCGACCTGGAACCCAGGAAGACAAAACGAGGAGTCGATTAATGTCATTGTTCTGGACGACCCCAAAATCTATTCAAAATCCAACAGATTTTCCACCGTTGAAAGCTCAAGAATCAGTTATGGTTCCACGTCGGCGCAACGCAATGACCGAGCAGACGCCTCGACGCAGTGGCGAACCTGTTTAGGTTCTGCGTCGGGTTTTAGTTAGAGGACCGATCGCAGCCCTTGCTGGATGCGTCGCCTCGACGCAAGGTTACAATTTTTGGAATGCGCACGTCAGGCCCTTTGCGTCGGATACAATGAGGGTCCGCAAGGGCATAAAGGGTCCGTAAACCCCCTTGCGCTGCGTTGACGTGGAACCATGGCTGAGCCTTAACACGGCGCCCCTTCAAGCGCTTCGACGGCTGACCCCCTCACCATCTTCTGCAGGTCGACGGCGCTGATGCGCCCCGCCTCCTTCTTCATCTGCTCCACGCCCTTCTGGGCCAGGTTGAGGTAGGCCTGCAGGTGGTGCCTCATCATGGCCAGCCGCAGCGCGCACAGCAGCAGCACGGCCCACAGACGCAGGGTGTCGTAGGTCTGCTCCGTCATGCTGCCCACACAAGAGAGCGGGTTGGTGGTGGGATCGTGGAAGCAAACATTTACTAGCGTCGGGGGCAAGGGCGGTGTCAAATTATACCTGGGTATAATTTGTTTCATTAAATCACATGACCAGAAAAAGGTATATTTAAAACTGAGTCTATTAATGGGACTAAAGCTAAAAAATTATATCCTTAAAAAATGTACTACAAGTACTAGTCGTATTAATTTCATTCCCATTATTCAAATGAACAATTCAAATAAAAGGCTTCAGCCAGAAATCGATCTAGCATCAACTGATCATGTGAATAATACTTATTTCCTGATGTAAATAATAAAATACAACACGCATAAAGTGTTGCATTACAACACGTTATTGAGATTCAACAGTCCAAGTCCAAGCACGTCTTCTGGAAGACCCTCAACAAAGAATTGTACATACATGCACAACTCTGCGGTCTTTTCACTCTTCGACAGCCAAGTTCCAACTACGTCACCTCTGCCTTTTTTATCTTATCCAAAAGGATGTTGAAACCGTTGCAAGTGCTTCTCTCTTCTGCTCATTGTGATGTTGCAGTGCACCTTTCATTTTTCATATCGATGAAGTGATGTGCTTCTTCCCCTTAACATCGACCAGTACATCTCCAAGGACAGCTAGCATGCAGTCTTTCACTGATTCAGGTTTGTTGTTTTAACCAAGAAACTGTGCCACATTGAGGAAGTCTGTTGTACTCCTCTCTTGTTCCCAACATGACCGGGCTATTACATCTACCCTCTGTTGGTAATTCAGAGAGAGGCTCTGCACTTTGATTCGACAAGCATGTAAACCCAATCGGATATGTTCCATTGAAGTTGGAGTGATTCGTGAAGCAGTGCCTTCTCAGATTGGGTTATTTTGTTACCAAGATAGCCTTGGGCAGATCAAACATATGGGCATTGGTATTGGTAATACAAAATATATATTTTGTTATTGAAAAATGTATTCTGATTCTGAGCTGGCACAAATGATGGCCTTAAATAAAATAAGGCCTGGTGTACATGATACAGAACAACACTCAAGGAAGAGATTGCCTCGGAACGGAGAAGCAAAGGCATAACTAGCAGATGGTTTCAAGATACAAGTAGTTGTTCCAGAGATGGATAACGCGAGTTGTATATTTGGGACTTACAAAGGCACACTCTCCTTCCCCAGCGTGGGGTTCATTATGTAGTCCTTGGTGATGGGCCTCACCCACAGCAGGACCATGATGAGAGGGGACAGGAAGTTGATATGAAGCAGAGTTCTAAAGGGGAGAGGGAGAGAGAGAGAGGGAGAGTCACACACCACGGCTTCTCAACAGCATCAAACCGACTCTGCATTAGAGGTGTGAGATGAGTGGAAATCTGACCAGTGGCCCTTTGAGCGAGCGAGTCCGGGAGAAATAAATATCTCAAATAGATTCCGGATCAAGTGTGTGGGAGTGTTGTCCCCACTTTTCCTAGCTCCCTTTGGTGAGATGCCAGTATAGCTCTCTTAAAATGTTTGGCCTTTTTTTTTTATTATCTCAATTTCAAGTTTATGGGAAAGCCAGCAGGTCTACGTAATCATCGCAATTTCTGCTAAAGAGGGCTGACAGAAAGTTAGCTGGTTGTGATGGCCTCGGCGGTAATCTGTGCGAGGGACAGGGTCTGCAGGATGTAAGCTCATGACAGTTCAGAAGGAGGTGGAGGCGGCTATTTAGGAGTGTCTGCTGTGTCCAAGTGGATTATCCGGTTGCTATAGCGCCTTGCTCGGCCCCTTCTCTCACGGTCATAGACACGGCACCCTGTGATTTCCGAAATAGAAATTTGGGGTGAACAGAGAACGAGAGAGAGCAAGAGAGAGACTCTTCAGCAGACCCGTCAGAGGGCTCTCACCCTGAACGATGCTGCACGCTGGACCCTTGGCGACAAGTGGAGAACCGCGCTGTACTTTTCATTACGTAGGGCAGAGGACATAGATAAGGCCATTGTGTGTTGTTGAGATTGTAGTAGTAGCTGTCTGACTATTGCCCGGTGTAGGCGGGGTAAATAGATGTATTCAGGGTCCAGATTAACACCTGCCACCAAGAAACGGTGGATTTGACCATTTCACAGGTAAAATATTTACAAACCACAAAATATCCTGCTTAGAAATCTTATTTTTTTGCTTAAACACATTTTTTTATTACAAGAGGCTAAACCTTGAGGGCCAAGGATGCAAATGATGGACCGCATTGGAACACATTTGGAACAAAGATAATGCATCTTAATCTGAACACAAGGTCACTTACTGTGTTACTTTGGCTGTGGTCAAGTTGAGTGCATCGAGGTGCATTTGGGCCAATCGCAGGCCAGGGAAAGTAAGAAAGGCTCCAATCAGAGAGCAGAGCAGGGCGAGGACAAGTTTGAAGGTCAGTTTCGATATGGGACCCCTGAGGAACGAGAGGACACAGCGCGGATTGTTAAGGTGCTCTGCAGGTCACGGCTCCACTCATTCAATTTGAATAAAAGACAAAGGGGATTGATGTTCTCTGCACATACTGAGAATCCAGGCCTTGGTGTTCTAGGAACTGCAGAGCACTGTTGGAGAAGTTGGCGAAACCTAGAAAACATAAATGGATAAAATCTGCTTTTAGTTACATGCACTGAAAAACATGCACTTGAGGTTTCCAAAGGTCAAACGTGGGGATACTTGAACGTGAATAACGATAGAAAGGCAAACATACCGTTCTCCAGGCCGAACTCTAAGTAGTTCTCGGTGACGATGAGGATGGCCATGGCTTTGACAAAGAAGAAAAAGCCGAAAGTGATGCAGAGCGAGCGCTCACCTCCCTCCTCCAGCTTAAAGTAGTGAGCCGTCAGAGAGAAAAGGCTCTTGCTGAAGCGTGGATGAGTCAAGGAAACAAAACCGTCGGAAACACGCACAATGTAAGAAAACTGTTTTGAAAGGAGCCATTATGGCTCTACACAACGCTGCATTTTAAGGCTGACCATTTTCTATAGAATGGCACATACTAGGTTTTCACAATGTCATCCCCAATTGCACTTTGGTAAACTTCACTCTCCCCCACAGTGACGTGCATGAATACTAAATCTCGCACAGCGAGCACCGTTTTTTTTTAACGGAGGCCGGGACGGCTTATTATTCCCCTGCCTTCAAGATTTCCCAATGGGCAAGGGCACAAACGGTTTGGAAAACCAACCTTTGTCTACAAGGTGACGCAACCCTGCCCTATTCTCATCATTTCAGCAGCTGCCAATGGTCAATTTAGTTATTAAAATAAAATGCAAATAAAATCGCTTTGGGAATCTGACTGTGTTCTTTTCACTGAAACCAAGCCATGCCTTTTTTATATATCATATTTAGCCACTGCTCATCAGTTCTCAATATTAATGGTCAATGCATCCTTATTCTCTGATCCTTGGTTCACTCCATCGTCCTCCTTTCATCCCCTTTGGGACAACCAACCAGCCCTGGTCAGTGAATATCCGGCCAAGCTCCGGCAGGAAACATCAGGCATCCGAACCACCGCATTCAGCTGGCATGGCCAAGATTGCCTCCAGGGGATGGAGGTATGGATAATGTGTGTATCATTTAACGGTCATTCGGCGGAACAAAATAGCAGGTGGGTTCTGACCACTGGAGCGATACAGTAGGAGCCGTCCGTTGACCACCCCATGGCCACTTTGTGTCAGGCTAATGTTTCACCCTTGCAGCAATGCGTCGAAGCCGACACAGATTTGGGTTTCCCGTGTTGGAGAAATAGATGTTAACCTTGGCCATGGAGCAGAGATGGCGATGAAGTGTGCTGAGTGCGGGGGGGCTTATAGGAGTGTTGTCAGGGAACAGGGGTCAGGCAGTCCAACTGGAACACACTCTTACCGATGAGCCTAAAGTCTCCAAAGGTACGGCTACAGAAATGTGCACATTGTTGATCCCATTTCTTTGTCGAAGCATGATAACTAGGATTTTGTGCATTTCGCCATTGTGTGTGTGGGCGCACAGCGCACATTTCAGCGCACATCTTGGCGCCACTTTTCGGAACAAACTATTTTCTCATGCTCCGGCTCCGTTTGCCTTTTCTTTGAAGGTGGCGACGCCAAAGTATCTGCTCAATGTATTTTTTATTTAATCTCCCGTTAGTTACGCAAAAGTGTTGTAGTGACACAAGTGACGTTAGGCATCTCTGATTATGTCTGCGTACCAGTTATGTGCACCGCTGTATATAGCCATGTCTTTATGCGTTGCCAAGGGATAAAAAAAGAGAATTAACATTTTAGAGTCAAATATTATGCAGACCGATACAAAAATAAACACAAGAAATCCGAGGAACAGCTGAATTCATTGCGAGTGGCTTTGAAGTAAAAGTGCATTTCGTATACAACTGAACAGTAATGGTAAACAACCAGCGCGAGGATACATGACGAAGGCCAGCACCAGCAGGCACCAGACCACACTGATGTTCATCTCTCCCGAGGGTTGGGCCACACTGTAGTACAGCTCCGTGATCAGGTACACCACCGTGGCCGCCACCGTGAAGTCCACCAGCCACTGGAACTCTGGGAAATAGTGGAGCGCTGTGGAGGACGGGCACGCAACGAGCGTTAGGAAAATGCGTGCTCATGGGACTTGTAGTCTTTTGCAGAAGAATTGTGAAAGGTTGGATTAAGAGCTCACTTTGCTGGTATCGTGTTTGAGAGTTAAGTATTATGAAAAAAAAAAAAGGGTTACCTCATTTTTATTTACGGTATATATAAGCATAGGGTGGCTTTTAGGGCTGTAACGATACGCGTATCGAAACCGAAATCGCGACACTCGAAGCCACGAACCTGTCTCGCAGTGTGAGAAGGCAGAAGCGCGATATGCCCTTTCTAACTCTCCGGTCAAAATGTCAGATTGAAATTTGCTAATAATTGTCTAAATAATAGTCTGCTGACAGCGCCCCCTCCTATGCCGTAAGTATGCGACGAGATGCCCTCTCTGTGATGACCGCTCTCCGTGGCTACGGAGGATTGCATTTCTCCACAGCCGTCGAAGTCCTCATATGCGATGTAAACGACATTTATCCAGAGTGGGCCAAGCGCGAAAAAAATTGCCTCTGTGATCCTGTCTCTATTGTTTTGTGTGATTTGACTGGCAGTTTGTCTGCTTATAGGTCGGAATGAAGCGGCCACCGATTATTGACAGGACGGGTACTTTATTCTACCGGACTCGTTCGCTTCTTCATTAGACACACGCGCTACCGCTCACTCTCCTCGCTCGTCCACTCACTCGCTGACGTCACTCACACACGCCCACTGCCAATCTCGCGCACACACATATGCTACTCGTTACACTATGCCTCGTTATTGCGACGTTCATGTTAAAGACGTTCATGTTTTTCCCCCATCTATTGAAAGTTAGCCTATTAAACATGTTGCATTCTATACGGCCTCATTATGTCATTATTTAAGCCACATAGCCTAATAAGAAGCGCTAGAATTCACTTTGGAAAAAAGCATTCCTGTAAGCAGACTCAAGGTGAACGTAAAATGTCAAAAAACAAACAGCGTGGGGTCATACCTAACGTGTCCACCTCCGTGATGTACTTGGTCTCCAGCTGTAGATCTATGTCCTTGGGAATGCTGAGCGGCTTGTTGTCTATGTGACCATTGTAACCCTTCCTGGAGTGACGAAGAAAGAGCAGTGTTCGCTGTAAGGCAGATACCGCAGTGCTGTACTTATAAGACATCCTTTCACATAGTCATCACCTCTTGATGAATGCCCCCAGATTCATGATTCATGTAATTGAGGCATGAGAATTAGACCATAATTTCCTAATTCGTTCAATCACTTCTCACTTCTTTTAAAGAAACATACGCCCATTGATAACAGCCTATCATCCAATTTGAGTTTCACAATCATGTTTCTATATTTGAAACATTAAATATAATTACATCCCATTATGATGCTACAACCTCAAAACCATCTTTACAACCAATTTGGCTGGTGGAAATTTGACCCACTTATTTCATCAACCACTCCGTCTCTTATTTTGTTCCTGGCTTCATACAAGTGTGCTCCACAATGCTAAGAAGAAACAAAGCCTGGCTCTAAAGGCTGGCCGAGCATGGACACGGCCTGGCCGAAGCCCTACTCCAGGGAAGCAGCCAGGTGCTCCTGTGAGACAAAATGGAGACGTGAGGTCCTAGGGCCTACACTCCATATCCCTGTGGCGAGGGAGCCAAACAAACCATATTGTTGATACTTTTTCTAAAAAAGGTAGGTCTCCACTATTATTGATGATAAATACTGGGGTAGCAATGAAACTCCTCCAAGCCTATGAAAGGAGGGAATGGGGGAGACAGGCTTAGCCAGCTGTTCTCTCCAGACCTGTCTGGAAGAAGAGCTTCACAGCGAAGCAGGGCTTTGTTCGTTCAGCCCCCGTGTGAGTGCTGGCTTCGGAAGACAATGCCACCGCAAAGACCGACGGGGCCAAAACGCAGCCAGGACCCATTTCATCCACGGGGCACCTGACTGGAGGAAAATATAAAGGGGGGGCCTGGTCCCGGGGCCTCCGCACGAGGTAGTGGTCCGGCGGACAGAAAAGAGCCAGAGCCGCATGGCACGAGCTGGCCAGAGGACAGTGGTCTGTCTTTGACTGCGAGGGATTAAGGCCCATGTGGCGATACTGAGCTCAGGCTTGCCGTGCACGGCCACAGAGAGAAAGGCGTCGGCTATGGAGCAGCTTTAAGTTAAAACCACAAGGGCACGGGGGGGGAACTGTAAGGATTACCTTTCCTGGTGGGACTTTGATACAGATTCACCGTAACAAAAGAAAACGGCACTGGATTCCTGTGTGCCAACATTTGGTCCCGAATTCCATCTGCGGCCTTGAAACATTGAAAAGGTGATTTTTATTTCGACTTGCTTTTGAATGGCTTCTCTTGTTTTATGTGGGCTTGGGCCACGAACCAGCCATGAAATTAAAAGATACAGTTAGCGACTTTCACAAAGGCTACCACGGAGCGTCCATTAAATAGCCTAACCTTGCACCAATATAATAGGACAAGTTTTCCTCGCCGATTATAAAGAAACCTATTTCTAAGCAAAAACTTGCTCCAGGTCCTGATGAAGGCAGGGAACAAAAAAAACAGACTTCTCGCCTCTCACTTCAAAACAGGACTTAAATGAGCCACAGGAGCACACATCAGCCTCATCTCCTCCCTGACAGCCTTGTGTTCTCCATCCATCTCCGACGTCTGCCTCTACTCTTTCCATTCCCTCCTGATGAAAGAGGTGCCAGCCGTACTCCACCCCCCACCCACACCCCCACCCATCCACCTCAACCCACTATTCACCAGCCGCCCGCCCCCCCCCCACTACCTTTCTTTCTTCTTCTGTCCTTTTTGTTGTTTCCCAGCTAAGCTCCTCAACTCATCTTCTGTAGGGTGCTGATACCATCGCAGACTGTAGGGGAAGGGAGAGGCGTGGCATCAGGTGGACAGGTGGCGTGAGAGGGAGGAAAGAGACAAACAGACAAGGGTTAGGACTATGACATTTTACACTGCATATTGTGCCTAGAAAAAATAACTACAATTACATATTTTTATAGTCTAACTCGTTAGAACAATTTATATTAGCTCTATTCTAGGTTTCTGATCAATAACCGTGATTATTACCATACATTGGAAATTGACTCGCATACTGTACACATCCAGGCACAAGGAAAGGGATTTACAAAAGGGATGTGATGACTCCCATTCATGAATTTGCTTGAAGCGAGAGCTAGTTTAAAAACATCCTTTAGATCATCCCTACATACTTTTACTTGGGAAGCATCTGGCCCCGCGTGTTTCTTGTGTGTGCAACTTTGTACGCGTTTCTGTTTGTATGCATGCGTGTTTCGAGACACGCATGCTTTTTATGTTTGTTTATTAGCAATATTGTACTGCGAAAAATTCCGTAGGGACCCTTTGAGTCTCCTGGTTTAAAGTTTTTCGAAAACTGGAATGGGAACTAAAAAACAAATTAATTATTAAATGTGTTCCGAAAAGCTGTTTACTGAAAAACACATATGCCCCTAATTAGAGAAAATTAGACGGGGACTATATTTCCAAACGCATCCTCTGGGGTCGTTCCAATATTGGGAAACCCTTTGGTGTCTGCTGCATTTTTAATACATGCTTTTCTTTCATCCGCGTTCCTCGTTTGCCGACTTCAAAAATGAAAACCTAGTAAAACGTTCTCCATTGTTCCAAGGATCCTTTTGAAAATGAAAAAGGGCGCGTTGCTTGGAAAACAACAGAGAGAATCATGAAAAGGAAGAAGAAATCCACATTACCTGCCACTGCAGAGTAGCCACCTTGCGAAGGAGTAATGAGGTATGATTTTCTGAATGACACTGGCCATTATCATAGTAACCACCAGCTGCACGCCAATCACCCCCTGTGGAATGCCGTCACAGGGAGGAGGTAGGGGGGGGGCGGGTGGAGAGAGAAGAGGATGGAGATGATGGTTATAATCATTCAACTGATAGGAAACATAACATGTACACATCACACACACACACACACACACACACACACACGTCATACACCGGGGGCTATACAGAAGATCTTTAATGCCCTCTGTACAAACGTCTCAATGTCATTGAGGAGCTTGGGTTAACCAGTTGTTGTCTTTCTGCAAGCATCCAGTCATTAAGGAAAAGCCAACCTCAAAAACAACTAGGCCTCTGAAGTGCTGTGATGTGACACCATAATGACCAAGTGCTGACTTTCCTCCCCCCCCCCCCCCCCCTTCAACGTGAGGAAGGGGCGCCCAACGATTGAAACGTATATCCAAACCTAGATGCCACCTGTCTAATCATTTGGCACAACAAATTACGGGTAAAATCTCTTGTCCAGTTAGGACGGCAGAATATAGGCGGACAGTGCAATGGGTTTGCTATTCCAAAGGTGGAAATGACATGGAGCGTAACATTAATACAAATCTGAATGAAGCTTGTGTCATTAAGGCTGAAAGCAAACAATAATTTGCCTGACTTTAGCCACTGGATAAAATGAAAGGTTGTCATACAACCAGGCTAGATCAAGATGACATTTCCAATGGATAGAAAATGAAAAAGACCTTTACATTTGTTGATTGTTTTGATCCAAACTTTTTGAAAATAATACTCTCCTAATATTGTGTGAATATATGCGTTGTGCCAAAATAGTTTCAATGTCACTGCAATGAGCTCAGGCAAGCATGACGTCCTGAATATCCCCCGGGTATGCCCTGATTCAGACGTAGAGGTTTGTCTGACTTTGAACCAGGTGGACTGCACCCGTCCCCGAGTATACCTTCTATTCAGAATAATCTAATCTAATCTAACCTGAACACACTGCATATTATTTATTTCAGAGTAGATCCAATTTCATAATGATATGGACATGGTCAAACATACTGTAAACTAGGAACTGGGAATACAACCGATGCATGCTTATTACACTCAGATGAGCCTTCAGTCCTATGGCATGCATTAGGCCTATGTGAACTTCACCAAGATTTGAATAAAGCGATCATCAAAATACAGATGACAAGACAGGAAACCTGAACAAACCTTGCTTTTCACTTAACTTCATTAAGGTGTTATTATGAACACGAATATGTAGGCATCACACTATGTCCTTCTACATCACACCTCTCAAACAAAGACTGATTCAATTTGTAAAGTACATAAAATGAAGCATGCAAAGAAGATTGCATTTCATGTGACTTCAACAATACCATTCAAACAAATGTTTGATTGCGTTTGCAGATGCATCATAAATCTTACTAAGTGGCTTTGAAAACTCAGCCCAGAGCTTCCTTGCCACATAATTTGCGGCTCAAGTGCTTATCAATAGGTTGTGAAATGATCTCCCTCAAACTCACCACCACGTCATTCCACACTCAAAATCACTGCAGCCAGCATATCTGCAATACGTCAGCCTGTCAAATTCCCAAACAGTTGAAGCAGCCAGCACTTCTGTGATAGGTAGCTTAAGGTTTAGCCAGGCGAGGGAGCTCAACAGAAACCAGGTGCAATGAGATCAATATTCACTTCAGTTCACATGGATTGAATTATTCCTACCATGCTGCTCCTTTATCTCCTCTCTATAGGGCAGATTCAGAGTGTAAGATGGCACGTGACACAATCAATAAGAATCACTGATATCAGGGCTGGCACACACATAAGTGACTACTGTTAATGAGCGAAAGGGAGGACCCTCAAGGCTGCTAGTTTAGGGATGATGATTGACAGAATCCTCATTGTCTATTGGTTAAATAGAAAATACATCCCTTAACATAATGCACATGTATTGATGGTTCTGCAATACCAATACCCGTTAGGGTTGGACGGATACAACAACCTTAGGATAAAGCTAAAGTATATACCTCTTTAGACCGTTTGTCTCTTTAAGCTTGGCATTTTAACACACCTTATGTAGCCAACATAACCTGTCTACATTTCTTATTTTTTAGACATAATACTTGGTAAAAGAGTATATAGGTCAATAGCCACGTGTTTCCAGTTTGCCGAGACTTGGCCATTCTCTACGGGAGACTAGTGAGGACCTCTGGCCTGAAGGAAATTAAACCAGCATGCCTCCTTATCTTGCCCAGTTCATTTGACCCCCTGTACGCAAAGATCAATTCAACACTGTGTGTGTGTGTGTGTGTGTGTGTGTGTGTGTGTGTGTGTGTGTGTGTGTGTGTGTGTGTGTGTGTGTGTGTGTGTGTGTGTGTGTGTGTGATCAGGGCTGCTGTGATACCCGCTGCCACTCAAGACGTCAATAACCTATCTGACATTTTACCCATGAAAATCACTGGAGGGGTGGGGAATCCCCATGGCAAATTTGGCCAAAGTCATGTGCCATTTTGCATGTTGGAACTTGATGCAATAAGTTCCAACATGCAATAAGACATTTTGTGTCATCATAAGTAACTGTGATATATTTATATTTGGTTCTAAAAAGTAAATGTAAAAGTACAAATATTAATATTACTGATCCATTCTATAATAAATATTTTATAGAAACAATATATTATATTATATACAAGCCCTTTTTTTAAAACCTTGAACTTCAGTTGTGCGGATACTTAAGGTTGTTGTACTGACGATAAGGGGGGCTTTCTGTTATAGTTTGGCCGTTAGTTTGGTACTTCATTTCATTGAGATAACGTAAGCATGACGACAAATGCTTTGGTGTGTTAGCATGAGGAGCTTGAAGACCGCGCCAAAGATGACTGTTGAAAACTTACAAACTTCCAGTGCTTTACTACAGGTTGAGGCACCACTATGAACAATGGAGCCTACAGTGCAGTCTAAACATGAAAAAGCCTAAACATAACTATCTTCTCAGATATCTGGCAGCTCCAACAGAGGCAATGTTTTGGAAATAAACTAAGGTATGTTTACCATGCAACAAGCTTTGTGGATCTTTCCTAGAATAGATGGTCCAGTGATGAATAATAGCCCAATAATAGTAATTTGTTGTGTGTATATAACACTAGTCTACTCATTTATGAGGTTTATTCTCATATTAATGTCATCACAGACCTAATTCATAGTTATGGTCAGTCCAAGAACCAATGTATAATATAAAAGGCATATGTAATGACACAGGTATGAAAATAAACATTTATTTATTTTCATACCTGGGATAATGTGTTATAAGGAATATATGACATCTCAACATAAGGAATAATATGTTTATAGTCACACTGAATTATGTCACTCACCTTAAGAAACTTATTTTAAAAGGGTTCTCAATTTTACTAAACTTACTAAACTATTTGATGCACATGTTATCCTCACAGACTTGTTGAATGTATAAGCCTACCTTCAAAGAACAGTAAGCCAGATTTCAGTTCAAGCGCTTTACCATAGTAATGGATTCAGTTATATTTCATAAGTGCATATCATATTATCTCAGAACTGATACCAGCATAACACAAAGACACATAGTAACTTAGTGACCACCTGTACTGTATATTTTCCTCAAACATGTTGATCTCTGCCCCTGAACCATGAATGAAAGAGCACATTTACACACACTGTCTGCAACATGACTGATCCAGAACATTTAGAAACTTCTCCAGAGTCTCGGAGGACATCCCGAGGTCAACCTGAGCAGGCCAGGTGAGATTGGGAGAGAGACGTGCTGGCGACACCTTCCTTTTTAGTATCACCACAGAACGGTAGTCCTTGTCATCAATTACGCCGCAAGCGAACACAGTAGACACACACATTGCAAAGAGTATTTGTAGTGGAGTGTGGTAACCCCATACCTGTCATGCCAATGGACATAACAACATTACATGCCATAGACGCTAATTCACGTTAAAGGGTTCACATGAAGTGCAATCGATGCTAGCAAGCTACATGTGCTAGCAGGTTGCTAATACCATTAAGATTAGCATCTTACATAGTATCCCAGTGCAAACACACACACACATTCAGAAAGGAAATGCATGTGGCTCTACAACGGCTTAACATTTGCTATGAATGCATATAGACCGCTGACACGGAACACTTGCGATTACACCGTTAGCAATGTAAATGTTAGCGGTAGCTCGGTGCTGTCACACTCACCATGTTGATGCAGCGGTGCTGAAACAGGCTGCCCGACAACTGTCACACTGAGCACCCCTTGTCGGAAATCGAGCGGCTCGGAGCACATAAGACCTCTTTTGCAATGGTGGGGCGAAAAGTGATTGTGTATGTCCTCTAGCAAAGCATCACCTTACTGTAATGAGGTTGAGCATCGCCAACAATCACTTGATTCTACCTCTCTTCCACTGTATTTTCAACTGCAGTAGAGGTCATGCTAAGACTGTGATATTCAGGCGCCCGAGAATATGCCTGTTCGTTGGCGGTTAATAATGTGTATTTTGTTTACTTCTTTGGCGTATGAAGTTTAAATATGTAAATAAGGAGTCGACTAAAATATTTTACGTAAAGCAGTGTACACACGTTTTTTCTGAATATTTTTTAGATATGTCCGAATTAGTTGTTTTGCACAGGCATAGCGGAGAACACCTTAAATAGACGCAAGGACCGCACAAACCGGAAAATGGCATAGTCACACATGACAGTTCTGCACCTGCATCTGTGGAGGATGCTGAAGAAGGGCTCTATGTTTTACCGTTGCAAAGCAACTTTTCTTTTTTTTAAATAACCCTAGATTGATTGAGTTGGTTAATCATGTATAAATACATTCATACATTTAAGTGTGTGTGTGTGTGTGTGTGTGTGTGTGTGTGTGTGTGTGTGTGTGTGTGTGTGTGTGTGTGTGTGTGTGTGCGTGTGCGTGTACATGTATATTCAATTTATCTATATATATTGATACTTAAATCATTAACTTCAGTCATGTAGTGATTTTTGGTTAATGGTTTAAGTGAACCATTAAATTACATGAACAGGCTCAGTAAGGTCATCTAATAAGGTACTATGTAAGCTTTATAAGATGTCTCTTGGCTGGATGGTTGTATGGTAGAAGTTGTATTAATTATGTTTTTCCAGAAACGGTAAAACTGATGACACAAAAATATTACAGCAGATTCTTAACATGTGAAGTATCGGAATAAAGAATGTCATCATTTTGAGCCAAGGTATGGCTTTCTTATGCTCAAAGCAAATACCTAAGCCCTAATCAGGTGCCAGATAGTTAGTTTTTATTTAAAGCTGTACCCATTTATAAGCAGTGAGTAAACAATGGGTTACTTAAACCGAGTTAAATCAGGATATTTATCCATTGAGTTTTTTATTATTAAATGTCAGTATAATATATAATGGGCATTTGTCAATGGCACAATCATTAGATGTTTTATATTTATCTGTGAGGGAAACCTAGTCCTTTAGGACATAGCAAATCAACTAAAGGCTTATGAGCATCACACTGGTTCATACTGGAGCATTATATGCCAAGTACTACATATAATTCAGTTATGCCCACCTCTTGTTGTTTCCCTTCATTGACAAGTGTTGCATTTCAAACACTTGTGATTTACAGCGAGATGGATTCCCCAAACTAATCAGGGTAATTATACCATGATTGTTCAGAAATACGATGGGAGTGGTCTAAAATTGCTATGCAATTTTGGGTGTAGCTAGTTCTGGTGGGACACCCTAGTCATGTGCCCTCTGTCAGCTGATTTCCAACCAACCGGGTCTAATCAACCACACGTACATTGATAGGTAGTCAATTTAAGACCCTCCATCTCAAACACACTGCACAGTTTGCCGAACAGAATTTCGCCCACCGCCACCCCAGCCTTCACCTGCTTTGGTTCTGCTCTTTATTTTATATAAACTGACCAATGGATTAAGATATCTGTATCCCATGGGGGATTGTATAGTGCTGCCTGTTGTCCAGGGTTGATATGCTGTTGTTATTATGTATCTGACATCTGTGTGTCATGCTTTAAATCCTCGTCAAAATGAATTTTTTTAAGCATTTCATGCAATAAATGGTTGAATCTATGACATGAGATACGTAGATTAGCCTAACCAAGCCTACGATTTTTACTCTTGTGCACTGTACAATAAGATGTAATAAAAGGGATTCTGATTCTGATGAGTGATTCCCTAAAGAACTACCAAATTACGCTGAAATGATAGCTCTCGAATTGAACCAAGAACACCTTTACAGTGTATAACATCTGTTTGGATGTTCATGATTGGTTCAATTTAGAAAATGGAATTCAAAATAATACACAGGGAAAATAGTGTGTTATGTCATTAATAAAGCATAATGTAAAGGTTTCTCCATACTGCTACCTACATTTTCTCCCTTCTATTATTGTGGGGGGGAAATAAACTCCATATCCCTCCCATTGTATTTCCTATTACAATAAGAACAATGACTGCTTCTGATTGAACTGTATTCTCCCTGGAGTTAATACCCTTAATAGAGCTCTGCCTGAATATTTCTGTTCAGTATTGTCCCTGGATAATTTGATATTTATATTAAACATAATGACCAGGAATTTCAGCGTACAGTGTTAGTGTTTGGGCAGTGCTTCTCTGTGATTTATCTGCATGACATATTCTCGGTCAATAGTAGCATATTTTTAGTTCCAACTTTCAGCCCTTGCAATTCAAATGACTATTAGTACAGTGAAAAAATAAATAAAAGACATATACTATCAGTCAGATAAACCTTGTTTGCATGTACTGTTCAACCCAATGCAAAATGTTGTTATTCTACAGTGGTATCAAACAGCCAGATGAAATGTGTATCACTGATCTCAGCAATATACCTAAAAAGATCAAATACGAAAAAATCACATCAAGGCCTCATAGTTTTAGGTAAACTTGAATGTAAATGTAGTGCTTTGATGCTACTATTTAGCCATACACTATCCAAATAATTTTGCTCTCTTGACGTCTGAATGTCTAAAAAAGTAACAATAGAACCAAAACCTAGAATAGATTATTATCGGTTAATAATTGGTCAAACATTAAAAATGCATTTCACATCCATGATCTGTGTTGAAGGGATCTCATTCTGCTTCATTTAGTCCATATCAGGCCAGCAGAGTTCAGCTATCCAATTGGAGGAATTCGCCTTGAGCTAAAAGTCTTCAAGGGTTAACATTGGTTAAAGCCTTTTTTTTTTTCATCAAGCAATTTGAATATTTAGCGCTGCAGCTATTTAAAACGCTCCATGTATAAATGTCAGTGCAGACCACCGTCGACACCAAGCCCACCCTAAGATACTACAGTGTCATTCCATCAAGGACGGAACAAGGCCCTTTCCTTGCCTTTGCTCTCAAAGACACAATTACACTCTGAGAATTTGAACATCAAGATGTTACGGACAACCTTTTGTACTAAATGCCTGCATATTTCTTTTGACTGATGAAATTAACACGCTATCTGGTTATTTTGGTTATTTCTGCTTCCAAATAAGCTGGTTCTATTTCAACCAATCGGCTGGGTTCCAGCCTCTGCTCTGCTTGCTTTACATCAGGGATTGTAATTAACAGCGGCATTAAGGACTGGGCATTTTTGTTTAGACAGAGGCTTGGACTGGACCGCTTCACAATGATGGAAGAACAAATCCCGACAAACATACGCTATGGCCACTCTGGATATATCTCATATGGAATATTTGAGGGCTTTGCCATGCTGCAAAGTTGTCTTTTTCATTTTTTTTCACTTGTAAAACTACCCCTTTTTAAATGTAATTTTAAATGAAAAGACTTTAGACTGTAGTATGGATTTTTATCTAAAATTATTTTGTCTTAGAAAGCGTGTGTTTGTGTGTGTGTGCGTGCGTGTGTCTCTGCATGAGGGAGAGAGGGGCGTGTTAATGAGGATGAGAGAGAGAGAGAGGGGGGGGAGAGAGCGATAGAGAGGGAGCCAGAGAAAGAGGGAGATACTCATTATAATCAAGCCTTAATGCTGGCTGAATTAGTGCTCTTATTTTCTTTTGAGGCGGTGAGAGAGTGGGGCAGGGTTTTTTTGTGTTGAGGGAGACTAATGCGTGGATATGTCTGAATATTCTGTGTTAAATTTAAATGACAGGCACTTTCCTCTTGCAGATTTGGAAACTGACGACTCAAGCAAGACACCTTGTTTATGTTCTGCAGGGTTTTTAAACAAAGGTTTTTTGCTGGGGCTCAGCGTGAGTGTGAGAGGAGTGCTACTGTTTAGATGCCTACCACTCAGGCTGCATTATATACAGTTCACTCCACCATCATATATGTATTACATGCATATTGTTTGTCTACTGTGGCTTCTTCATTTTTTTGGTATCAATAATGCATGTTACTGCATATTCTTGTTGCCTGAGTCTGTGTGTCTGTGTATGTGTGTGTGTGAGTTTGTGTGTATTTCTAGCCTTGTTTATGCATCTTAAATGTGTAATAATAATTTATGTGTGCATGTTCTTCGATCTTACACCTCTTCATGCTATGTAGTATTAATTCTATAAATTAAAATAATGTTTTAAGTAACGTGTTAATAGGTTGCTGTATACAAATATAAAT
>NC_079417.1:9918097-9943097 GCF_026213295.1 Gadus chalcogrammus
GAGTGATGGGACTAAAAGGAAATGAAGAAGAGAAATATAGTGAGAATGTTCTGGAGGGACAGGCAGAGATTTAATATAATTAGGAAGCAAAGGGGAAAAATGGCTGGAGACACAATAAAGATAAATGGGGAATAAAGGCAGAAGGAGCATTTAAATTCTTTCCTGCGCACCAAAGAGCGGAAGAAGCAACGTTTATGACTTGATCTTCCCTCGCACCCGATAATAAAAAATGTTGGGATACTGTGTGATAAAGAGTGAAATAAACCCTATGTTGTACTCGTTTGGAGACCACAAAAAAAAAACATAGACGCACCGAATATAGCACAATGGGAAAACACACTCCCAGCTGTCGGGTCTGTCTGCCTAATGAGCACAGAGGGATCTTGTATTTATTAGGCTTTTACATTGAAGCCAAAGTTTGAATGCATGTAACACGTCTGAATACAGTGGCAGTTTGAAAGAATATGACATCTTATTTCTTTTGTGTTGCCTGGAATATGTGTAGCCCTGCATCTCCATTGATATGTCAACTGATATTCTTCTTTTTGATTGGCTCATGTGGCCCTTTGATCAGAGGGTCCATTTTCCCAAACATGGATCTTCCTTTGATACAGGGGGTGTATTCTTTTGTTCACCAGATGTAAAAAAATAAAAAAGATAGAAAGAATTCAGTTTGAAACGGCACTACGTGGAAAATATACTTTATTTTTTTGTTAACAGCACTCTGAAAAACTCAAAGCATGAGGTTGTCAACGCACAGTATGAAATAGAAAATATGTCTTGAAGGCGGTTGAAATTTTACAGGACCATCAAACACATACACATTTAACACATTATGTACATCAACTTGGAGTCCCAGTCATTTATTCTGCTATCTAATGCATTTGCAGATAATAATGAAAGGCATCGGCCTGCTTCAGACACATAAAGTGTGGTGCATATATCCAGCGGACAATAGCAGTGGTGATCTCTTGGAGGAGATGACAGCTGAAATCTTCAGCCTTGATGGAATCCGAGTTTAGATTCAGCGGGGAAGATGGTTTCCTAAGAAGAGACGTTTGACAAGTGTTAGAGCAGGGTGATTTCAGTTGATGTTTTCTACGTATCACCCAACATTATGCCCAGGTCCATTAAGCATCACGTCAAGTGCGGCTTGTCCCAACAAACAAATGACCCTCAGTGATGTGTCACAAATTGAAATGCGACATGCAACACGGCCACGCTAAACCAAACGTGTTCCTCGCTCAAACCGTCTCAATCTCAACTAGAAAACCTGTGTCTGCCCACGTGTCCCCGACGCTAAAGCTACGCTCGGACCGGCCACGCCCCGGGAGCTTTCGCCCAGCCTGGGACCCAGGACCAGCGAGAGGGAACGGCTGTGTGACCCTCGAGTTCCCAGTGTACCATGAGAGCAACAAAGGCCCTGACAAAAGCCGGCTAACATGAGTCCACCTCAAATCACGTGCCGCCCTCCCCTCTTCCACCACCAACCTCCCCCCACCCGCCCTACTATTGTTCCCGGAGAACTTCTCACATGTATTGTCTTACATGATCTCCTTAGAACCCATTAAGATCTCCTCCGCGTGGCCATGCTCTTTTTCCCCCGGTAAAGCATTCGACTGAGACAGAGTCCTGGGAGTGTCTGCTCTGTTTCGTATTATTCTTGAATAGAGGAGGCCGAGTGCCTCGACTGCGGAGGTTAACGGGAGGGGAACGCCACGCCTGAACCAAACCACAGCACGTCCCAGGCCCCCTCTCTTTTGCTTCCTGTGTCCCGCCCACTTTACCTGACGCTCCCATTACCTACGAGGACATCAGGGTGTTCTGTTTCCCTGCAACTATAGAGGCCGCTGACAGCCTTTGGGGCTATTCTGGAGGGAGCCACGAATGTGAATGGATGAGTTGTGTATTTTCTTTCTTTTGTGGGGACGCTTGGGGTAAGGGTGGCTTTTGTCACCGCACATATGGAAGCTTGAAGGATGTCTGCTAAGCAATGTGCTTTTGTTTGGAAGGAACATGATATGATTCGGTATCTAAATCGTACAATTCCATGACCTAAGGTTCATTAAGTTCCATTGACACAGAGTGTTCAAAATGAGTCAATATGCCTATGCCCCATCCCCTCCTCCCCAGATTCGAAGTTCATACGGGTTGCCATATTGAAGACACTGTATGAACACGAGCGAAGGATAAACCAAGCACTACATTTTATTCTGGGAATAGCACAATTATTCTATCTTGACAATGAAAAGCGACGAGTCCTACGCTGTAAGTTGATCAGCTTATGTGTACGTTAGAAATGTATTTATTGTTTGCTAACTATAAACCAGGTCATGTGGCATCAATCTTGAAATCGTCAAAGCAATCTCCGTCTTTGAAATGCTTCTCAATCTCCCTTTGGCCTTGTTTGAGCACAGCTCTGGTCATGGAGCTTTTTTGAAAGTGGATGAGAATTTTTAAGTAGGCTAAAATCTAGTACAATCTCAGTTCAATTTGTTTCATATCTGGCAACCAGGGGTAGCCAGAGAAGTGAATCATAACACACAGACTAAAACAAATACACCCGTTCTGACCCAGACATTTCCAAGGAGAACATATGGCTGTAGCACTATTGTCGGAAGAAGCCAGTTTTCTGAGGACAGAGGGTTGGTTTTCAATTAAACATCGTTTTTTTTTTATCGTCGGGACCAGGTCAAAAGATAACTGATGATAATTGAAATGTAATCCGACGTAACATAGTTAACTACAGACTATTTTCCTTATTAACAAATGAACAGGAGCTAACCATGTTTCCCATGGCCGCTTTTTTCAAGAGCCTAAAAGTGTAAGGTTTCAGATGGGGGCAGGGCCGCTACATTTCAACGAGTGCATCTTTTTGACATCTGCCTGACAAGAGAGAACAGTTTGGGCATTGGCGAATGGGGGTCCGGGGATCACTTCAAACCGAGAGGAGCAGAGTTCACACGGTTCACCATCCTTCCTGCTATCAACAGTGCGAGGGCACTTGGTTCCTGCCTAGAGTGCCTGTCTTTCTCTGGCAGCTGATCCGAACTAAAGCAACATGGGCTACTACTCTGCATCCCCGACGCACTCTGTCCAAACCCCTACGTATATCCCCCTCCCATGCCTCCTTTATTTGCTGACGCAGCACTTGAATGCCCATATACAGTGACAGCTAGGTTGTGTGTGCACACACACATGAGTTTGTGTGTGTGTTTGGGGCCTTTGGTGATGTGATGTATCCATCTGTCGGAGGGTGGGGAAGTCTAATCACCGCTGTTAGTAGTAATAACTCATGTGAGCTCAGCCATCCTGTATGATCCTCTATGTGACATGGGATCTTGTGCAGGTGACTGAAAAATGTGCCTGTGGTGACAAAAGCTCAGATATAGAGGTCGATACTACATCGGTCATCAGCAGATCTAAAACATGTTTATTTTGTCCCTTGGTCACAGTTTGCCTTGTCAAAGTGTCTCTTGGGAGATGGACACAGTCGGGGAAGCGAAGGTAGAGTGTCGCCTTTGTGCTCTTAATAGGATGGGTGGCGTTAGTGGCCGACAAGTCCTCCATTTCTGCTACCGCTACATTAGCCTCCTTGAGGAAGCTGCTAAGCCCTGCTGAGCTATCAAAAGAGAAAAAAAGCTATTCAGTAAAGTCCAATTAGAAGTTGGCCAGTGTACCCAGACGATCGAAGTGAGGTGGGCACAAAACGATGATGATTAAAAAAGAGACACAAGACCACAAAAACCTCAGCGCACATCCACACAAACAGACACACACACACACACACACACACAAACACACACACACACACACACACACACACACACACACACACACACACACACACACACACACACACACACACACACACACACACACACACACACACATTCACACACACACATCTACAAGCATTCACGCACACAAGCATGCAAGCACACACACACATGCATCTCTGTCTCCACTCTGTCCGTGGAACACACCCACATCAATACACACACACACACACATAGACACACACACACACACAGCCATACTAACACACACACGCACATCCACACTAACAGACACACACACACACACACACACACACACACACACACACACACACACACACACACACACACACACACACACACACACACACACACACACACACACACACTCACACACACACCCACACTCGCTCACTCAGCGTCACCCATCTCTGTCTCCACTCTGGCGTTCTGTCCGCGATTCTGAACCTCAGGGAGACATATTCTTTTTTATCTGTCAGTATGGATGGAAACAGACATGTTCAAAACACACACCAATGGACTCGCCAGCAGAGAGGAGAGTCTCTGTTTTGTATGCTTGAAGCACTGCATTTTCTCCTAAGTGTCTGGCAACCACAGCATAGTAAATAATGGATAGTCCTCTTCCCCACTAGGAAAAAGAAAAAACACATTTCACTTCAGGGACCAGTCACGGTTTACCTGCATAAATGCCCTTTCTGTGTCTTTGGAGGAACGGATAGCACTAAAGTATATGGGTCAGGCGATTCCATTGGTGCAGAATTTCCCTCCCTGCGTCGACTTCAATCAACCGCTTGACTGTAGCGATGTCACTCCAAAGTCTCACGGACGTTCTGGATTAGGATTCTCCCAGCGAGGAAGGAGGCATATGACTGCCGGTCCATAGTGGGTTTGGAAATCATGAAATATGGCGCATATAACAAGGTGGGCAGGAACAGTAATGCTTTGTCAAGGGGAGGGGGGAGAAGGCGGTCACCTCTGAGACGAGCCCGGTCTCCTTGGTGTATTCCATCTGGAGTCTCTGGTCATTATGGCGCCATCACTCCTGGCTCAGGCCCTGCATCCCGCCTGCACCCGTCTGGAAAGATAGGGATGACGATCGGTTATTCTCTGAAGAACTGAATCATCTTCATTGGCCTTAAAGTAAAAATTCTGGAAATGAATATCACTCGGCGCATGGATGGGGATGTAGAGGTTGGCAAAGTGTCTTTGCATGCGCGCACGCATGCATGCGAGTACACGGTTATGCACACGCGCTGGCACGCAGGCATGAACGCACACACACTAAACACACAGACCCACACGCTTAATATTGTTCAGTACTTACTAATATCTCTCTCATTGGACGGATCTTACATGGATATAGAAATAATGAAACTTAAGATCACACAGGATTTTGTGACGAGTAGTGGTTCTAAATATGTTTGTTGCCCCAACCCCCTCTCCCCCTACCCCCTCCCCCATCCGTTTTCAGGGCAACCCTGAAAGAGTTTCAGCGGCTGTAAATTATTAACCTGATTCACCATGCGCTCCTTTAACACCTCAGCAGATACACAAGCAGTCAGGGTTAAAAAAGGCACTCTCAGAGGATTCATGAATGTTATTGTGTCTGTGTGTGTGTGTGTGCGTGTGGATTGTTCTGCTACTGTTGTACGTGTGTGTGTGTGTGTGTGTGTGTGTGCGTGTGTGTGTGTGTGTGGATGTGTATGTGTGTGTGCGTTTGTTGGGCAGCATGTGCGTTTGAAATATAATGCCAGATTACATACAATTCGATCTCTTCATTTTCTTTATTTTCATACCTTTACATCTTCACATTTACCGACACATTAATGCGTGGGAACACTACGCACAGGTACACACACACGCACACACACACACACACACACACACACACACACACACACACACACACACACACACACACACGCACACGCACACGCACACGCACACACACACACACACACACACACACACACACACACACACACACACACACACACACATAGCTCATCAGGGCAGGGTTTCTCACTGAGTGAAAGTGAATGCTGTCCCAGATGGAGTTATTATAACAGCTTCATCTGGGCTAGTGTGACTGTGTGTGTGTGTGTGTGTGTGTGTGCTTGTGTATATGCATGTATGTGCGCGTACATATTTGTCTGCGACTGTCCAAAGGTCCTGTGTGTGTCTCTGTACCTCTACATGTAAGTCGATCATGTATAAGAAATACGTGGGCCAAAATGCAGCCTCATCGCTGTGAGTCCCAGCGCACCACAGAGCTGGATCTTTTTGTCCCGAGCCAGCGAGACCACACCGAGGAGGCGCCCCGGCAGACGCCTGCACGCCACCTCTGTCACGATGTGATCACGTTCGGCGCGCGACGGAGTGAGAATGAAAAAGATAAATCCAGGTTAAGTCCATGAATCAAAGGCAGTGTGTGTGCTGAGGGGAGCTATTTGTGATATACACCAGCCCACCAGCAGAAGGACTGGGGTGGCAGAGGCTTTACCGTCTGCCAGAGTGAATATTAATGTGATGTGTGGCTTTTAATGGATATGAACACACACACGCACACACACACACACATACATCCAACCCCCTCCCCCTCCCCCACACACACACACACACACACACACACACACACACACACACACACACACACACACACACACACACACACACACACACACGCACACACACGCACACACACACACACACACACACACACACACACACACACACACACACACACACACACACACACACACACACACCAGTACACAGCTCTTGGCCATGTCTCTGTGGTATCTCCCTGGCATGCATAAGGGTTGTCATGGATACCCCCAGACACATCCGCCATCCCATAAGCTGGGGGCTGCTGTGTTCCTCAGAGGAGCTGGCGCCACTGCTGAATCTCTACCACACACACACACACACACACACACACACACAGACCTGAGTCTGATCCCATACCCTCATTTTCTTTTAAACCAGATTCATCCATATAAGAGTCCCTTCCCTTCGCTACTACTGTGGGACGGGGCTCAAAGGAGAGTGTCACTGGGCTGATCTTACTGGCCACACTGGTGGCAGTGCCCAGGCTTAAAGTAAGTAACCCCATCTCACTTCTGCTGAGATTCACTCTAAAGGAGAAAGGCTGGATATATTGTTTATTTCGATGAAAAGGTGGGTTTAGTGTGTGTTTGTGTGCCTCTGTTTATGCATGCATAGTGTTTGCGGAGTGTGTGAGTGTGTGGCATAGCCCACGGCTGTGGTTAAGCCTGCAGTTCATCCTGAACTTATCCTTTTCATTAGTCGTTATCAATAATTCAACGACCCACTTGCTCTAATACCTTAATGTGAACAAACCCTGCAGCCACACACACAAACACACACAGACGCGCACACAAACAAACACACACTCACGGTCCACTTAACAGCACTCTCTCTCGCTCGCTGCTATAGCACCCATTACTGAGATGTGTAAACTTTACTACAAAGACAATATTTGACTTAATACTTTTTAACGACAGAAACACCACTCGGTCGTGGAAGGCTGTCAAACGCAGCCGGGGATAATGCGAACAACGTACCTCAAGGTATCAGGTGTATTTGCAGTTAAAGCTCTCGCCAATTTCCCCCCCTCGAGTGAGATGTAGGGCATGAAGGAGTTAATCTTTTATGATGCATCCCCCTCCCTCAGTGCCCCGCCCCCTCCCTCTCCCTCTCTCACGCTCTCTCTATCTCTCTGTTGCACTCTCTCTCCCCATCCATATTGTTTAATATGGCAATGCTGCTCACTGCCTGAAAGCATGCAGGGGGAAATAATCCTTCCTGATTGGAGAGCTAATTTAAAGTGTCAATTATTCTTATGCAAACGCAGTAACGGTTACTTCTGGTTGAGAGGGGCTAAGGTGGAAATGTGTTTTCCCGGTGTGTGTGTGTGTGTGTGTGTCTACGTGTGTGTGTCTGTGTGTATCTTTGTATGTTGGTGTGCATGGCAATTGCATGGCTGCAATGCAAAAACCTCTTTTCCCTTATCCTCTATATCCTGTTTATTTCTCTTAACCAAACAGACACACCATGACAGCGGGTGTGAGTGGATGTATTTGCATGTAAACACTCCTGGGAGGAACCCAATACACCATTGAAGGGACAATGAGCGATGGGAGGGAGTGCAGTGATGACGGCGAAACAGGTCCAAGTGCAAGGGGAAAGATGCACCTATGGTCAAGCACCGTTGGAAGGACCCATATTAGTTTGTGATTATCCAATTGGAGATGTTATACATGAAGAGTGATAAAATAATGATATTGATATTACCGAGGAGAATTGGACCCTTACACAAGTGTACAGGTGTAACCATAGTTTGTATTTAAATATATGCCAAAAATAAGTTGTCACGGGTTTTGAATAGTAGCCTAGAGTAGAGTAGTGAATAAATGGAAGGCAGAGCGGGTAAGCGTCACGTTAAAACAATAAAAACAAACACAACCTAATAGATCCTGTTGTGTGATCTTACCAGCCGATTTGGAGGCGTTTTGTTAAAAAAAAACACACCAAAAAACCCTTTTCAGACCCTAACAGGATCAAACAACCTGCTCTAGAGTCTAGTTACACCATAACAATAGCTTACATTCACTCCCCCCTCTACCCCCCCACCCTCCCCCTACCCCTCCACCTCTATAACTGGCTCAAAGGGGGGCAAGTAGTGAGAGGGGGGACTGGGTGAGGCTGGGGCCGGCCAAGGGAAGCTGGGTGCGATTGTGTGTGTGTATGTGTTTATATGTATGTGTGTTTTGTGTGCATATATGTTTGAGTGTTTGTGTGTATATCTGTGTGTGTGTGTGTGTATATGTGTGTTTGCATAAATGTGTTTGTGCGTGTGTGTGTGTGTGTGTGTGTGTGTGTGTGTGTGTGTGTGTGTGTGTGTGTGTGTGTGTGTGTGTGTGTGTGTGTGTGTGTGTGTGTCTGTGTGTGTGTAAATCTGTGTACGTGTGTGTGTGTATGTGTGGGAGTCTATGTTTGTGTATATATGTGTGTGTGTGAGTTTGTGTGCGGGACGATATCTAAGACGATAATGGTTTTCAACACATTAGACGTATAGGCTCGGCCGTGTTTGTTTTGAACTGTCAGCGTCGTCAGCGGCGACGAGATGTGGGGCCCGGCCCGTCCCCACCCGCAGGCTCTCACTTTATTCCCAGATTAAGAGGGCCTGGAGACACCGCCGGGGAGACGAACACACACTGATAGATGGCTCTCACACACCTCACAGTGAGACAGACAGCTGCTGGAGGGATAGAGGGGGGGAGAGTGGAAGAGAGAGAGAGATAGAGAGAGAGAGAGAGAGAGAGAGAGAGAGAGAGAGAGAGAGAGAGAGAGAGAGAGAGAGATAGAGAGAGAGTGAGAGAGAGAGAGAGAGAGAGAGAGAGAGAGAGAGAGAGAGAGAGAGAGAGAGAGAGAGAGAGAGAGTGAGAGAGAGAGAGAGAGAGAGAGAGAGAGAGAGAGAGAGAGAGAGAGAGAGAGAGAGAGAGAGAGAGAGAGAGAGAGGGGAAGAGAAAGAATGAGAGAGAAAGAGAGAGGGCGAAAGAGAGAGAGGGGAAGAGAGAGAAAGAGAGAGAGGGAGAGAGAAAGAGAGAGAAAGAGAGAGAGGGGAAGTGAGGAAAAGAGAGAGGGGAGAAGGGAAGAGAGAAAGGGAGAGAGAAAGAGAGAGGGAGAAAGAGAGAGAGGGAGAGAGGAAGAGCGAAAGAGAGAGGGAGAAAGAGAGAGAGGGAGAGAAGAAGAGAGAAAGAGAGAGGGGAAGAGAGAGAAAGAGAGAAGGTGCAGTCGAGGACAGATTCTTGTATCTCTTGACACAAATACTACGATCGTCTTTCAAACTCACCAACATTAGGAGAGGGGAGGGGAGGGGAGGGCGGTGGCAACCTGTAAACCGGGGAATGATGCAAACTGCCCCCAACTAGTTTCGTTCCCCCAAACCTTTGAGGTGAAACGTATGACGTTGATGGCATTCATCTTTGCATCGTCAGGTCATTGTTTGTCCTGTTTCCGATGCTTTTATTTTCAACCACACTGGACAGACATGGGCAGACATTGAGCTCCAATAGACTTCCTACCGATGCGTTTCTTTGTCTTCCAAAGCCGACTGCAGTAGCAGATCTGTAAGCCCTTCTGTAAACACACGAGACGATCTGCATAATCAAGGGAGGGCGATAGACAGCCACTATATCTGTGCTCTCCAAGAGCCAGCAAGAGCGGCCTTGGCAACGTGCGGTTGCTTTGCGTTGGTTCAGTAGTCCATGGAAAAGTATTAGTAAGCTGCCAGGAATACGGCAGGCTTGGCGTGATCGGGGGAGGGAAATCCCACAGCCACCCACCGCATTGGTGAACAAGACTGACAGGGAAGCTGACCAGGGTATAGACAGGAAGGGAAAAAAAAGGAAATGGCGGAGGATTGGCGTGAATAATTCTTCTGCTCACATGGGCACGTTTAGAATGAAACACCTTCACGGGCAGAGAGCCTGTCTGTCTTTGTCTGTCATCCACTCGTCATACGTCCTCTACCTCTCCCTCTCTCTCTCTCTCTCTCTCTCTCTCTCTCTCTCTCTCTCTCTCTCTCTCTCTCTCCCCCTCCCTTCTTACCTCCATTCCCCTGTATGATTATTTCTCTTCCCATATATGACACATCCTAAGTATGTGTCATGAATGCCAAAGAAATTATAAAAAAACGAAAAGATACAGGCAGGTAGGGTAGGGCGGTGTACTGCAGAGACCATAGAGGGAATAAAAAGCCATGTCAGGAGAAAGCAATCTGTGGTCCTTCTCCCAGTGAGTCCTGCCTCTCCTGGGAAACACAGCCTTTATACAATGGATAGAGGAGCCCTTTTGTTGAGTCTCCCTGAAGCTGCAGGGCGAGTCCTGGATCTCACACATACACACGCACGCGTGCGCACACACTGACAAACACTAAAACATGTGAGGTTCCAAGCCATTCACACACACACACACACACACACACACACACACACACACACACACACACACACACACACCTTGACTCACTGTGTATGTGTGTGTGTGTGTATGTGTGTGTGTATGTGTGTATGTGTGTGTGTATGTGTGTGCGTGTGTGTGTATGTGTGTGTATGTGTGTGTATGTGTGTGTGTGTATGTGTGTGTGCGTGTCTGTGTATGTGTGTGTGTGTGTGTGTGTGTGTGTGTGTGTGTGTGTGTGTGTGTGTGTGTGTGTGTGTGTGTGTGTGTGTGTGTGTGTGTAAGGCACTTGCTTCTTGTCCCTGAACTCAATGTGACAAAGTAAACTTTGTGGCCCTTTTTGCCCTCTCCATTAAAGGCAGGAAGAGAGTGATTTGAAAGAGACTGCGAGGGAAGAAGAACAACAGAAAAGCAAATAATGGTTCTGTAAAACGGTGGCGGCTGATTTGTGTTGGTCTAGTGTCTAAAGGGCCTTTATGCTTAACACCATACAACATGTAACTATGGCGGGACCTCCCGGCAGAATCTTCCTGAAGGCAAGTGTGCGTGTCTGTGGTTGTGTGTGTGTTTGTGTGTATGTGCGTGTGCGTGTTTGAGTGTGCATAAATGGCACAGGTGTTTGAATTGGTCCAATTATCACCAAACCCACGGCGAGAAGAGTTGAAAATATTCAATGTGGAAGACAAAAATTGTTAGGGGGTGTCAAACAAAAATGGCAAATTACAGATTTTACTACCTTGAAGTGTATGCATGGGGTTCAATTCAGAACAAAACAAAACATGAAGAATATGTTCCCCATGGCACCATCACACATTGCCATCACTTCAGAACCGTGTCGCCCATGGCCAACGGTCATAAGGACACAGGGTGGCTACACAGATACCACAATGCTAATCTGCTACCGTCCATCCCCGATTCCCAGAATGCATTTCAATAAATTTCCATCCCAACGACCGTGCCCCACTCCTGGCCGTCTGTCCCTCGTGTGGGAGCCATGGGAAGCACCCCACCCCCCACCCCCCACCCCCACCTCCATCATCCCACCACTAGAATGAGCTCACACTGCCTGCCTCTATTCATCCCCAAGTCTGGACAGCGCTTTTCCCGGTCTCGCCCCCCCCAGTTTCCCACAGACCCCCTCTCTTCCCACTCCCTACATCCTCTACCCCCCCCCCCCCACCCATCACACACACACACACACACACACACACACACACACACACACACACACACACCATCACTACCACCACCCCCCCCCCCCCTCATGTCTCTGCCTCTGCTTTCAACTCCAATTTTTGCCACAATGAAGTTGTTCTGGCTGACAGTTTGGCGACTAGAATAGGTGTTGTTTGAGCCTGCTGTGTGGCCCCCTCCCCCCTCCCCCCGCCCCCCTCCGCCCCCAAACCCAGACACTCCACCTCCACACACACACACACACACACACACACACACACACACACACACACACACACACACACACACACACACCCACACACACACACACACACACCCCTTTCCGGCTCAGTTACCGGGGGAGTCGCTGGTGGGACGCAGAACCTCGCCTTCCCCACGCTCCCACCCTGACCCAAACAATTAGCCTCAAACTGCACTCAGCAAGCTAACACCGCCAGTGCTCCGCACGTTGGCACGCATGCATGAACAGGGAGGTGCTCACGCGCACACACACACACACACACACACACACACACACACACACACACACACACACACACACACACACACACACACACACACACACACACACACACACACACACACACACACACACACACACACACACACACACGCACACACACACAGGCAAGCGTCCACATGCACGCACACGCGGAAAGAATCAAATTGCATCCTACATTTGTCAACTAAAACAAAGTTGCGGGCGACACATGCTGTGGGTGCCGGCCACGCTACGTGAACACATGTTAAATGTCAGATGGTGTCGGAAGCGCAGGCTTTAATCTGCTTCCGACACCACTCATAACACTGTGCATAACATGAGTTTAACATGACAAGATGTATCTCTTACACAGGCCTCGCCTGTGAGCGGGCGGGGGAGCAACCAGACGAGCCTGTTTTACTCACTTACTGAACATAATACGTTATGTGTCGGAAAGGATCCAGGATTAGGGTCAGTGGCCACCATCTTTCTCTCTCTCTCTCTCTCTCTCTCTCTCTCTCTCTCTCTCTCTCTCTCTCTCTCTCTCTCTATCTAAATTAAAGTCTTCCTCTATAATTTCACTGTTTTACATCCACCAATACAGACAACTACACGGACACACACACACACACACACACGCACACACGCACACACGCACACACGCACACACACACACACACACACACACACACACACACACACACACACACACACACACACACACACACACACACACACACAAGCAAAGACATGAGAAAGTGTCTGTGAGAGGCCCCAATGGGGGTACCATATGTCCAGGCGTTGTATATCAGACCCCCCGACCCCCCCCACAGCACTCTGCCGGACCACCATAACTTAGTTTGTCTTCTGCACAAAGTTTGGTCCAAGCTTGGCTGGCTTCATTAGGATGCTATTCTCTGGAGCCACTGAAGCTCAGCAGACCTCCAACAAAGGAGCTAATCACACCATCCACACCTCCTTCCCTCTCTCTCTCTCTCTCTCTCTCTCTCTCTCTCTCTCTCTCTCTCTCTCTCTCTCTCTCTCTCTCTCTCTCTCTCTCTCTCTCTCTCTCTCTCTCTCTCTCTCTCTCTCACACTCGCTCCCACACTCGCTCCCACACTCGCTCTCTCCCTATGCCTTTGCTTCATTGCTCCATTTTTGTTCAACTATATTTAAGGGGGAATCTTTTTTTTTATGGTTACAGCCCTTGGTATTTTAGCTTCATTATCAAACTGACAAAGAAAACAAACTCCAATTCAGAGAATCAAAGTACTCGTTAAACAAATAGAGGGCAGTCAGAAGCAATTCTTGTCTCCTGCCAGGGCCCAAAGCTGTGATTGTTTGTGTTTGTGAATGTGTGGTATATGTGTGTGTGTGTGTGTGTGTGTGTGTGTGTGTGTGTGTGTGTGTGTGTGTGTGTGCGTGTGTGTGTGTGCGTGTGTGTGTGTGTGTGTGTGTGGCTTTGTGTGTGTGTGTGTGTGTGTGTGTGTGTGTGTGTGTGTGTGTGTGTGTGTGTGTGTGTGTGTGTGTGTGTGTGTGTGTGTGTGTGTGTGTGTGTGTGTGTGTATCCTCTTCTCACCCGCCAGACTTTGCTGTCTCTGATGAGGGTATTGGTGAGTGGGGTGTGTGTGTGTGTGTGTGTGTGTGTGAGGGAAACACACCTACCTGCAATATGGGTTTGTGTGTGCACTTATTTACAACGTCATACACACACGGCAAACACAGGGCATACACAGACCTGAAGGAAATACTCTGGGGCTCTTTTAAACAATACATTTCCTGGTAATGAAAAAAGCCTGTCGGCAAAGTAAACTACCTTTGTGCAATTGGTTCCTTGAATACTATCTGATGCAATTTGACACCATTTGTCAATTGCACTTGTTTGAATGGCGGGCATCTCTTTCGGAAATTGTTAATCAATAATAAGTCTCTTGGGTGGCTGTTAGCCACATCCCAGCGTTGTAAGCCAATCGTTATACGTGTGCTATACTAGCGCACTGTTTATGGTAAAAGCATAGCGTCTGTCCAGCAGAGAGACAGAGAGGGAGAGCGAGAGAGAGAGAGAGAGAGAGAGAGAGAGAGAGAGAGAGAGAGAGAGAGAGAGAGAGAGAGAGAGAGTGAGAGAGAGAGAGAGAGAGAGAGAGAGAGAGAGAGAGAGAGAGAGAGAGAGAGAGAGAGAGAGAGAGAGAGAGAGAATGAGAGAGAGAGTGAGAGAGAGAGAGAGAGAGAGAGAGAGAGAGAGAGAGAGTGAGAGAGAGAGAGAGAGTGAGAGAGAGAGAGCGGCTTGCCAGGCCTTGATTCACACGGAACCCCGCTGTGCACAAAGGCTTCAGGCTAGTACGTATGGGGGCTAATCTGGACACAGTTTGAGGACACAGATAGGCCTACTGTACGGACAGTATTGCACCGGGATACTGTGACACACAGCAGGACAGATACCCGCATCTGCACAAACACACCAACACACACAAACACACACGTACACACACATGTGCACAGCGATGATGGGGACATTGCTGGGTTAAGAATAAGCAGTGGGGGGTTGGCGGGGGGGTCGGTGGGGGGGTCGGGCCCAGCAGGAGGTGGTAAAGGCCATGTCAGTGGGCTCTGCCTGGATACAAATGTCAGCAGCACAACTACCTGTGCACATCTACCCAGTGGCGCCAGACCAGAGGAGATGATCACAGAGTAGAAGGTAAATAAAGAGGGAGGACATCTGTCACAAATCAAAACAAGGTGCAGGTAGACATCCCTGGACACAAATCAGTGGTGGTGAAGATTATGACATGTGTCAAGCTACTGTCATGTTTTTTACCCAGAGATCAGTCAAAATATCCATATGATCCATGTGTTAATCTTTACGGACAATTGCATGATCAGTATAATAACCTTGATCTCAGAGGATATTTGCAGACTTTTACTGGTAAGCTTTGACCAGTGAGTTTTGGGGCATATTCAATTAGAATATTTAAATGTATAGTACTACAATGAAAACATTAGAGAGTTGCACATGTCTTCCAATGGACTACATTCTTCCTTGTGTTCTAAGTGGCAGGTTTCTTAAATCAGCAAAAGCTGTATATATATGGTGCCCTGTTTCGGAAACATGTATTGAATATTAACTGTCCATAACAGCTCCCCTATCCTATGAATAGCTACACTCTTACAGTTGAGAGTACATTTTTTACCTTCCTAGTCAACAGAGAAAACAGTATAAACACTGCAACCTAAAATACCAAAGCCCATTGAAGCTTTTAAGACTTTAACAACTATATTCTGCTTCCTAGTCCCCAAAAATGAAAACATTCAAAGAAATAGATCTTAACTGCTCTGAAAGGCCAACATTGAGCTCCACCTGATTGAAGAAAACAAGGGTTTATTTTTAAGCCCAACAGAACGGCTTCAACAACTGTTGAAATAGGACTGGGTATTGATGACTCCTGCTTTCTTGTAAATTCTAACAAAAAACATGATCCGTACCGTCTTCAGAGTGTACCACATAAACACACAGACACACACAGACACACACGGACACATACACACACAAGGACAAACGGACACACACACACACGCGCACACACACTCTCTCTGACACAAACAAAGAAGAAGGTCACTGTCTCTTTGCATTACGGCTCCAGCCATTCAACACAGCAAAGTTCTCTAAAGAAGATGGATCTCCATTAGTGGTTTGAGGAAACCAGGCGGACGTGGAAAATGTATAAATCTCTACAGTCAAATGGTGAGGTACAGTTTTACTTTAAGCCATTTGGGCTGTCTCCGAAGCTTTCCTTTGAAAGGCAGCAGTCCATTACCCTGGCTGAAAACACATAACTCCACATCACCATAAAGCCTTAGTGTAAACATCGCATCCGCAGATTCTCTGAACTCAAACCCAAAGCCATCTTCTTCCCAGCAGGCATTTTTTTTTCGATAACTGCCAACGCATTTTATTTCCCCCTTTCTGTCCTCCACCTCTTCTGTCCCTTTCCTATTCATTTCCTTTTGTTTCGATCGACTCCAACCCATTCTCTAGAATTACATCCAAGTTTATTTTTTGCGGGATGCGGTTGCGATCTCCTCATCGCCAAAAACATCTTTACAGATCCTCAGCCTGACAGTGGTGATTTGTGCTTGCGTTAAGGCAGAAATATCCCTCTCCTCTCTCACAATATAGATTGCTGCCATTATCCAAAGCCATTTCTCCAGCTGCCATAGAGAAAGAGGAGGGAAACATGGGAGGAAAAGATGGAGGAATTTCGCCCCGACCCCTGCGTGAATTGCTGATGGGAGCTGAGTGACAATTTGGTATGCAATTGTCATTGTCACTCACAGAGACATTGTCGATGCTTATTCCCATCTTGCAGGCCTGAGCTTCACTGAGCAAAGCATGGTGTCAGAGGACAGGTTACATTCAGACCATCCAATCAGAAATGCCTCGCTATCATTGGCTGAGCCCTGGGACTGGGGTGTCGGCGTTTTGGGGTTATTTAAGTTGAGCTAATAAATATCTGCTAATGTTCTTCTAATGTTCAGGATGGACAGATCACCCACCCCCACACACACACACACACACACACACACACACACACACACACACACACACACACACACACACACACACACACACACACACACACACACACACACACACACACACACACACACACACACACACACACACACACACACACACACGCACACACACACACACACACACACACACACACACACACTACAGCCGGCCGAGACCTTTGGCTCTGCCGGAACCTGAATAATATTTCCTCTAATGTGAAGTGAATGAGGCAGAAATGCATATTCAACACTGTCCTTGTTCACACTGAGGGGTAAACTTAATCTTTTGTGGCCACTGGGCATTGAGGGTGGGAAACGCGACAAGGCTAGGCAGTTTGTTGTGTGCTTCCGTTCACCGCTGAATGTCCCAGTGCACGAGTACCCAGTGCCAAGGCCCTTTTTCTCTTGGCTAATTGATTGCCTCGGCCACCAAGAGCATAATGTGTTCTATTATGGCCACCGTTTGTTCACGTTCATTAGGGTACCCATAGCATGATCCCCTGTCCTCTCTCTCTCTCTCTCTCTCTCTCTCTCTCTCTCTCTCTCTCTCTCTCTCCTCACTCACACAAACACACACACACACACACACACACACACACACACACACACACACACACACACACACACACACACACACACACACACACACACACACACACACACACACACACACACACACGCACACACGCACACACCATGCACTACCCCCTCTCAACAGTGAGTCCATTACTGGAAATAGGGAATATGTCTGTAAAATAAATAAGCATGTTTTTGGAACGATGAGAGTTATACCTGACCAACAAAGATATGGTGATGGGGGGGGGGGGGGGGGGGGGGTAAAGAAGTGGAGGATAGGTGCAGAACAACAAGCAGCTTTAAATAAAGCAGTGTGCCAGTGTGGGATGCTGGGGCAGGATCAGAGCAACCCCACCCCCCCAATACCAACCCCCCCCCCCCCCGGGACAATGTGCCAGTGTGGGATGCTGGGGCAGGATCAGAGCAACCCCCACCCCCCCACCCCCGGGACAATGTGCCAGTGTGGGATGCTGGGGCAGGATCAGAGCAACCCCCACCCCCCCACCCCGACGCCACAGCCCTCCATCGTCTGTCCCTGTCAGGGTTCCCACTCGCCTCTGACTCCCTCCACATATCTCCGCTTCCATCCTCCTCTACCCCTCTCTCATCCCCATCTCTTTTCACGCAGCGCCCCCTCCTCCTCCCCCCCCCCCCCCCCCCCCCCCCCCCCTTTTCCCAGTTCTCCTCCTCGTCGCCCAACCAATGCCCTGGTTACGCCTTTTTAATGAGGGCTGCCGGGACAATAGTTCCATTGTTGCCAATGTTTGGGAACTCCGAGTGGAGAACAATTGCTGTTTACCCAAGCAGCGGCATGGCCCAGGACCCTGTCCTTCGTTAGAGCCCGGCCCGCTCTGATTAAGTCCGCTCAGCAAGTGCTACAATAAGCCATTGAGCCCAACACCACGGTGGCTTTCTGTCGTTTCGTTTCCCCCCCCCCCCCCTCCACCTTTATCTGGCTCTTCCTCTCCCTCTCTCGTCCCACTGTCATAACTCCATCTCCAGTCTATCCCTCTCTTATGCTTTCCCTCTCTCTCTCTCTCTCTCTCTCTCTCTCTCTCTCTCTCTCTCTCTCTCTCTGTCGCCTCTCACTCTCTTATGTGTGGCACTAATTTGTGTTTCCACTGGCAGGGTCCCGTCGGTGCCACAATGATTTGCATACGCTTCATTGACAGTTACCCAGTGAACCTGCCTTAGCATATGAGAGAGCAAGCGACAGACAGAGGGGAGTGAGAGAGAGAGAGAGAGAGAGAGAGAGAGAGAGAGAGAGAGAGAGAGAGAGAGAGAGAGAGAGAGAGGTGAGAGAGAAAGAGAGAATGAGTAAGAGAGATAGTGAGTAAAACGGCGAAAGAAATTGGTAAATATATTTCTCAATCCTCAGACAAATTCAGTGGATTGGAGTAATACAAGATCGATTTTGAAATGATTTCTCTCACAATCGTAGAACTCATTAAAATCTGTTCGGAGACAGTGTCATTCAACTGTGATTCAGTGACAACCTACTGAATACCTCGATTGCTATGCCAATAGCCGCATGCAGAACATGAAAATGCATACTTGGGTGAGACTAGTGTAGTAATCCAGGAGATAGGATGTTTGTGTCGCACAGGCAGAAGCACACCTGGCAAACGCATAGTCCTTTGCTTTGCATTTGTGCCGTTTAAATCCATTAACAGTAGCTGATGCAAAATGTGCATCTGTAGTATAGATAAAATATCTGCACCTGTACTACATCATTTGGCTTTTGGTGAGAGAGAGAGAGAGAGAGAGAGAGAGAGAGAGAGAGAGAGAGAGAGAGAGAGAGAGAGAGAGAGAGAGAGAGAGAGAGAGAGAGAGAGAGAGAGAGAGAGAGAGACTCAATGGAAATGGGGGACTAAGTTGTATAAATAAATGAATAATCACTTACAAAGGACAGAAAAAGCAGGAAGCCTTGGGATGCACACACGAGGAAACAAAGGCTATGATTGCCCAGCAACATGGTAAATAATGGCTAATAGCACTCATGCAAAAGACAATTCTCTTGCAATTGTTAGAGCTCATTAAATAATGAGCCCATTCAACCATTACTTTAGTTATGAATGGCTAGGGATAGATAGATAGATACAAATTGGGCATTCTTTACACTTCCATGTGGATTTGGATGTGAATTATCCAAATTCAAAGAAGAATTTTGTAGAAACAGTACGCATCCGTTGGGGTTTAAAATCATTCAAACATTATTACAGCAATGATTTTATGCCGTACAAAGAGACAAACATCCGCACATGCACGCACAAACATACACACAAACATGCAGACCCACAGACACGCACGCATACACACACATGCATACATTTGACTATACCAACACTTTCCTCGCCAACAATTTTTCTCCTTTTCTTCCTTCCATTGCCATGCCCCTTTATTTCCTTCCTCCTTTCACCTATAAACACATACTCAGGGAGACACACACACACACACACACACACACACACACACACACACACACACACACACACACACACACACACACACACACACACACACACACACACACACACACACACACACACACACACACACACACCAACTCTCACACACACGCATGCAGCGCCCTGCCACACATATCGAAGAGAGGGAGGACACATCCCTCACAGCACCCAGGAAATTAACTTGACATTTGATGCAGACGGGAAAAAATATATTTCAGTGGGGGTAGAGGCGGCGAAAAAAAAACAAAGTGTACCAAGGCAGAGATAGCATAAACCCATCCCCCGTTCACCTGCTCCCCTCAAACCCTACTCCCCCCACCCACCCCCCCCCCCCCCCCCCCCCCCCCCCCCCCCCCCCCCCCCCCCTTTAAGCCCGGAACGCATTCGGGGAGGATTTTCGGCAATCTGCAATGCAGACGCCACCGGGAGCCCGGAAAATAAATAAATACAAAAATAAAAATGAGCTTCATCTTTTGCCTGTCCTTCCTCTCTCAGAGCCGCGGTGGCAGTTCCTCCCTGTTTTCCATCTCCTCCGCTTTCATATTTCCCCATGCTGCTTATTCCCCCCCACCCCCACCCCCTCTTTTGTCTTTCTATTCGGCAGTGAAATCACACAGCCGGCATCAAGGGTGTCAGTTGATGATCCAGCCACCAATCAGAACGGACGCCGTTGCTTTTGACGTCGCCACCTTGTGAATATGCACATGAGGCTATCCAGCGCGCGTCGCATCGCTAAGCCAGACGCCATTTTGTGCCACTAACAGTTTCTTGCGTTAAAATGCATGATCGCTGACCTAGATCCCTGATGGTTTTTATTTACATTGCTATTATTCAGAATTGAACAACGATGCATAATATAGATATAAAATCATGTATTTCTCTCATATGTAACAAAGACGGTGGCTATTGTTGCCTGTTAGCGAGGATACGCTGCAATTAGACAGTTGGGAGGAGACCAGCGCGCTGGAAGGATGAGCTGAGCGGGGTTATTGGGAATGCTTTATGAGATGAACAGTAGCTTCAGAGTCACCTCGTACCTCATTAAGACCAAGAGCAGGGACTGGTGGCCATTAATATATCATCATCCATCACATCGGCAGAAATCATGCTTAAGCACATGCACACACACACACAAACACACACACACACACACACACACACAAACACACACACACACACACACACACACACACACACACACACACACACACACACACACACACACACACACACACACACACATACCCCCCACAAACACACACATTTACCCTGAAAAAACACACACATAAACCATTACACACACACGCACACACACACGCACACACACACGCGCGCGCACACAGACACACACACACACACACACACACGCACGCACATATATACACAAATATACACCCTCAAACACATACACAGAGACACACACTCGCAAACACCAGGGGCGTGCGGTCCAGCCAGTGCCTGTCTCTATATCCCGGTGTATTAGACATGCAGGAATGTTAACATCATTATGCAGTGTTGCGGGTGTCTGCCTGCCGCTATTGTCCCTCACCGTATTGTGTCTGTGGGTAAATCTCTCTCTCTCTCTGTGTGTGTGTGTGTGTGTGGGTGTGTGTGTGTGTGTGTGTGTGTGTGTGTGTGTGTGTGTGTGTGTGTGTGTGTGTGTGTGTGTGTGTGTGTGTGTGTGTGTGTGTGTGTGTGTGTGTATGCGTGTGTGTGTGTGTGTGTGCGTGTGTGTCCTCACGAGCAGAAGGCAATAACTTGTTTTTATTTGTATGCAAGTTGAAAATACACTGATTATTGTTTGACCATAGGGAGCAATGAATCTGAGAATGTTCAATCATATATTCCCTAATGTCTTTTTCATACTGCCACAGTGCATGAGTTGTATATATTGTAGGGAGAAATGTTCTCCATTTCCTGAATGGATTATTTGAAAATCACATTTTTCTTTTGCCTGTTTTTTGCTTAGTTGTGCTAAGGGCTTATTTTGGCACACAGGCAACCAAACGTGTGGACTCACACACACACACACACACACACACACACACACACACACACACACACACACACACACACACACACACACACACACACACACACACACACACACACACACACACACACACACACACACACACACACACACAGACACAAACTCACTCACACACTCACACACACACACAAACACACACGCACACACACACTCACACATACATGTGCATATGCACACACGTCGTGAATAGTAATGCAAATAAACTAATTTAGTATAATTGTACAAATGGCCGGATGAAGCAGTATGCTGACTGAACAACAATGACACCGTTGTGTTTTGCATACGAGCAACAAGAATGATATTTCTAGGGCGCTGAATGAGGCAAATGAACACGGTCTCTATCTGGGGGGTTTAATAAACAAATTCATGAAAGAAAAATGATAATTTTTTTCACCTGATGCATTTTCCTAACACGGCCTTAACACTGCATCAATCTGTATCCAATTAATTTGTGCTATCCATGATCATTCTCCTTTCAAACAGCATTGCCCAATTCATTGTACCCACACACAACATAATAAATAGCATGAAGTTTGAAACATTATAACAAAGGGGGCCATTTCCTTGCTCTATGAATTTTCCTATGCATAAAAGGGGGAAATAGAGAACGCAGACATGCAGATCGGACGACACGATGCTCTTTGTGTGTGTGTGTGTGTGTGTGTGCGTGTGTGTGTGTGTGTGTGTGTATGTGTGTGTGTGTGTGTGTGTGTGTGTGTGTGTGTGTGTGTGTGTGTGTGTGTGTGTGTGTGTGTGTGTGTGTGTGTGTGTGTGTGTGTGTGTGTGTGTGTGTGTGTGTGTGTGCACATAAGCAGGACCTCCCACCTTCATAAGCAGATGAAATAACTCGAGGTAGCAAGTTTATGACAAACACAGTGCACAGGGAAAAGGGATTTGGCAAGCGATTAAAAAAAATTATATGTTTTTTGGTTTTGTTTATCAGCCCCATCTTAAATCAGCTGGAGCAGGCAGATATTTTGCCCCAGTGATGCTGTATATACCCAGTCCCTGGCACCTCTCTCTCTCTCTCTCTCTCTCTCTCTCTCTCTCTCTCTCTCTCTCTCTCTCGCTCTCTCGCTCTCTCTCTCGCCCTCCGCCCCTCCCCACCCCACTAGCCTTCGCTGGCTCCCGGCGATTTGCATTCATTTGCATGATTTTATAACATGCGTTTGCCTTTGTTCAACCTGTAAAAAAAACGATGATACAGGAGAAACCCTCCGCTATGCCTTCGCTATTCCAAACAATGCCACTTGGATATTCCAATGACAATCTGCTTGTTTGATCCTTTTTTTTCTGTATTTTTTTTAATATTATAACAAATCCATCCATAACTGATGATGACTCCCGACAAATCATCGCCACCATCGGTCCAAGGGTTTGACTGTAGGGAGGGGGGCGGGGTATGCGTCAGAATGGAATAAAAAAATGAATATATTGGGTCTTTGTGGAATTGTTGATGAACCCTAGAAAAGGAGGAACTGCGCTATCGCTAAGAGGCACGGGCGGCTGCGACGTATAGTTGTCTTGAGAGGATTGCATCCAAGCATGAAATATGAAATTATGGAACGGAAAGGAAAAATGAAAAAGAAAGAACATGCACACGCATACGTTATGTTAAGCCATGCCCCCTGTCTCTCTTTTGTCATAAATTACCTTGTGTTTTATCACCGCCGTTATAATGTCACCTTCTTGGCTCAGGTACTATATGTTATTGTTTGCTTAACACAAATGTTATTTGTTAATAACGGCCCTTGCTGTGCTCGGCTGGTTCATAGATCAATGCCGTAAAACGTATGCGTAATTCAACGTATGCACAGCGCCCTATTTTAAATGGGTCGGTGTGCAGTCCCACACACACACGCATATGTACACACACACATACACACATGCATATACACACTCACACACACATGTACACACACATACACACATATGCATATACACACACACACACACACACATACACACACACAGAAATCGTACATGTACATTTAAAAACAAAGTGTAAGCCATGGAGCCAGATATAAAGACAGAGAATATGCGATAGAGAGCGAGAGAGAGTGAGAGAGAGTAAGAGAGATAGAGAGGCAGGGTTTAATCATGCAGGCACATGCAGAGGACTTCATTAGGCAGCCTGGGTTGGAGTTGATGATAATACTGAGGCGGGCCTTGAGGACTAGCAGCTTTATAATCACAAATAGGGCTGCCCCATTATTACTTCTGCTAGCCAAGGTCCCCCTAATAGAAATATCCTGGTGAACGGTGCAAATGCAAATACGCCTTCCTCCACGAGAGTCAGAGCTCAAGAGAAAGTTCAAAAATACATATATACAGTACATATATATATATGTATATATATCTATACATATGTATATATATATACATATATATATATGCATACATCAAATGTTACAATGAAAGCACTACACTTCATACATATTTATATTTCGTATTTTCAAGTATTTTTATTATCGATTATCAATTCATTATCTTGAAACGCCAACCGAGTGCCAATGGAAAATGTTTAACATGCTACTTGTGTGTTTTGTCGATTAATAAAAAAATGTCACAGCTTGGATTGGTGAAAACATTTTAGAGAAATATTGAAGCAGTATAAATGGGAATTTGCTTTTTCTTGGTTTTCTATTTTGAGAGCACGTCACAGAACATCTGTATTGAAAGATGGAAAGAAAAACCGCCCTTGTGCTATATGCTTTCAAACTTATATGACCCTGCAAAGATTCGCCCCCTGCAGCCTGCTGTGATTGGAACCCTGGCACTGGAGTGTTACAGCTTAGACTCATGAAGGGGACAAACTAAGTCAACCTAATGCTAAAAGACGACCACCAATTGGCACACACTTGTGCTG
>NC_079417.1:9953097-9955597 GCF_026213295.1 Gadus chalcogrammus
CCATACAGCACCTGCCATCACAATAGCATTATTACAACAAGGTATAAGCAGAGAATATGCACATGACACTCTCGGCCAACTGATGTAAAATATGCCGATAGCCCAATGAATATAAAACATTCTGCATAGTCGCTCCTCTGCCAATCACGTGACAATAGCATATAGGAGAGCAAGAAAGAAAAATACAGCTAAATATACAGAGCCCATTACGAGGAAGGGTTTTAGGAGAGCCTGAATATATGAGACATCAAGCATAGCATAAGATGCCATTTTTTCTCTATGAAAATAGGGACATGTCAAATCAACGGTATCGTATACACAAAGGGGGTCTTTTGGCCTTGGATTTCAGTGAGAAACAAAACACAGCAATGTGTCAAGACAGTCTTACATGCTACCCAAGCAGCAGTAGTATTTTACTATTTGATATGAAATGAATCCTCAAGTATAAGTACAATTTCAAGGTAAATGGACTACACAACACAACAGTTTGTCCATTCACATACGAAATGGAGGAATACAAAAAATAAAAAATTGATTGGTGGCTTTTGGGAACATAGTAAGTAAACATAGCGACCCTGATAATGTAATGCATTCTTAACAAACACATGTATGGTTTCAGTCTCGCCGATAGGTCGGGTTGCCTGCATAATGAATATATGACAATATAAAAGAGGAGGTTGGTTACAATTCTAAAGTATGTGTCGCTGCTCTCTTGCAGACCAAAAAGAGATGTGTTGTGATTTTGATATAAACTGGGGGGGTTTCACTAGCATTTGATTTGACAGCCCATGAAATGACCGTGGCCAATAGGTTTCACACTGTATAGCTCTAATGTAAAGAGCCAATAACAGATATGTCTTCTTGTTAATGTTCACTCTTTGCACCCTGGGGTACTCTGCACCCTCTGTATCTGAATAGCAAACTGGGGGAACAAATTGTTTCATGTAGGGGAGAAACAGTAGGCTTTTGCTCGAACAATACAAATATATATCCTTATATATATATATATATATATATATATATACATGAATTATATATATACATAATATGTATATATTTTTTAGTAGTAGTCATGTTAGTAGTAAATAATTAATTTATAAAATATAAATAATAGTTATGGCATTATTATAAACTCTGCAGACACAGTGACATTTCGCGTGGCCCTCAGATTGGAGAACAATGATTCCTTTCATAAGGCTTGAGGACAAATTCAATCGCGTTAACAGGGGACAATGAGTCTTGGTTCAGCCAGAGCTTGGCCAAATTGTGTTCCAAGATTGTCTTATGTGCAGACGCACAATGACCTGTTATTGTAGGACATCTTTGTAGGGGTTGAATCGGAGACGCCAAACGTGCTTTACATTGCTTAAGACGTTGGTTATTTTAACTATCGCAACCGTGGATATATTTGATCCTATAGGCATTCGCTTACTTTGCCACATTGTTTAAACCCCATCATCATAAGCCCCTCCTTTATAGCCAGAATTAAGCCTAGAATTCGTATTTCTACATTTATAAAGGCTCAACTATGCTTGAGAAAGAATTTCGAAACGCAAATTATAGCATAGATTAATAAATACATCCATGTATATACTAACAAAAATACCCTTGTGATAATGAGTTGTAGTACAAACAAGATTCATAGAGCATCTCTCCAGATATCCACCACATGACCCACTCGTGCAATGGGTAGAATAGGACAACCCCTGCTGTGGCTGTGGGGGTAGGAGCATACAATACCGAAAACATTAAACATTAACATTCAACATTCAACTAAACCTATAGGCCACAGTAAACCGAGTAGAATGCAATGCAAACAAAATCACTGTGAACCTCTTGCACGGTTAATGTGGGCTACGAATTGGAAGAAATGCGGAAGGTCTTTTGAATAGTAGATATTGTGGATACATGTGTTCTTCAAAACCCTGCAACGCTGGATCTCTAAAATATCATATGATTAAAAATGTGCCAAGTTCACGTTCATTGGTTTACGCGAGGAATCCATAAGAATGTTTTTCATCTAATTTCTAAACACGTTCTCTAAAAAGTATTTCGTTGTAGGTAGTTTGAAAATGTTTTTTTTTTTTTACAGACTTTATCTCTTGTAAAATACAATAAACCATGAAAACCAAATTCATTTCACGGTCAAGTTCGGTAGGCTACTCAAGACGACGACCCCTAGGACCGCTTAGACGCCTCTACAATATCTGCCTTCATTCGATATAATTTAACACACTTTTGTCCATATCCCAGCATGCTCATCCAAGCGGGGACCAACAGCTGAACATCTCTTTCAAAAACTGCTAAATCCACACTTTTAAGATAATTACCACCACCCCTCCCCCCTTCCCCCTCCCAAACAAGACACAAATCCTCATCACTGAGGCATTTGCATTAGCTATTCAAAACCGTTACGTTTGCGCTTCGCGTCGACCGGGTGGGAACCGTCGGCCCTTTTCTTTGGGGATGCAGATGAGTCTGGTGCACTTGACGTCTTTTC
>NC_079417.1:9960597-9993097 GCF_026213295.1 Gadus chalcogrammus
GAGAGAACTTTCCCATAACGTCTACTACTACAGCACCAAAAAAAGAAAGTGCACCGTTTAGCTCCCCGAGTCTGGAATAGTTTTTTCTCTCCCTTTCTTTTTTTCTCTCTCTCACCCAGTGGCGATGATGGACGAGGAGGGTGTGTGTGTATGTGTGTGTGTGTGTGTGGGGAGGGGGGGTGGGGGTGGAGGAGGAGGAGGATGTAAAGTCCATCCTTCTATGTGTAAGAGAGGACGTGCTCTGCAATTCAAACAAGTTCCCTCCGCTCTTTTGTTGGGCCGTGAACTGAGGAGGCATTGTTCGGGACTTGGCTCGGTCCCTCTGCCTTCCCCTGACCAGGTTACGAGGTGCATGCCGCGGCTGGGTTTCAGACCTGGGCTCCAGGTGTGTCCTGCTTTAGCGCGCCGTGACCAACCGGGACGTCTTTATCGTTTACAGAATAATACACTTCTAACAATGGATTACAGATGCACATAAAGCCTATTAAACAAGCTTTCACATGTACAGTGTGCTTTCGTTTTGTATGATCACCCTGTTCCAAAAACTAAAACTCTCTCTCTCTCTCTCTCTCTCTCTCTCTCTCTCTCTCTCTCTCTCTCTCTCTCTCTCTCTCTCTCTCTCTCTCTCTCTCTCTCTCTCTCTCTCTCTCTCTCTCTCTCTCTCTCTCTCTCTCTCTATTTCCTTCCCTCTTTCTCCATCTCTCTGTCTCTGTCTCTCTCATTCCTCTCTAAAGAGAGGGATGGTTCACACACACACACACACACACACACACACACACACACACACACACACACACACACACACACACACACACACACACACACACGCACGTACGCACACTCACGCGCGCGCACGCACGTGCAGTGCTCATAAAGAAAAGTTACCCTTCTCGTATGTAAGATGAGTTTGTGACGTCATAAGTCCTATCATATTATATTATATATTTTTAATATTATCTTATAGAACCATGAGTTTTAAGAGGAACGTACGTAAACAGTACGTGAGTTCCTCTTACAATTACCGGATCGGCTAATTACAGGCGTGTCCATTAAGCACGACCGGATTCACGTTGTATTCTAACAACGGGGGCACGTTCAGTGACGTAGACAAGCAGAGCGGCTACGTGCGGCCATATTTAAATACATCAAGGCAATTAGCTCATCAAAATATGCAAATCTGGTTGATATAGTCCGCGTGGCCCAGTCGGATTAATTCCCCCCTCGGCAGCGCGTGGGTATTTGATAGTCGTTTAGAAAGACAGCAAAGGCTTGCATGATTCAACGACAAAAAAAGATGCTCCAGACTCGAACGTTGAAAAGATGAAGAACAAGCAGAAGAACGAGAACAAGAAGAAGAAGTAGAAGAAGAAGAAAAAGAAGAAGAAGAAGGAGAAGAACGGCGACATGAAAAGAGGGTACGGGAGCTTCGGAGCGGAAAATCGCCCATGCGTAATGAGACGAGGCGAACCGCCATTCCCAATGCTACGACGCTGTTGGCTCTGGTGTGTGCGTTATTTTTAAATATTGATGCATATTCATTGTATATGTATGTATCCTAGTCATATTTGCGCCGCTATGGTGATTTATATCATCCAACCTAGGTTTACGGTCTCAGTGACATATAGGCCTATGTATGCGATTTTAAATTTCACATTTACATTCATTTTCAATTTCGGAGTATGCATTTCACAAAAGCCAAAAGGTAAATATTATAGGCCTAAATATTCCAAACATCTACATATATGGCTTAGACTGCTGCTGAATACGTTATAGGCTTCTGCATGCATGAACAAAGAGGTCTGGTGGGCAAACAATAGAGCGAATGGTTTGTTAGCACTGATGCATATTCTTTTGTTTTATTGGCGAGCCCAAATTTGATCACTTTGAATTAATCACGCGACATTTTGACGGCAATTAAAGGAGTAAAGTATTTAGGCCAATTCGTTAGAAATGGAACGCAGCCCCTGATTAACAGTTGCGCTCAGTGTCTAATTGGTAACCTAGTTGGGCACGTGCACAGCGGACACGCACGCAGGCATGTGCGCAGAGAGGCGATCCGTTTCGGTCTTATCCAAACAGCAAGTCTAACCTGGATTTCTACAGGCATAACTGCAATTGTCTGACTGTTTCTAAATGGGCATCTACAGCACCTAATCTAACAATTTTAACGTCAAAAACTTAAAAAATAACATTAACTTACCCTTCATTCAAACAGGCACGTTTTAAGTCATGGATTTTGCGATTATCATTTTTGTTGGCGAGTGAAAATGAAAGTAAAATGAAAGATGCATGTGCGGAAGCAAACTTACGGTAGCGTCCAGACCAATCCGGGTGCTATGTAGAGGATGTCCTCCTCCTCCTCCTGCTCATCATGTGAACCCTGCTCATGAACTGCTCACCCAACACAAGTGGTCGGATGGCTCTAATGCGTAAAGGTGTTTTTTCTAAGGAACATTGCTGCAGATTGCAAAGACATACTACACACTCGTGTCTTGGTCATTATCAGTTCAGATTTTTGCAAAACGATTCAAAGAGTGCGACGAGGAGTCAATGGTTGAACATCGTTTGATTCCAACGTCCGCGCATTTGAATGTTGCAGACGAGTGACACACGTCGGCAGCGGCCTGTCACTGTATTGAGAGGCAAGCGGATAACTCTTGACATCGCTTCACGTGGATGGGAGTGTTGTTTCATGATCAGGGACTCGCCTGGGGATCGATTGTAAAATCTATATTTCAAGTCTGAAACTATAGTGACATCCCATGGTAAAGGCAATCCTACCCGTTATGTTATATACGAGGAGTGAACATATATTAATTTTAAATTATTCACTCTTTAAGGATTGTATTTTTCGTATAATTTAGGTGCTTTTCTAACAATCAATTATGTTATTCTATCATTATTATACGATTTCTCCGAACATCAATGCATTTCAAAAAAGTGCATTTAATCGGTGTCAATTCAATAGTTTTAACTCTAATAAACAGAATGCTCCCAGACATGGTTTGGATAATTTGTAGTCTATTCCATGTTATTTGAAAATATCTAGGCCTACAGCCTGTTAATTACAGCAGTAACCGTCAAACCTTAGTGAGGCTTTGTTTAAAAGGGCGCTCAAAGCTTTCCAAATGTTGACGTTACATGATAGGCATCAAAAGTATTGCTTCAGTTGCTACGCCATATAGTCCACTGCTAGGCCTAATACTACAAGTAGGCCTACAAGGCCTACTCCTAGGTACTACTTAATTATCATAATTATATGCCATAGCCCAAACCCTAAGCTTCTAACAAACAATATCAGCAGTGTTAGATAAATGCACACATAATTAAATACACACATCTCTTGATTTATCTAGATTTTTTCATTAAAATTTGATGCAGGGTGGTACTTTGACATTGACCATGAATGTGGGCGTGCAGAAAGTGTCCTGTAGGCCCATCGTAGCAGACCAATTAGAGTGCGTGTAGCGCCGAGGTGGGCGGGGCAGCGACCTAAGTAGATTTCAGGCAGCTGCAGTCCATCAACGACTTAGGTGTACAAATGCTTCCATCTAGTGGCCATTTGATAGAATGAACCTAATGGACACGGCCAGCGAGGCCAACGAAGTTCAAGTTTATATGAATGATATGGGCCTACCTCCATCACGTCGTTGTCTAAATAAAATGTTTGAATAACGTTTAAATATTATTTTTCTGCTTTTATTTCTCCAAAACACCCTATGATTTTAGGTTCACTTATTTTGGCCTATGCGTCGATGAGGACTTAATGTATCAGGTAGGCCTGCTGCCTCGTTTTGAACCACGTTGCCTTTCGAATAGCTTAGGTTTCCCCTATTTTTCTGTAAATAGTTTTTGCCTTGGTTTTAGAGATATAATCTATGAAAAGCCCTGAACCGTGTTCCCCTTTTCATTTATCCGTTCTTAATCCATCGTTTATTTGACCGTCAGCATGTGATCTTCAGCCTGGTTGATCGTCAGTGTGACGTGACTTTAAAAGCAACCTATTTCGGCTATAGGCAATCAAGCGAGAGTTCAATCAGCTTCTTCTTCATTAGTCCTCGTTTACATTGAGGCTGAGCGAAACGCACGACCGGGTATAGGCCTATGCGTTTATTTCAACGCAGCTTTACAATGGATAAATACATCTACAAATTCGCCTAATTAGGCCTAATGTGTTAATACCGCAGAGGGGTACCTATCTGCCTTCATATAGGAGGACGTGTCGAGGCTGTTGGAAACTTGTGGACGTTATTTTTAACGATCATGCAACATTTTGTCCAAATAGCTTAGGCTACTTGCTACACATTTAGGCCTATTTTACTGTTTAATTTAACAATAATTTAAGAATAACACGGATATTGAAACAGTTATAGTGGTCCCACAAGTCACTCAGGCTCAAGGCCGAAATGTGTTTGAATAAAATGCAACGTGGTTTATAGGGAAAACAAAACCATATTTTAAATGTATTCTCTCTTGATAAAGTAGACCTGCGTATTATCGAAAATCTGAAAGAGATTTCTGTCTAAACGAACATCTCTCAAAAATGGTTTCAGCGATTAATTACATCGTTGAATGAATAATGGATAAATAATAAAATACTATCACGTACAAAATACATGAAAATATGAATCAAAATTGAATACAAATAATAATAAACAATACAGTACAATTTTAAAATAACCCCCCAAAATCGAATGATTGACTCCCTATAAATTGGGGAACCAAATCGACTATATCTAAACAAACCCTATGGGATGAGACTATAAAAAACATGCAGGCCTACTTTCAATATCACACTACGTGTAATATGGAATAGTCAAATGTACGAGTTTTTTAAAGTACTTGCCTTAAGTGTGTGGATTATTAATTGCAGTCTACAGGCTAATTACCCTGGCGTCTGTTACCGAAAGGAAATTTCTGACCTGAAATAGCATGGAATAAAAAACAAACACCCATGCAATTACGGTCCATTAGGAATTGTTTCCATTTTGTATTATACTTGATTGTCATTTAACTTGAATCACATCTGTCGCTTGCTATGTATGACCTCCCAATTCCCCTGTACTCTGAGATAAGCTTTGCATTTAAATGTCAAATGTCTGCATTATGTATTCTTATGATGCATTGTCATTTTGGGATTTATTAAAGGTGGAAGGAACCGTGATACAAATGTTGTTGTTATTTCAATGCTTTGAATTTCATACTCTCTAAATCTCAGCTATTTTTCATGTCATGGTATCAAAGGTTACCATATATTGTACATTTGGTTTTTACACACAATTTATTATTCATATTAAATCATGTACATGTAAAGAGCAGATCTTTCCTTAATTTTTCTTTCCATTTTTCTATCTGCTTTTCCACGTTGCTTCGAAGTGTACACTGAAGGTCAAACACAATGAAATCAGTCATATCAGGCTAACAGAAACCAGAACTTTACTGAAATGTTTGCAAAGCAAAAACAACGTTTGCCCTTGGGCAGAGGATACTTGTGATTAATTATATATGTTTACGCATAAAGAGAAAAGTTCCTTAAGAGTTAGGGATAGGGTAGTATGTAATAAGCCTAATGTGGTGACAATGAAATCCAACTTATACCACTTATATAAAGGTGTATGTCTCCAGCCCCTGCTATGGTAATACTCAATCTCTAACAATCCAAGATGTAAACATATTGATTAGGAAGTCCATTATCATATTCCCTTTGTAACACCTATCAACACAATGGGTGCTATGGTAACTGATTTTGGAGTCCATGCAGTGGTTTAATATCGCATGGATATGAATGTGCAGTCCTCCCTCTTGCACTGACTTCACTAAATGTCATGTAGGTGGACCATTCTAAAGTTATTGAAAGTTGCTACATGTGTTTATGCTTTGATAAAGGGTCACTAGGGACGAAGTTATTGACAAAGGAGGACACAAGAAAGATTTCCCTTTAAGAACATACGTTTGACGCACTGTGGCCAGTGATATCTGTTATCCTTTAAAAATCACATTAATTTGGCATGTTGATTTCATCATCATTACATGCATGGCAGTGTGAAGTCTGATTAATAAATGTGCACAATCCAATACGTCTTTCAAATAACGTGGGCGATGAAAACAAGAAGGGAACCATGGACATGTAAACATTTCATCAAGTGACCATCAAGAAGAAACTGAATGTCCAAACCGTTGTACATTTGAGCAAATTCTTTTATTATTTTTTTGTTTCAATGCTTTGCAAATAACCATAAATGAATGTGAAAATAAAACTTGAGTTTACAACACAGAAAATGCCACTGGCTTTGGTTTCTCCACACATATGCTGCCTGAAATATCATGATTTTTTTTTCTCAAACTTTAGTATTGAATTAAAAAAGAGAGAGAGAGAGAGAGAAAGAGATAGAGAGAGATAGAGGAAACACTGAGAGGCTCTGCCCCTGTTTCTGACTACACAGACTGTATACAGTAACGACATCGTGAACCTGCATGAAATATGCACATAGAAATTCCATAACACTCAAGTGACAGCAGATCGGGAGGCAGAGTTATGTGGCTAGTCTCGTTGTTTGAAAAAGAGCAAAATCAAAACAGCTATTTGTCTGAAATAAAACCACTGGGCTTCTCCCATACCAGCATGATTGTTTTTTTCTTCCTTCGGTATTTAGTTTTAAAATGTCAGTGACTTTCGGTAAAATGACATGGAACCCTGTTTCGAAAGATGGATTCTAAGGAGGTGTTACATTGTCAGGGGTTTGTTTTCTGATCTCAAAGTTACGTTTTTAGAGTCTATGAAGTCTTGAACTCAAAATGGTTGCTGGAAAAATACATACAAAAACAAAATAAACACCAGGTTATAAACGATCATTAACATAAGGCCCGACTTGCGGGCTTCAGTAAGGAGGGACTGAGGATCGATAATAATAATAACAATAATAATAATAATATTTGTCAATATGACAACCGTGTGTCAAGGTGTGACTTGTTTCCTCCTTAGCTCCAGTCTCCAAACATTTTTCCACTTCAAGGTTTTTTTTCATTTCCACGTGGACATGTGTCTTTCCTCATCTCCACAAAACACTGGCAATGGTTTCCAGCTGGCTTGACAAGGTCAGACTAATTAAAGACCTGAACAGCAGTGTCCAGAGCTAAACTCAAAACAAACCAGACGCTATGTGCATTGGCACATACAAAACTCCACTAAGAAAACAACAAAAACAAAACAAAAACAAAAAAAAAATCATTATTATATATATTTATATATTAGAAAGCTATACACAAGCATGTTAATTTCACAGATTTTTTTTTTAAAGATTCTTAATATTACCGTTATTATATATAATTAGAAATACACGTTTAAAAACAAACCTCTACAAAGAGAAAACAGTTCAGCAAAGCATTGTATCCAGTCTGTTATCATGGCTTAGGGTTTAAAAACCCATTAATTTCCCCCCATCATGTTGAACTATCCGTCTCCTATTAGCAAAGCTATCAAAAAACACATTCTGGCTTATAGAAACTACAAAAAGCCACAAAAATGCTTTGCATTGTATTCCTTCCATATGAAAATATAAGCAAGTGTATCGTACAATTTTTTTCAACTTTTTTTTTTGTTTGTTTTGTTTTGTTTATTAATACTGAATAGTTAATAGAAGACCCAGAGTATCCCCGGTTATACTTAATGTAGCTCTTAGATCAAAGGGTGGTCCTGGCGCCATTCGATTCTCTAAAACCGAGCAGTATCTCCTCAAACTGGCTCCATACGCGTCTACCACTGGGTCCAATCTGTTTACCTGTACAATCCTTCAAATGTTGCATAATAGCTTTTCGTTTAGTGAGTAAATAAATTTTGTTAATGTCTGGCAACCTTTGACCCCCGGCCTTTCCTCCCCGCCCCCTGATGCTCTATTTACATAAATACGTTGAACCTGCAACATGACATCATCTAAGGTTAACACACATTTTTGCAAGGGAGAACGGCAGAGAATGTATATATATAGCAATGAAACTGACACTGTACACTGTCTGGTTGTCCAACTCAAGTGCTAAGGTGTTCTTTGCTCCAACACTCACACACACACACACACACACACACACACTCATATTTTTTTTATCTTTTTCTTTTTCTTCCTTTTTTGTCTAGTCACTGGTATATCGCTGAGGCAAATTGTATGTATTTTTTTTTTTACAAAACAGAGTACCTGGCTTTTTTTTGTTTATTTGTTGATATGCATATATGTACACATACACACACAAACGTGTAAAGATATATATGCATATGAAATCGTTTTTTTTCAACACACAACACGATGTATGCATAGTTCCCCCCGATAAAATGATGCCCTGATCCGAACCCTTTTCCCTCCCTAACCCTGATTATATCACCCCGCTTGTTTATATCATATGTTAAGCACACACACACTCAGCAAAAAATAAAAAATAAAAGAACAAATAAAAGAATAAAATAAAAAAAAATACTACGATATTTCAGGAAAATGGCTACTATTTTTGTCTTCCCTTTCGGCGGCAATGAGACAAAGAGGAGGGAGAGAGAGAGAGAGAGAGAGAGAGAGAGAGAGAGAGAGAGAGAGAGAGAGAGAGAGAGAGAGAGAAAGAGAGAGGGGGACACTGCAGTGGGGGTCCCAGGGGTGTTTGATTGACCGCTGAAATACGACTAAAAGTAAGAGACGGTGGTGGTGGGGGGCTGGTGGGTGGGTGGTGGGTCTCTGGGAGTGTCTGGGTTGCTGCGTTTCTTTGGGGCTTCGGGGTCGACTCTGACGGGGGGGCAGTGGTGAGGGGGTAGGTCTGGGGATAGGAGGGGGGGAGGTTCTTCAGGGACCACGTGGGGACAGGGGGGGTATCCATCATGTGGCCCAGCCCTCCGACAGGCGCACGCGCTTGATGGAGGGGCTCTCGCGCTCGTCCATGTTGGGCCTCGCCAGCCCCAGGGGCGAGTGGAAGTCGTTGCGGTGGTCGTCCCGGTCGCTGCCCTCGTGGGAGCTGCTGCAGCTGCTCAGGCTGTCCACGGGGGAGCGGCCAGAGTCCTGGCGGGACGAGGGGAGGTTCTGCTGCTGGGGCGGCATGCCGCCGCCGTAGCCGCCCGTGCTGCTGGTGCGATCCCGCGGAGGGGACACGGGCTCGGACTTGATGTGCAGGCTCTGGGCGGAGGGCAGCGACAGATTGGAGCCCTGACACAAGTGGGAGCTAGCGCAGTTTCTGCAGGAGGGAAACACATAAAGGGGGAGGCAACAAAAGGGGATGGGGGAGAGGGTTATAGAGGAAGAAACTGGGATTTTGCAGACCGGTTTGTGGCTTATATGAACCGGCATGCTGTTCTAGGCATGCATAGTGAATGCACCGCGGACAAATGCCAACTAGTTTACAACAAGATGTCAGCAGCAGGCGCAGAACATACAAGGGGTAACACCTTACATTAAGGGGACATTACTGAATAATTAACATTAGTTATTTAGCCTTAGCATAGGGTTTAGGATTGGGGTTAGGGGTAGTGGGTGATAAATAATAAAATGAATACCTTAGTCAATATGAACACCATTACTCAAATGATTACTTGACCATTGGCTCGCTTTTAATCAACTGTTAATGGGATTTACAGCTTTAACTTGAAGGTACAGCTTTATCAATGAAGGTTTTGCACCCTTATTGTAGTGTGCTGCCATTGCACGATGCGCTTCACATAGGACAAGACGAGGTGTCTGGCAGTCAGGGGTGGACAGTACTCACCCTAGCTGGCCCAGGCTGGCTGAATGCTGCATGTTCTGGATGTGCTGCTGCTGCCAGCCGCTCATGGAGCCCAGGTGAAGGGAGCTGCCACTGTTGAAGCCAGACAGGGAGGACAGATCTGCACTATTCAGGGAATATTCTGTACAAACACACAAAGGGGGAGTGAGAGAGAGAGAGAGAGAGAATGTAAGTTAATGTTGGTAAGTTAAAAACAAACTCAAACAAAAGCTTCTCAGTTGCAAAATATTCAATGTATCAAAGGGCATTTTATATCAACATGTTGCACTAGCACCCTCTAGTGTACGCTTTGGAGTGCACTTGAATAAGACAAGGTTTCCCAGGCAACCTGTCTATCTGAATAGCTCAAATGGCGATGTCCATTTATGTTATCTTTTTATTTAACATAAATAACATTGTGAAATAGGAAATAAAGAATGTAGACTAATCCTCAGATTTGCTGAATACTAAATTCTGATTGGTCAATTACCACATTCTTGTTATGGATGTCATTGCCCACCATTGAATCGAACAGATGTATTTTTCATTAACTTTTAAATCAATACAATACACTTTTGTTGCTATGTTTTGTATGAAATTATTGAGCTCTTAAGTCAGTAGTCGTTTTAGAAGCAGGATAATGTACAGTCCTGTTGGGATTTATTCCACAATAATGATGGAACATAGAAAGGTACGAACAACGAAGCACCATAGTACTTATAAACACTGTTACACGTAGAGTAAAAATGACTGTTTCTTACCAGTACCATAGGAAGTAGAGATAGCAGATGGGTAACCTCCCATTCCTTGCCCCGGCAAGGTGGGTGTTGCTACGGATACGACTGGTGTGGCCAGTGACTGGGCAGACTGGGAGTTGTTTATTCTCTGGTTCTATGGAACGGAAGAAAACACAAAAGAAAGACAGAGAAAGGTGAGTTGACGGGAGAGATAGTGTGTTTAAGATGTTTGCTAAGGAACATGCTAATGTAGTTCAACGTTCATCTTTGTGTTTTGTTTTTCTTTTTTTGTCTTTTTTTGTATTATTCTCCTCTGATGCTAAGGGAGAATTTATTTTGCTGATGCCACCTCCTGAGGAAATTAATCGCTTGACATGGGCGAGGCGGATCCTTGCCAACCCTACCATTTCCCACCACTTCTGAGGGCCCCGCCGTCGCTATAGTAACCTTGTCGGTCTCCACAGCAACGCACAGTAGCGACGGCAAGCAAGAGGCACTTTATAGTGGCAGAGGCAGCGCTTTGGCAGGAGTAGGGGAGAAAAAAAAAACACGGAGGTTTGATGCGATATGAAAGTATATCTTTTGTCGCGTTTTATGTGTACCTTCTAAAGTCTGCTGAAGCTGTGGCAGTGAGCCGTGTGACGCACACCAGACTCACGCACAAAGGACACTCGCAGGGAGAAGGAGCATGGAGGAGGAGTCAAATATTTGTATGTGTGTGTGTGAGCACGGGGACCTGTGTGTGTGTGTATGTGTGTGTGTGTGTGTGTGTATGTGTGTGTGTGTGTGTGTGTCTGGGAGAGAATGTGTTGTGTGGAAAGGAGGCCATGTTGCACTTGCGCCGATCTACCACTAGGTGGCTCTATGGGTCCTCACAAAGCACGTTTGGAGGTGAGCCTGCGGCGCCGAGCGAGAACCCTACACTGAAGGTTGAAGTGACTCAGGGGCAGCTCTTCCTGAGGGGAAAGTGTCCCTCTCGGCGGTAACTGGTGTATTCCAAAACAACCACTGGATCTAAATTAAATTTGATACACTCAAGGCAATCACCAGTGCTAGGGGCTTCATTAAGCCCTGTTACGCTCGCGAAATACCAGCTTCACAAGTCTTTTATATATTTTTCTGGGGTTGGGGGTGGATTTGAAACCTGTTCAGGCTAATATTCTAACACGGGTGTTATGAGATTGGGTCTGACTTACCAATCGCAGATCAACATCCTCAGACTGAGGGCATTAAAAGGGGAGGGTGATGAATTCAATTAGTGAGCGATAATTCACTAGGCGGGGCAAAGCAGCGTGGCTCTAGAGATGGAGCTGCTGTGGGATTCGGTGGAGGGGGATCGAGGAGAACAGCGCTACTGTACTCGCGCCGTTATAGAACATCCTCTTATGGAAAACCCCAGGTTAAACAGAATGAACACATCAAACATCCACCTGAAGCTCAGCTGTGAGTATGCTCTGAACAATGTGTAGCACGAACGATGTTCCCTTACGAAGGCAATACGAAAAAAAATAACAGATTACTAAGATTACTCCTTTAATTAAATGCACATTTAATTAAAGGAGGCGGAAGCCTGGGAAGACATGGGAGAAGCAGACCATTGTGGAAAAACTATTCTATGGAGGTAGCTGGACAGAGAGAGAGAGACTGAGAGAGAGAGAGAGCGAGAGAGCGAGAGCGAGAGAGAGGTAGAGAGGTAGAAAGAGGTAGAGGGAGGTAGAGAGAAAGAGAGAGCGAGAGAGAGAGACTGAGAGAGAGAGATAGTGAGAGAGAGAAAGAGGGAGAGCGAGTGGGAGTGAGAGAAAGAGAGAGAGAGAGAGAGAGAGAGAGAGAGAGAGAGAGAGAGAGAGAGAGAGAGAGAGAGACTGAGAGAGAGGGAGAGAGAGAGAGGGAGAGAGAGAGAGAGAGAGAGAGAGAGAGAGAGAGAGAGAGAGAGAGAGAGAGAGAGAGAGAGAGAGAGAGAGAGAGAGAGGGGTCACAGGGGCGGACTCACGATGGACGGCATGTTGTTCTTGGCGCCGGGGGGGATGAGCACGCGGAGGTCCGGCTTGCGGTTGTTCATGCCCAGGTTCATGGGCGGGGGAGACTTGGCCTGCATGTTTTTGTTCATGCCACCTGGAGAGACCAGCAGACCGGGCGAGTTACGGTGGTTTCCGTAGCCGTTTCCTATGAGGGTGATAGAGGGAGAGAGAGAGAGAGGGAGAGAGAGAGAGAGAGAGAGAGAGAGAGAGAGAGAGAGAGAGAGAGAGAGAGAGAGAGAGAGAGGGAGAGAGAGAGAGGGTGAGGGGAGGAAAGACACAATGTATTTGAATAAAGCGCGGATGTTATATTTTCTTCCTCTCCCCATATCAAACCCATTTCAACGGGGAAAACAAAAACGCAATCAAAACATGCACAAGTACAAGGAGTAATTTGCACCTTTACCACGACTACACTCTCCGCTCTACTGTAATTTGTGTTCAGGGAGGGAACGCTGGCTGTCAGTGATGGCTAGCCTCTGTCCATTGTGTGGCCAGGGTTCATACATAGAGACGGGCGGAGCTCATACTTATAAACAGACCAAATAGTAGGCCCCAAACTCTCGCTCTCACTTGTTGTTCGGGCTTAGGAATGAAAGCGATATTCAATGAGAGAGAAGGAGAGTACGAGAGAGAGACAGTTAGAGACAGAGACAGAGAGAGAGAGAGAGAGAGAGAAGGAGAGAGAGAGAGAGAGAGAGAGAGAGAGAGAGAGAGAGAGAGAGAGAGAGAGCGAGAGAGAAAGAGAGAGAGAGAGAAGGAGAGAGAGAGAGAGAGAGAGAGAGAGAGAGAGAGAGAGAGAGAGAGAGAGAGAGAGAGAGAGAGAGAGAGAGAGAGAGAGAGAGAGAGAGAGACAGAGAGAGAGAGAGAGAGAGAGAGAGAGAGAGAGAGAGAGAGAGAGGGAGAGAGAGAGAGAGAAAGAATGTCTCCCTCCACCTTCGTCAGTGTCGGTTAGGGCTAGATATACCCTTACGACAGCCAGCAAATCCTGTAAAAACATCTAATTATGGGTCGGGCCAACCGCGGAGGGATGGGACCCATCATTTGTCAATCAGAGCTAAACACATGTGTGGTTCCTCCAGACAAAGACCCTTTTTTTGGGGTTGCCACCGGATCTGCAGTCCCCGTTGCTCTGGAGGGGCTGCGGAGTGAATGGCACCCATGAAAAAAATAAAAGACGACTAAAGCCAGTGGGGCAGCATCCTCCTCCTTGCATCATTAAAAAACACTGAGATGGCTGAAACCCCGCCACCCCCCCCCCCCCACCCCCCCACCCCTCACACAAACACACACACACACATGCACGCGCGCACACACACTCACTACTACCCCAACCTTCTCCCTGCGAAAAGGGGGTAGAACATAGGGCAGTGTGTGGACGCCGCCACTTGAAAGACGAGCGTGAATTATACGTTAGACATAAATGAATTTCCTAATCATATACTCCGGGGGAAAATGAGTCGCAGATGTCTTCCTGGGCAATTTCCCCCGCTGATCTTTGTTTAATTTGAGAGCGAGGTTTTGTGTTGTTTGGAAATGAAAAGTCTCGAAAGCTCAATTTGAACAATCTGAAGAGTGAACGGCCACGAGTGGAGGGAGAAAATGAGTGCGAGTGACAGAAGAAAAAAAAGGGAGGAAAACTACGTGTATTACCGGTGGTGTGTGTGTGTGTGTCTATGGGCGCTCGTGCGATTGGTGTGTGCCTTCGTTTCTTAAGACGAATGTTAAACACTTTGAGTTTGTGTTAGAATCGGAGACGAGGCTTTCATCCGTACTTATATCCTTTTGCCTGTGCATGGCTGTATATCTTACATATAGGTGTTATTTTCCTCCCCTGACGCTAAAGGGTTCACGAGACGCTGTATGGATTATGACTGCTTGTGCACAGGCCGCGGCATATGGATGCACATGTGTGTTTTGTATGAGCACTCGTTTCTGTATGAGCGAGAGTAGCACTCTGTGAGCGCTACTCTCGCATTAGCAAAAAGAGGCAGCTGCCTCTTCAGTTTTCCCTCACTCTCAAGCTCATGGCTGGTCCTTTGTGAGATAGAGTGGGTGCATGTGGAGATAACTGAATGAGATCACAAACACAGGCACACATCGCACTGGCATTTTCACACACACACACACACACACACACACACACACACACACACACACACACACACACACACACACACACACACACACACACACACACACACACACACACACACACACACACACGCATGCAAACACACACACACACACACACACACACACACACACACACACACACACACACACACACACACACATACACACACGCATGCAAACACACATACACACACACACACACACACACACACACACACACACACACACACACACACACACACACACACACACACACACACACACACACACACACACACACACACACACACACACACAGATACACGTACACACACAAATGCAGCTTGATACATTTAACAAATTAGGCGAGAAGAAGCAGCTCAATGTTTCTACACAGATTATTGAAAAAGGGCGATAGAGAGAACGAGTGATATGCCTTTCGCTGTAGAACAGGCTTGTGCGTCTGCAGCCCCTGCGGAGTCGCTTCCAGTCCAGTCAATTAGCCTCTTTATCACTATAATTAAGGCCTGCTTAGATGAGGCCCTAAAAAACCTCACAATGACCGATCACAAACTCATTTAAATAATAGAGCTATCACTACCCATACGTTTTCATCTGCTCTCTGTTTCCTTCCGTTGCGCTCCTCTTCTTTCAGGTACCCTTTGCTACTCTCTCTCCTTCTTTTGTCTCTCATCTTTAGCAAATATTTCAGAAAACAATAGCCGATCCAGAGATGCACGATTCAACTGTTTTCTTTTCCATTTTTGTCTTCATTCCACTTCAAACAGCCCAACGGTTTTAGGGAAGTACTAAAAATGAACACGGGCCAGACAGACGGTTTGTGATACCACTGTATCACAAATCTCACCGATGCAGATGGGTCTCTGATCTGAGATTCAGATAAACGACCAATAACTCTTTTTAAGGGCAGATGCTGGAGCGAGTGTGGTAGGCCTTCTCTAGAAGCTCCCCCGGATACAACCAAACACCCCATAATAGTTCTGTCTGTCTTTTGTACGTCTGTCAGTCCTTTGCACACACATACACACAAACACACACACACACACACACACAGCCATACACAGATGCACACCAATGCACCAACGTGCGGTGTGGTTAATCTCACGTAGATTTAACTGTTACTGAACGAATGTCCTCTTGTGGTCTAACAGGCACGTTCCATTCTATTCCCCATGCATGCACACTCTTCCGGTGCGGTTTCGCCAAATGTTGAATTTTGGTGCCACACTCCTGCTCTCAGCCTGTACAGTTGGTGCAGGCACTGACACACATCCCGTCCAAAACACACACACACACACACACACACACACACACACACACACACACACACACACACACACACACACACACACACACACACACTCACTAACACCCCCCACACACACACACACACACACACACACACACACACACACACACACACACACACACACACACACACACACACACACACACACACACACACACACACACACACACACACACACAATCACACACACACACTCCACATGCCACACATTTACACCTCATACACACTTACTAACACCTCATACACACACATGAACACCCCACACCCAAACCCACACACATACACCCACAAACACAGACACACACACAAGGTTGTGTGTTCATCTGTGTTTCACAAGAGGAGATGTAGCAATATTGGGACTTTTGAGGTCAGAGGTAGAGGATCTTTCAAAGGAAATAAAAGATTTCTTAGATCTGCATGCTGGTGTCTCTCGCAGCGGAAAAAAAAGACTCACACCGTGTGGCATGCGATTGACTGATGCGGGACTCCAAAGATGTCCAGGTGATGTGTGCCTCCCGTGTTGACCTTTCGCAAAAGTAATTGGCGTGCGACAAGGATAAGGAGAGGCAGGAGTTGTTGGTAAATTGCCTGGGTGAACCTAGCGCTCATCAGAGGATATCTGACAGCTACATAATGGTACAAACAATTTAACAAGCTGGGGTCTGTGTCCACCTCACCTGACACAGGCCCTCTGCTCCTCCTACTATCCCTCTCTCTCTCTCTCTCTCTCTCTCTCAAACATCCCTATCCTATCTAAAGAAATGGAGGCAGCAATGTCACACGCTGAGATGTGAAACGCGATAAGAGATTACACAAACACAAACAGATTCCCAACACACACATTTGCGCGAGCCACATCAACGATTCCACAATAGAGCGACTGATTGCAGGTGGGATGAATTTGTCTTTGTGTGTCAATCAAAAACGCTCATTCGAGGCTGATAACAATGATGTTTATGATGTTCCTCAGGGGATTTCGCTTGCATGTACAAACAAGAGAGAAAGAGGGGAGAAGAAGGGGGCTGTTGGTCATGAGCACTAACAGATGAACACGGAAAAAAGCGACACGTACGTGGCTTATCGGAAAATCGGGGTCTAAGGGGGGGGGGGAAGGGGAATCTTAACGCTCTGTCTCTCGCCGTGACCGCCGCTGGGCCGCCTCACCGTTAGTCACTACGACAATCGCGCCATTAAAACGGCTGACCCACTTCACAGCCGCAAACCCCGCCGTACGTGGACCCTGCTGTGTGGGGCAACTACGTCTTCACACTCCTCCCCTGCCTCTCCCTTTCCCCGCTCCCCGCCTGCACGGACACATACAGGCGTGCACTCTTTCTCCTTCCAGATGGGGGTGGGGGGGGGGTGGGGGACGACTGAATGGAATCTTTTAGCGGCCACATGACTCGCTCTGCCCAGCGTGTTTTTTAACGGCGGCTACCCCCCCCCGCCCCCCCCCCCCCCCCCCCCCCCCCCAGGCCCTGATGAGCGATGCGAGTTTCCTCACAGAAGCACCTCTGTTCCTCTGCCACCGCGGCCCCGCACACAAAGGCCATGTTTGAACGTGTGCTCCGCAGCACGCCACGGACACACGGCCACAACAAATGGCCCCCTGTGTGTGTCTAAGTGTGTGCGTGCATGCGGGCGAACGTCTGTGTGTGTGTGTGTGTGTGTGTGTGTGTGTGTGTGGAGGCCAGACAGGCCAGACAGAGGAACCCCGGCTGTGACCCCCAGAGGGGGAACCCTTAGGGGGGGGGGGGGGGGGTGGGGGAGGGTCCGAGAGGGGTCAGTGTGGCACAGCTGGGCAGCTCTTTCTTTCTCCCCCCCCCCCTCCATGCTCTACACACTACTCTAGGGCAGCCACATTTAACCCCTCCAACAGGGGGAGGGGGGGGAAAAGTCGTGCCGCAAAAACAAAAGCGCGTCCTCTGGTGACGGGCGTTCTTCGGATTCGCACGAGCGCACTCGTGATCGGGCGCACATGTCGTTTGAAAACGTCGGCGCTTCGTGGCGTCACGGCGCATGGTGAGCCATCACAAAACACCGGATTTGATTCGCCGCCGCGGGACATGTGAGAGCCGTTATAGCCGGCATAAAGAGTTTATGTAGCATAACAACCTACCTCAAGGGGGCGGTGGGGGGGTGGGGGGCTGTCACTTTCGTTTTACTTTCAGCACCCGGGAGGTAGTGGAAACAAACAGGGCGAGGGTGGGTGGGGGGGGGCCGGGTCCCATTAATAAGCCGTGTTTAGAAAGAAAACGCGCGTGGGTGTTTTCTGCATGTTTCGTTGAGCGTGTGTTTGTGCATGTGTGTGTGTGTGTGTGTGTGTGTGTGTGTGTATGTGTGCGCGTGTGTTTGTGTGTGTGTGTGTGTGTGTGAGTGGGTGACGGGCGAAAGCAAAGCAAATGGAATTAGAGAGCAAGAATGAAAGTCAGGGATCACACGGTGTGTCTTCCGCCAAGCGCGGAAGACTTGTTGTCAGTTTATCCTCTCTGTAATGTGATTTCATTTATTCCCCCCCCCACCCCCCTACTTGTCCTACTGTTTAATGGCTGTGACCAGGCAGGATGTGTCACAGCACCGGCGCTGTGCAAACAGTCCCAGAAGATTTCCAAGACCGCTAACATCAACACATCACGGGCAGAATCTCCATGTGGGTTAGGGTTACTATTAGTCATGCATTTTATGGTCCAGGGTGGGTGAGTAGGCACTGTGTATGTGTGTGTATTTGTGTCTGCGTGTGTGTCTGTGAGTCTGTGTGCATATGCCTCTCCAGGTGTGTATATCCGTGTGTGTATGTGTGTGTGTGTGTGTGTGTGTGTGTGTGTATGCCACTGCAGGTGTGGGTGTGTGTATGTGGTGTGTGTGTGTAAGTGTGCGCGTGCACGCCTGTGCGCTCATGTGTGATAGTACACGGCTGTGTGTGAAAAGCAGAAGGCCTTCTTACCAGCACTGGTGCCTGCGCCAGTAGTGAGGTCAGCACCCATGAGGCCACCTGAAAGATGAAGGAGAGGGAAGAAAAGGCAGAGAGAGAAAGGGAGAGAGAACCATTAGAGGGTGAAGCTACCTCTTTTACACCCAAATTACATTCAGTACGGCCCCTCTCATTCTAGCCGGCCGCTCGCTGAACATGTTTTTATAGGAGTGAGTGTGTGTCTGTGTGTGTGTGAGTGTCTCTTCCTGTCTGTGTATGAGAGAGTGTGTGTGTGTCTTTGTATGTGTGTGTGTGTGTGTGAGTGCACATTTGCCCGGACATGTCCGTGTAAGTGAGTACGTGTGTCTTTGCACACATGATATAATTGCACTGGGCATAAAACACACAAAAAAAGCACATTGTTTGTTCTCCCTTAAAAAGCGCAGTGTTCTAAGGGACCGGACACTGGCCGGTGAATACGTGGACGTGCCGTCCAAGAAAAACGCCACATTATTTTTTTCTCAAAGCCATAAGAGCAGGAGAAGAGTGGGAGGGCCCGGGGAGAAAATGTGCGGTTTGGTGTGGACATTGCCAACGCCAAAAACTCCCATTTAGTTTGTGCTGGCGCGGGCCGCATCCAGTTGTAATGACAGGGTAAGGGTGCGGGCAGAAGCCTAGAGACTGGAGCGACCGAATAACGCCCCTGGACAACAATAACAAACCGATGGGGCTCTTTTGCTTATGTCATTGGCTATTCCAGGCCTATTCATAGGGGCAGACACACTATGTATAGAGGCCTACACGGAACCTATCCGACCGCTGGACGGGTGATTCCTTTTTAAATCTCATGTACGTTCGTTGATGTCATTAAAACAGGAAATAACGGAATATGGGATTTTGGGCAGCTGTTGTTTTATTTTGGACGACTCAAAAGAAATCCACAAAAGAACAGAGATTCAAGTGTCAGATCGTATGTGATGAGCGGAGAGGCGTGCACGTGAGACCCCAATCTGCGTTACCTGCACTGGGGGGTCTGTGTGTGACACCGGGGGACATGCTGTTTCTCTGGAGGCCGTGGTGCGCCAGTGGCAAGAGGTTGTGGTTGCCTAGGGAACCGCCGGGATGGCTGTAGATGAGACTGTTCTGGTTGCTGACGGGGATGGACACAGGCATCTCGTAGTTGGACTGGGGCACGCCCTGCTGAATAGACAAGAGATGGAGAGAGAGAGGGAGATAGAGAGAGAGGGAGAGAAAGAGAGAGGGAGAGACAGAGAGAAAAAGAGAGAGCGAGAGAGGGAGAGAGAGAGATGGTAATAGAGAGGGAGAGAGAGCCTTGTGTTTAATTCAGACACTTTAGTAAGAGAATGAAACACGGCCACAACTGAAACAAAACGACACCAAACAGAAGGCAAGAGCCAAAGGGAATAGATGCACCACGGCCCAAAAGACCCAGCGGGATATGAGACTGAGGGAACACCAAGAACAGAGAGACAAAGGGCTGAACACAAACACATAAGTTCCCACTGAGATAAATGGTGGGGAGGACCACTTTAGAGAACAAAGACAAAGAGGACGAGGGTGCAACCGTTGAAGAACTGCGTTACAACGGACTAGGGACACTCTAAATCGTATCATCCCGTGAGAACCTGAGGCATGAACATTACTCCAAAAGAAGATAAGCGTGGGCACTCACTTTGAATCCTCATTACTAAAAGGTGTCTTCCATTCCAAGTGGATGCCTTGACATTCTAATACAATTCTCGTTTTAATGGCACCCCAAAGGTTGACCCAGGAAAGCAAACTTCCTTCCGCTTATTTATGTATTTTTTAAATGCGAGGGGTTATATGTAATCCAGAAATAAAGGGACCTACTTGGTTTATAACATTACAGAAATAAGAAAGCCATGGTTATCTGGGAGAAAGGCCAGTGGCGTCCTGCTGTTTGCACGTCAACAGTTCAGTCAGTCCGGCAGCTGTACAAGCGGCTTTGTTACAAGGAAGGGGAGAGGGGGGGGGGGTGGGTACTGCATTTAGCATGGCTACGTATCGCCAAGCTAGCCATCAGTCAATACCCTCATCAGCGGCGGATTTAGCCAGGAGCACGGAGGCCTCTGTTGCCCCTGGCGTCTAGTTTGTCATGTTTATTGTGTCACTTGGCAGAGGGGCTTAACCTCAGGAGTGCCCTGGAAGTGGGAGATCCTGCCTGTTAGCTTAAGGAAGTAGAAAATAGAGAACTAAATGGTTGCCATGTGTCCCAGGGCCAATGGAGCTCGCTCATCAGTGGGAATATCGGTCTGCACCAATAGGATGGGAGGTATCATTCCTGCCTGGTTTTCTTTCTTAATTCGCTGCCATTGCTCTTACTGGGGGATCATATTTTATAATGCAAAGGTGGCTTCTCTTTTGTCTTCAATAGAGGGTTCCAGTGGCTGCTTGCGCCGCAATGGGCTAAGCTAGGCAGGTTAGTTTGTTCTTCAAATCTCAAGCAAAAAAACAGTATTTATCGCTCATTCTGTTTTAGTTTCTTTGCAGTTCCTTTCACGCTCTGCGGTCTAGGGAGCAGTGCGGGGCGTGCGCATTGGGGTCTCAATGGAACACCCCATAGCTGTAATTTCACTGGTGCCATCCTTCCTGTTTTCAGTCCCGGCTCCTCGTCAGTCCCCCCCTTTCCCCCTCCCCCCGCCCTGCGCCCCAAGGGTCCTGCCCAGGGCTTGGCAGCTACCCGGACCACACGCTGAACTGCCACTTGTTGTGTGTTGAGGCCGCCCCAAACCCCCCCCCCCCCCCCCCCCCCCCACCGCTGTTTAAATTCCATCCCCCTCAGCGAGCCCCCCGTATCCCAACCTCATCCTTACCCCCCACGCACCCCCCTTTGTCAAGACCACCTCGGCTCCTCTACCCCCCCGGCCCCACCCCGTCGCCTCAAACCACAGGGCCCCCCGTCACGCCACAGCCCCTCTCAGACACCACTGTTCTGTTCTCCGAGGGGATCGCCTGCAGAATTATCTGGTTTCACCCCGGTGCGGCTGGGAGGCTAACCGGTCCAATGTGGCGCTTCGGTGGGGGGGAGAGAGGCAACGTGAGCCCCGTCGACGTTTGATTCAGAGATGCATTCGTTTATGTGGTGGCGGCGCCCCCGGGCCTGTTCTGTTATGTTCTCCTGTTTAAAACGACTGTATATGCTGTGGACGCCAGCAGCTAGGAACCTGCTCCTAGCCAATCCGCTACAGACGACTTGAGTTTGAGACGGTACAATTAGACGTAGTCTTCATTAGCCTCATTATTTCACTGATGTAGGTTGAGGCGAGATAATGATTTTTCCCCTCGTTGTGTAATGTGCAGAAAAAAATGGGTTTTGCGTGCGTGCGTGCGTGTGTGGGTGGGTGGTTGTGTGTGTGTGTGTGTGTGTGTGTGTGTGTGTGTGTGTGTGTGTGTGTGTGTGTGTGTGTGTGTGTGTGTGTGTGTGTGTGTGTGTGTGTCTGCTGCCATTTCATCACCACAGCAGCTGTCCTTGTGTTGTTGCGGGTGATTGAGCTCTGTGTGTGGGTGCAGAAAAAGCAAAAGCACATGCAGACCACACCTCCCTTGAGAGCCAAGCAAGGCATTATGGGTAAGGGGGTTGAGGCTGGGATGCCAATGAGGTTAAAATGTCTCTTTGGTGGAAAGCACACAATCAAATTGAGCAAAAGAAAGAAACCCCAAAAAGTAGCTGTTGATAAATCCCTGTCAAATGTGATGATTGTTGCTTGTCACATATCGGGGCAAAATAAAAGGAACAGTTGTTTTTGTTAGAAGGGGACTGCTGCTTTATGTTTTTAGCTATCGTTTGTTATGCCCAATGACATTCCAGTAAACTATTTCCCTAGCGGGTAAACAATGGCGGTTAGCAGGGTTAAGCTGAGTAGGTTATCGTTCACACTCCGCATCCTGTTAGCCTTCAGGAGACGGCGGCACAGCGCCCAAACTCCGGTACTTACGGGTATCTTATGGGTCTTAATCATTTGATCAAACTCCTCGTTTATCTGTTTGTATTTCTCCTCGGTTCGCGGCGTGAGCGTGAGCACGGTCTCGAGCTCCGGGCTCTCCCCGCCTTTGTTCTCCTTCTTGTTTAGCGCCTGCCAGGTCACCACCCAACACCCCCGGCACCCAGCAGAGACACAGGTTCCGGGAAATGGATGTGGTGGGGAGGAGGAGGAGGAGGAGGAGGAGGAGGAGGTATGGAAGGTAGGAACGTAGGAAAGCAGGGAACACAGGTGACCAGCACCACGACGGAAAGGAGACAGGAACCGGAAACACAAACACAAAACGAGACAAAGACAAAAAGGAAAAAAAGGGAGAAAAAAAGGTGAGAGGAAGGTATGGAGATATCTGTAGATGTACTTACACACAATCTCTGTCTGTTGATCATCAGGTCTATATCCTCGTTTATTTTTCTGTACTTGTCTTCGGACTCGGGGCTGTGGCCGACAGAGTCGTCCGCATCGGGGTCTGGGCTGTCACAGCCATTTAGGCCCTTCTTTCTCAACGTCTGTGGACAAAGCAAGTTGCACAAAGCAGTTGAAGTATGGCATGCAGGCAAAGCTACCCTTGGAACACAGCTGGGGCTCTGCGATTATGTGATGTGAGTGGTTGAACCTTTTAAAATTGGATTCTGACCAAGTGATTTTGCTTGTCAATTTTTAAATAAACCGACCTTTGGCTGAAATAAAGCAACGCGGAGAAACGAAGAGCTTCAGAAATCTCAGCTGTACGTACATACAGTACATACATACATGCCAAACATAGACGATAAGGATTATGTCTTCATGGTGTTGTTAATTTGTGAGGGGTTCCATTCTTAACAACACCAACAAATGGTGAAATGGGGACATCATTTGATTAGCTTTGTCAACAGACTGCAAGTAAACATGCAGATAAACACACAAGATGGCACAAGAATGTCTTTAATCATGTTCACTTATGATGACAATACACACACACACACACACACACACACACACATACACACAAACACACATAGACACATACCCCACAGACTCCTCTTTCAATTGAAGCGACATTGGTCGTCAAAAATACATTTTCCTCTACATTTAAAAAAAATAAAATATGTGGGGCAGTGATATAGCACAGGAACATCCGTTTTTTAATAACATACTGTATAGGAGCATATAGGATGTTGAGCTTGTTGTAGAATTTGTGTGTGAGTGTGTGTAGGTGTGTTTCTAAAGAAGCAGTTTCTGTATTGGCCACCTGATGGCCACCTGCCCCTACTCGAGTGGCCAGACCGGAGAAGCCAGAGCGGGGCAGCACAGACCTCACTCTGCCTCTCCCACCAACGGCACACACACACACACACACACACACACACACACACACACACACACACACACACACACACACACACACACACACACACACACACACACACACACACACACACACACACACACACACACACACACACACAGAGAGAGAGACAGAGAGAGAGAGAGAGAGAGAGAGAGAGAGAGAGAGAGAGAGAGAGAGAGAGAGAGAGAGAGAGAGAGAGAGAGAGAGAGAAATATGCCTCTCTGCCCTGTCGTCGGATGTTGCTGACAACAATAAGGATTGGGTTTTCAAAGCCCATAACTTTGTGTGAAAGCAAGGTGGCATGTTTGCAATAGTGAGCAGGGGTTGTACCAACGGGCGCGGCACTAATTTGCATTGTACAGTGGGAGACAAAGGAAAGAGAAAAAAAAAAAGAGAAAAAAACTAAGTACAGTAGCTGCGATCTCATCAAAATCCCCCCTCCCCCACTCCCCACCCACACACCTCTCCTCCCACCCTTCCAGCCTTCTCTCTCTCCCACCCCCCTCTCGTTCTCCCTCTCTCTCTCTCTCGCTCTCTAGCTCTCTCTCTCACTCTCCCGCTCCTTGGCGGATGGCTTTAATAAAAGGAGATTAGTCTACAGGAGGAATATCGTGGGTCTGCTCTTGTCTGCGCAGACGTCTCTTCACACGGCGCTCTCTCACTTTCATTTGAAGCTCCATATCAGACGGACATAATTAAATTTACTTTAGCACACCCTGTATTTGATGCTGATCAAGTGTGTGTGTGTGTGTGTGTGTGTATGTGTGCAAATGTGTGTGTGTATTTGCGTCTGTGTGTGGGAGGGAGAGATGGATGCAAGGGGAATGAGTGTGTTTGAGTGCGTGTGTGTGTGTGTGCGTCTGTTCGTGTGTGCGTGCGTGCGTGCGTGTCTGTGTGGGTGTGCGAGAGGGTGTGAAATGTGAAGAAGAAATAAAAAAAAATTATAAATAAAATAGAAGAGACGAAGAATGAGCCATGGAAAAATAGGAGAGGAGACGTTGAGATAAGTTCATCTTAGTCAACTTCTTCTGTGTCCTCCGGTTTTTATTTGTCTCTCTCTTGAAGCTCACGGACGAGAAGAGAGGCGGCAGCGGCGTCTCCGTCACAACAGCAACGGAGAGGAGTGATCTACCAGTTTAGAAAACAAACAGCAACCTCGCCGTCTCCTCCTGTGTCAGCGCTACAAAAGCGCCGCTCTCCGCGGTGGTTTTAGTGAACTCCGAGGGTCTCGTTTGTGTGGTTTATGCGCGAGGATCTGTTTGATTCCTCGGGGGCGTCTCGCGATGAGGCAGCCACTGTAAGGATGTCAACATCGACTGGCTCCCCCTTCTCCTTTTTTTCCTCTCGTGCTGGATCCTCACTTGCCCACCCCACCCTGCTCCCCCCCCACCCACCCACCCACTACCCATCCACCCCCCACTCACCCACCCACCCACCCACCCACCAAAGTTAGTGGAAGGCAGAGGACGCGCGTATCAAAGCGTCTCTCACATCTCGCTGACAAGTCTTCCGGATATCATACCAAACAAATCAACTGCAGAAATCGCGGTGGAAAAAAAACAAAACAAAACCCTGGCTCTGACCTAAACCGTGTGGTGAGAGATTGCACTATTGCCCCCGACGTGAAGTAAATACGTCAAAAGAACAAAGTGTGTAAAAGGTCTAGTGTGCTGTCTTCTTTGGCAAAGGCATGAAAAGTGTTCCGTTTTTTCCTCCTCATCTTTCTATTTCTTATCTGCAGTTTCCCTCTGGCCTTGCCTCCAATGCCAGAATCTATACCGAACTGACAAAAGCTGAAGATCCGGTCTTCACCAGTTCATCAGAGAACCCTGCGTCTATTGAGAAACAACTCTGACAACAACAACAACAAGACACAGAATAATAGTTCTGTTCAGGTGGTGAAAAAACAACAACAACAACAGCAGCAGCAGCACAGAGTGTGGTCGCACCTGGTGTTGGGAGAGGGTGTGATGCTGCCTGGGTTAAGGTGAGACCCATATGGGGATACTGAGCTGGTGGTCCCTGAAGTGTGTGTGTGTTTAAGTAGGGGCGGGGTTGGGGGGGGGGTGGTGGTGCTGAAAGAGCTGGAGGGAAGGAAGGTGGGAGGGAGGGAGGGGGGTGATGCTTAATGGTGCTGTTACGGAGCTACGAATGGGGGAGTTATGGAGTTGTGTCAGGGGGGGGGGGGGGGGGGGAGTGTTAGATGACTTTTGAGCATGTACCCCCCACCCCCCCCCCCACCCCCCGCCCCAAGGAGGAAGGGGGTTGGGGGGCAGCAACAGCCAGGCTCGGCGCCTGCACGGAGCATGGAGAGGGGGTCGCCATGCGCCGGCACTATGTCACCCCTCTCAGATATGTCCACCTGTTTTAGCTTATCGCACCTGTTGCCAAACGCTGACCCGTGTGCACGGCAGCCAATCCGTTCCCTCGTGAGTGTTTCTGCGGCCTTAAAAGGTCCTCTGGCGTCTCTAGTCCTAAGCTCGCTCCACACCCCCCTCCCCCCTCCCCCCCCGCCCCCAAGACCACCTCGTCTGCCTTCATATCTGCTCTCTCTATCACCACTATTTGTCGGGAATTGAACCTTTATCAAATATGGCAATGTCCATTTACTGAGGCCATAAGTGTGAATCTTAAAATGAATGCCACGCAAAAGAAAATGCTTACATATGAAGCATTTCCCCTTAAAAAATAGTGTAAATCCATAGTAAATCCAGAAATTGTATCCTTTATCGTGCTTTTATAGTTTATAAGGAAAGGGTTTTTAAAGACAACAGCGGGGAGGGAGGAGAGGAGAGACGAGAACGAGGAGCAGAGCATGGAGGAGACGAGGAGTGAACAGCACAGAAGAGGAGAGACATTGGAGAGGGAGAGGGAAATCGGCAAGAACCGTGCACACAGTGTCTCTGTCTCAGGCCCCATCGGAGGCTTGCTCCTAATTAAACTCCTTCTTCATGACGGTCCCTCCTGACTTAACTTGTCATGGGGCCCCGTGTGAAGCCGGCACATTGTGTAGACACTGCGTCCTACATACTTCCACCGCCATCGCCTTGCCCAGCCTTCAGGACGGAACCAACACAGCTGGGTCCGGACTGGCCTGGCCCGGGGTGGGCTGCGGCTACTGGGTTGAGTAAAGCTGACCCGGGCCAGCTTAAGATGAATGTGCTTCTGGGAGCCGAGTTTGTTGAAAATGCACTTTAAATTGATAATCAAGGCAATTTTTCTTTTTAGCATAGAGGCACATACATGTGACCTCTTTAAAGCCCAAAAGAAGAGGAAAGGTGCTTGAGTACGGATTCCGGGCAGGCCTGCAGGGGGTCTGCTAGGGACAGCTGGAGCCTAACGCAAGCCACGATATAAGGGTCTCCTCCGGTCTGCGTTCACACACCCGGACCACCCCTCTCTTTCTCTCCACCACGCCCCTCCTCTTTCTGTCTCCCTTATCTTTTTTGGTCTGCTGCTAAAACTGTCTGTATGTGTCAGCCTTCTCTCTCGCTTTCTCTTTCTCTCGCTCTCTCTCCCTCCATCCTTCCCTCTCCCCCCCTCTTTCTCTACTCAGAAGAGTGCAATGCTTTGGCTCGATAGCGTCTCTTTATTTTCAGGCGGTGATCGTCATTAGCTGCTGTGAGGACGCACTCCTTTTTAGTGTCTATGGCAACGGTTAACAGATCAGACACTTATTGTTGCTCGATACAATGCCTGGCAGTATAATCGTGAAGGAAAAACCAAACAACTAAATTATTATAAACCTTATTCAAAGAGTAAGTGAGTAGATATTATAATGGATGAATTTTACCCTGAGGATGTCCTGTGTTGGACTCGGAGGCCTGGGGCAAGTAAAACAGACAGTCGGTAATTATATGTATGTCGTACAATCATGGGTCTTACAGTCTTTCAGGCAGATTTATTGAGAGCAGAACATTAAACGAGACTATTAAACGAGAATATCAGGCTGATATCCGTCAGACACGGAGGTGCTGCTCCTCAAGGTCCATGACGTCAGGTTGTGTGTAGGGTTTGGCACTGTGTGAACACGTCTCCAGGGTGGATTCAGGGTAATTCTCAAAGACTGGTTCAGCACCCCAAAGGACAATTCAAAGGGGATTAAAACAGGGGCTCAAAATCATTTGACTGAAAATGTAATTTCATGCTATGGGCAACAACATTTAAATCAACCCATCTAGGTCGCTGAAATGCGACTGTTGAATACTGTACATTCAGAGGATGACCTGAAGACTTAGGTTTAACTGGATCAACCTTGAAAAAATCTGGCTGGGGTTTCGATTTATATCCTACATTATGGTGGCGTAAAAAAGGTACACATTGGGGGTTTAAAGGGGCTTTGTAGGTTTGATAAGGGATGATAGAGGATCGCTTTGCATTTACGGAGTGCCAAACTGCAACATGTCACCAGTGCAGTTTGGCCATGGCACAGCTTGGTTCTCTTGGAATGAGAAATTACCCTATTTATCAGAAAACATATACAGATGGTAGTGGTCATCCAATGTATCCCCTTCGGATCAACACCCCTGGCAGTGTCACAAGGAAAGTATATTCAGCTTACAGTCATGTTTTACTGTGCCTTACTGTCTCCATCCCTTCCCTCCGGTCTCACTATTCTCACATTCACTCTTGCTCTTTCTGTCTCTGTCTTCTCTGTCTTTTTTGCCTGTCTGTCCAACTACCCCCGTCTCTCTCTCTCTCTCTCTCTCTCTCTCTCTCTCTCTCTCTCTCTCTCTCTCTCTCTCTCTCTCTCTCTCTCTCTCTCTCTCTCCCTCTCTCCCTCCCTCCCTCCCTCCCTCCCTCCCTCCCTCCCTCTCTCCCTCTCTCTCTCTCTCTCTCTCTCTCTCTCTCTCTCTCTCTCTCTCTCTCTCTCTCTCTCTCTCTCTCTCTCTGCTTTCCAGGGTGGAGAGAACATCAGAGGGATCAGGCTGGCTCAGCTCATTGGAAGCAGATGGCAGACCAAAGGCAAGGAAGGCCACAGTTTCATGAAGCATGGCCTGAACATGCCAGCACCATGTCGAGGGGCATGCCCGTGGATGCCGGCTAGGTGCTGTGTAAGTGTGTGTGTGTGTGTGTGTGTGTGTGTGCATGTGCATGTGCATGTGCATGTGCACGAGAGCCTATTTGGACAGATGGGGGGGGGGGGGGGGGGGGAAGTAGGATTGATTTGTAGGTTAGCGATTTTCGGGCGGGCTTAAGTCCCCCAATCAAAGCCCCCCGGTGGTTCTTTCAGTCATCATCATCATCATCATCATCATCATCATCATCATCGTCTACGTCGTCTTTGACTCTCCCTAAACGGGTTGAGGTAACATTTCAAAAGCGGCCCCGCAGCAGAGTCGAAGCGCTGTCTGACGATGTGCTGTCGCGGCGGTGGTCTCGGCGGTGGTCGCGGCGGTGGCCGCGGCGGTGGCCGCGGCGGTGGCCGCGGCGATGGCCGCGGCGGTGGCCGCGGCCGCGGCGCAGACCCCCTGTTCCCCACTGCACTATAATCAGGAATCAAAAGCTAATGGATAGCATCCGTCATCCCGCTGTAAGCCCGCTCGCGTCTTCAGTAGGAGAAAAAAAAACTCACACTGTCCGACGGGGACATCACTAGCTGTCTTGGGATTACTCTGGACTGCACTACACACTACAAAGGACACACTAAAAAACATGAAAACAGAAAGAGAGAGGGATGGAGGCAGGAATAACGAATAGCAATCAAGAGTGACACGGGATTTTGAGGGAGAGTGGGGTCGCTCTGCACGCCTCGATGTTGCCGATCGACATTGCGTCGCGTGCATGCGCCACATATTTTTCCACCATTCTCTTGCACCACCGACAATTTGAAGGCAGGGACGGTGGTGGTGGCGGCGGTAGAGGTGGGGACGGGGTGGGGCCGAGCTCGCAGAGAGGCAGGCCGAGCTCGCCAGCGCACACCATGCTACCAGATGGGCCAGTGTTCCCCATATGGAGGAGACACACACGGAGCACATGTCAGAGTCCAACGCTGTTTGCTACAGCAGCATCTGAGAGGCGAGGAACAAAGTGGTCATTCAGAGTAGTGGTCGCCACGCTGTATAATTACACGGACAGACATGGCAAGACACAATGGCCGCTCAGTGAAAACGGGATAAAGAGAGTGCTTATGAGTCCTTAACCTACCATCCCGCTCTTCCCTTCTACACCCTACAGTTACATAATCCGTCTCCATTAACGTTGCGTAAATAGGGGCGCTATTGTGTTGTTTTTTTTCTTCCCCTCCAAGCGATCAAATGAAATAAACGGAATCACGGATCCAAAAAAGTTGCCGTAGAAATTGAAAAGGCTTGCTTATGGATTTTCCGTTGGAGCAATTTGAGTAATGACACAGTTCTAATTGTAGTAATTGCGACGTATAATGAGCGCAACCTCGATCAACAAGTAAACCCTTTAACGTTCACGTTCTGAATAATCGCAATAGGCATGAAGTCTGGGGACATGTTTTATGATGGTGCTGGGTCAACTTTAACTCTGCCCTCCTCTTTGTGACCCACCCCCCCCCCCCCCCCCCCCACCCCGACCTCCCCACCCCACCAATCATCCCCACTACGTCAGTTATCGTCTTTTGTCCGCGTGTCTCTTATCGGGTCGCTCCACAACAGGAAAGCGGGCCCGAGGGAAGCCCACAATAACAATGACCAGCCGGGTGACCTCTATATCGTGACCTTGAGTTTCCACAGCCTGCTCACACGGCCACCGCAGGAGGGGGGTGGTGGTGGTCCGGGGGGGGGGGGGGGGGGGTGGGGTGGTTGGGGTGGGGTTCTTTGGCTGGCTGGCTGGCCTAGCCCCGACCAAGGGGGTGGGTTGGAGGGGCGGGCGGTGGAGAAAGCTCCAGGCATGGCCAAGGGAATGCCATCTATAAAAATAGATGTTCATTATTCCGAAATTTCCATAAATAGTTTCAAAGAACAGGGCATCATTTCATCTTAATGACTGCCGTGGATTGTTTGGGGCTGCGTCGTGGAAAAGCCTGGGTCTTCGGCAGCGTATAGCCTCAGAAGTGGCCCGCCTCTGCACACCACCCCACCACACGGACAACATATTGGCACGTATTTCAGATGGGCTATTTTTAAAACCGCCACTTTTTGGTTGATGTTTTTTGAAATACCTCAGACTTCCGCTTCACCATACTGACCTTAAAAAACACTTTGACGCCATTCCAAACACAATATATCAGTTAGTCCTTCTAAGGTTCTGTCTTTTCTAGGTAGTGTCATGATAGGGTACCGTAGTGTACCTTCCTGTCATCTGCTTCCAGGCAGCTTAGTCTTCTAAGTAAAATTAATTGTTTGTAGCATTTTTACCTCATTAGCAAACAAATTAAGAACATTTGCAAGAACAAATGCGCCTGAGATTATTTTGCATATCTTATTACTTAAGATGTCATATTCATTCATCACAGCTTCTTGAGTCGTTAAAAGGTTTGAAAGGCGCAGACGCACACACACACACTGTGTTTGGTAAAATAACATCATAAAAAAAAAACAAGCACCAAATGAATGAAAGCCTAAACTAATGGAGCTCTTTATCCGACGAGATCAAATGTTTATGAGCACAACTGGATCTCAGATCCATGGTCATGTGCATGTGGTTGCCAAGGGCGATACTTCATGGTCGATTATCGGAGCAGGAGGAAGGCCGAGCGAAAGGGCCCGGGTGCTGCCACCGCTGTGCTTACACACTTCATATCCAAAACAGCCCCCACTGTAGAGCACAAAGAAGAGGAGGGAGCTGAGAGCGCGTGCAAGAGCACGAGAGAGAGAGAGAGAGAGAAACCGAGAGAGGAAAAAAAGAGCAAGAGAAAGAGAGAGAGAGGAAACTTTGTGTGAGAGAGAGAGAGAGTCCACGCCTATTCTATTCTATTCTTTTTTCCCTCTCCTGGCAAAGACTGTCGTCCAAACCAGGCGCTATATTTAGCATTACCGCACACTATTTTTAGACCACTACCCGTTTCTGAAGCATTTATTAGGGAGAAGAATACCAAAAAAAGAAAGAGAGAAACGCTAAATGTGTGGGCGAGTGGGAGGTAGCGGGCTATTGAGGGGAGGCGGTGGGCTTGCTGGGGAGTGTGTGTGTGTGTGTGTGTGTGTGTGTGTGTGTGTGTGTGTGTGTGTGTGTGTGTGTGTGTGTGTGTGCGTGTGTGTGTGTGTGTGTGTGTGTGTGAGTGTGTGTGTGTGTGTGTGTATGTGTGTGTGTGTGAAGAAGGGGGGGGGGGGGGGGTAATTTGGGGGGGTAATTTTCGTTGCCCGTCTCGCTACTTTTACTGCGCGGTGAACTCAACAGATGTTCCAGA
>NC_079417.1:9998097-10005597 GCF_026213295.1 Gadus chalcogrammus
TCAATTTCACGTATTTTGTTATTTTTTTCAACCGTATTTTCGGGACAAACCAGAAGCAGTGCTGGATTTTTTTTCCTTTCAAACCCCATGTACTATTGGGTATCACATATTATTGAGTTGCCTTCTCCTGTTTTCTCTTCTCTGGGGTATACGGCCTTTGCCGCCACCCACGTATCCAGCCCTTCCTCTCATGCTCCTGCCCTCCTCCTCCTCCTCCTCCTCCTCCTCCTCCTCCCCATCTCTACAGGAAGTCCGCTTTGTTCCTGCCATCCTTAACCATCCCCCCCTCCGTCTCCCCTCTGTCTCCCCCCCTCCTCTCTCCACCTCCTCCTCCTCCTGGCTCAACAACCCGCCCACGTTACCGGCACCTGTGACGCGGCTTCGTCAGAACACGCGCGCCCGCCAAACACACACACACACACACACAGACACACACACAGACACAAGCACGCACGCACACCTAACCCTTCCCCCCAGCCAACTGCCCACGCTTAGCGTGCTAGTGTCAGCCCTGAGACCAATCCTGTTAGCGCGACGCAGCCGGAGGTGGGGTGGCGGCTTGGGGGGTTAGGGTGGGGGGGGGGGGGGGGGGGGCGGGCTTAAGGCCGCTGCAGATCGATTCCGATACACAAGCCGTTTGCAGAAAACAGCAGGGGGGGTTGATGGGGAGCTGGCCGTCTGCCCAGGGATCACAGGGAGCTAATGCTAACGCAGAACTTAAACACCCTACGCCTATGGGATACAGCTCTGACCCCCCCCTCCCCCCGCCCCCTTACTTCCCTCTCACGCGCAAACACACACACAAACACACACAGAAACACACACAGAAACACACTCTCATAACATGGCTGTTTACAAGCTGTTCGCTCTCCTGATCGAGAGGAGGACTTATGTGGGGAGAGAATGAAAGAGAGAGAGAAAGAGAGAGAGAGAGAGAGAGAGAGAGAGAGAGAGAGAGAGAGAGAGAGAGAGAGAGAGAGAGAGAGAGAGAGAGAGAGAGAGAGAGAGAGAGAGAGAGAGAGAGAGAGAGAGAGAGAGCGAATGAGAGAGAGAGAGAGAGAGGGGGGGGGGAAGAGAGAGAGACCGGGTAGAGAGATAGGTTGAAAGGGGGAAAGAAGGAGAGCGGGAGGGAGGGAGAGAGAGAGATAGAGGGGAAGGAGGGGGAAAGAGAGCATCAAAGCAGGAAGCTCTCGTCACGGGTGCTTTGTGGAGCATGTGACAGTTCTCTTTGTGGGGAGGGTGGAACAGTGCCTGCGAGGCTGCAGTGGCCGGAGGGGTTAGTGCATAATGCATACCACTACTTAGGCTGCACCATAGCTCCGACTGTATGCTAAATGAGTTAATGTAAATGATATAACGCATGGAGAATTGTATTTTATGTGATCCCTCATGATATTCCCGAATATGATTAAGTCCCCCCCCCCCTCCCCGCCGCACACCCCACACCCCCTCTGTGAGTACAAGCGCTGGCTGTTCACATGGTTGTGTGTAATCAGCATGGAATAAGCTTTGGGAACATTGCTGCGTAGATGTAAATAGCTTTACTAACACACATATATAGCCCAGTGGATACACTAATGGAGCACACAGATGTTGATGTAGGAGGGGAACAAACACACAGCCAAGAGTACTCGGGGATATATTTGGCAAGAACCGACCAATAATTATTAATTATTTGTCACGCTGAATGTTATGATGGGGTTAACGATTTGTCGATGATAGAATCTGGGGAATTAATATTTTTAAGAGTTTGTTTTTTGTGAACCAGATGTCAAATGTTACGTTTGAATCTCTGAAGAAATTGAGAAGTAACTCGTAAACTATTTAGCAAATTGAGTGTGGCATAAGTGGGCATTGTGCCGATTTATTTTGTCTGTGCGTGCGTGTCAATACGTGTGTGTGTGCGTGTGTGTAAATCATGTACAAAAATGTTTTTACACTGGAGATAACCGCGCGAAGATGTCCGCCGATGCGTACACCTGTCCACGTGCCAGCTCTCCCAAACAAAAGGTGTTGTGGTTCGCCATGGAAACGGTTGCATCACAGGGTCACGTGCGGAGCTTCAGGATCTTGCAGGCAGAGACGTCTGCGGGCTTGACCAGAATGGTCTGGGTTCACCTGGCATAAGGCTTACGCATGCCTGTCTTAATGAATCCCGAGCCAAACTGCAGAGACATGGCACTGCCAACTACACTCACAAGGAAGGCAACCACTGACGGTTTGGTTCTCTATAAAATATAAGACCAGTGGGTAGTACTGAAAATGCCTATTCATGGTCAAATGAAAAACATAATGCAACCACAGCATGTTTAGGGGCGAGGTCAATGGAGCCATGATGATATATTTATGTTATTCGATCCCCCCGTCGAAGAAAAACATTGCTTTTGTAACGTGCGCCAATTGAAATGTATTTTTTAAAATAATAATAATAATAATAATAATTCATGGTACTGTGTTCATCGAATCAATATGGTTGCTGGAACCTCAAAAACATAATAAATGTGAATTGTTAATGCATGTCTGAAGTGGGGATGACCTTTCTAAATGCCTGCCTCTCAGTAAATTCTATTACATTTCAAAGTCTGTATTTTTTCGTATTCCCTTGTTTGCTTGCCCCAATTCATGTTTATCGTGTGTTTCTTCAGTTTTAGTGTGTGTTTCTTCAGTTTCAGTGTGTGTGTTTGTGTGTGTATGAGTGTATGTGTGTGTGTCTGTGTGTGTGTGTGTGTGTGAGTATGTGTGTGTGTGTGTGTCTTGAGTGGGTGTGTGTTTGTTATTGAGTGTGTATAGGTGTCTGTGTGTGTGTGTGTGTGTGTGTGTGTGTGTGTGTGTGTGTGTGTGTGTGTGTGTGTGTGGGTGTGTGTGTGTGTGTGTGTGTGTGTGTGCATGTGTGTGTGTGTGTGTGTGTGTGTGTATTATTGAGTGTGTGTGTGTGATATTGAGAGTGCGTGTATCTGTGTGTGTGTGTGTGTGCGTGCGTGCGTGTGTGTGTGCATGTGATGCCCTGGACTTACCTCCACAATGTCTGAGTTGGTCCTGCTCTCGTGGGGCTCGTTGTACTCTGTGTATTTGAGCAGGACCTTGTCCATGTCTGTGCTGGCGTACTGGAACAGCTTGTTGGTGCTGTTGAAGATGATCAGGGCGATCTCGCAGTCGCACAGCACGCTCAGCTCGTACGCCTTCTTCATCAGGCCAAACTTTCGCTTTGTAAACGTAACCTGAATGAGGGGCACAGGGAGAAAGCAGTGCTGCAACGTTAACTATCTTATCTTTTTGGCTCTAGCAATTTATCAGTTTTCAGAGTGTCAACTAATTCAAAGTAAAATTCCTGAAAATCGAAATTAGTCTGCTGGCTCAGAAAAGTCAGGCAGCAAGATTACTAACACTCACTTCTACCATTATAAGTCTTACTGTGACACTAGGACAGCTGAATAAAGGCTGCTGGCCATATTTTTTAAGGAAGTGAAAACAATCTGTCTGGAGAGATAATGGTAAAGCAGTTAAGTTATCAGCTTTCCATCAAAGCACACTATATAGAAAACAATAACACAAAGAAACACTCCTAACAACACGATTTACCGTGCTCTGCACACAAACATAACTGAGTCGTGACCAAATAAACCAGATTCACATTTGCGTCACATTTCCCATTGTAGGGCTGAAATAACAGACTAACAATCTTCCATGGTGCCCTTCATAATTTCTCTGAGCTCTCCAGATCGTGTGCAAAGCTTTTGGGGCCTGAAAGCTGAGACGTGGATAGATGGATATTGATAGAGAGTTTTGCATTTCCTGAAATGATATCTCCCAGGATGCACCACAGAAACTGAATCTCAAACTAAGCCTGACCCCAAAGCACCCTCCACTGGCGCTACGTCTCTGGCTCTCAACGTAGACTTTGTAAACCTTAGATGAACTATGGTATTCCTGGCTCAACTTCCCCCTCAACAGTATGCTAGTGATGTCACGACGGCATAGCCATTCTCCCAATATCAGATGGCATGCGACGCCTACAGATAATAGAGGATCAAATGGGAGATCAGGCAAACCGATACGTTCTTTAACAGTCATGTGTGTAGCAGCCTGACACACACACACACACACACACACACACACACACACACACACACACACACACACACACACACACACACACACACACACACACACACACACACACACACACACACACACACACACACACACACACACGCACGCACACACCCAGTCCCCGCGGCATTAAATACCATGCTGACATTTACACAATCATATTAAAATGTAGGAAGAAAATAAAGTACCGCAGTCGTTGAAGTTGCTTAGGATCAGACGGGGGCTTTTGTCAATAAGATTAATTGCCACAGCGAACGCGTTCTATGGCGCAGAATCCCTAACTGTAAACACCTGAATGGCTTTAAGAAGCTGGGCTCAATTAGGTGTGTGTGAGCGTGTGTTTATGTGTGTGTGTCCCCTAGGGCTAGGACTCCAGGTCCCAGGAGAGCGGGATGTGTGTGTGTTTGTGTGTGTGTGTGTGTGTGTGTGTGTGTGTGTGTGTGTGTGTGTGTGTGTGTGTGTGTGTGTGTGTGTGTGTGTGTGTGTCCCACTTGCATAGACATTTCTCTTACACACCGCGTTTTACCCATGGCCAAACAATAACATTTGATGTCTGTATAATGGAGCTTTATTAACCAAAAACTATTTATAAATAAACATACACACACAAATCCCTCATGGATTGCATTATCTTATCTCCGATATCTTATCTTCACCTAAAAAGATGAACTGTGCAGGCATTCAGTTTTTATCTATTTGACGTGCACTAGATTTAAGAAACAGTAAAGAATTAGAACCAGAGCTAAGAAATGCCTATAGAGACTAAACAATGACACCCACATGAATATGACACCCCACACTCACACCTCACTCACACATACAAAGCGTTTTTTCAGCAAATCGCATGTACTATTAACACAATGCTAAGCATTAAGAATAAAGCCACACAAGCACATGCAAGCTTGGCCGTGCACACAGTCTGAGCCATGCACACATGGGCACACACACACACATACACACAGACACACGCATGCACACTTAGCCGCACACACACACATACAAACACACACACACACACACACAAAAATACACGCACAAACACACATACACAAACAAATACACAGAATCACAAACAGACCTTCACACACACACACACAGAAAGACACATATTATAAAATAAATAGTACCATTATATAAACATATATATATATATATTCGTGTACATTTATCAACAAATATGTTGCAAAGTTCACGCCACGTCAAATATTCAGTAAAATCATACAATATATAACGAAGAATGGCATCTCACAGCTTCATTCTGACTCATAGGAAGGGTGATTTCAATATATTGTAACTCCAGTAGAGTTTGTCATGTTATGAGAGCCAGTCAGCCAATCAACACTCATTCTGACGATGTCACCCAAGGCCTGCGGGAAAAAAAAACTCAAGTAGACAACCCTAACTGACAACGGTGTTAATTAAATAACTGTTCCGCACTCCTTCCTGTGTCCTAAACCTCAACACACACATCCACAAAACCGTTGAGTGATATAAAAGGAGTGTTTAAAAACAAGTCAATATAACTTTTGATTTTGATAAATTATTATAATTGTTATTATTCAATATTTTTTCTAAAGCAAAGCCTAAGGCAATTGAACAATTTGTTTGGTCACTGAGGCCAGTGAGAATTCATTCGTATTAATGACGATTCAAGGTTAAGTGGGACTTTTAGAGCACCTCTGCCATCCTGTGTGTTACTTTCAAGACTTTATTGCTAAAAAACAATACCAAAAAACAACCACCTTAACAGTGCTTCAGTGTGAAACCACCAGTGAGTTGTTTTTAACAATAAATGGGTAAGCAGAGTGTGAAACCTATCGAAGGAAAAACTCACACGTACGCACACAAACATGTACACACACACACACACACACACACACACACACACACACACACACACACACACACACACACACACACACACACACACACACACACACACACACACACACACGCACACACACGTATGTGGTTTGTTGTTACACATTTTGGAATTGTTTGCAATGAAAAATAAATCCTATTATAATAGTAGATGTAATGGGTGTAGGATAAACATACTTATATAGAAAACACACACTCTCTACTCCGCCACAATATTTCATATACACTGCTCAGGACAAGTCAAAAGGGCGGGAAAAAGAGAAGGTTGATTATCTGTTCTCTTCTACATGAGGGTGAAGGTTTCGGGGGGAGGGGGAAGGGAGGGAGGGGGGAGAGGACCGGGGGTGGATGAACAGGAAGCACATTTGTATGCATTTCCTCTCATAACAGGAAGAGGCCAGTGGCTTCCCCTTCACAATGGCTTCGCTTCTGCTTCCCACCTCCTGCTTGCCTGGACTTCCCTGGGGTGAAGAGGAGGAGGGGGCGGAGCCAGGGCAAAGACACAGGCCCCAAGGGGCTGCTGGGTAGCCAACTCAACATGACAGTACTACACACACCTTTCGGCAACACACACACAAGTATGGACACACGCAGGCACTCATACACGCACACACACACGTACACACACATCCATTTGGCTGGCTACTGAGCAGCACAAAATGTCTTGAGAGACCAACACTTATCCCATTGTCAGATGTCCAGGCAGGAAGAGATGGGCTTACGCAAAAGGAATAAGTAGGGGAGCAACAGGACCTGAGCCTGAACCCCGGCTTGCCGCGGAAGAAGCTGCTAAGAGGGGGCATTACAACAAAAGAGGCTTTGTCCCACCTCTAATATATGCTATGTTCTGCTCTCTCCCTCTCTCTCTCCCTGTCTCCCTCTCTCTCTCTCTCTCTCTCTCTCTCTCTCTCTCTTTCTCTCTCTCTCTCCCTCTCTCTCTCCCTGTCGCCCTCTCTCTCTCACTTCCTCTCTACCTCTCTCTTATTCTCTGTCTTGTGCTCTCTCTCTCTCTCTCTCTCCCTCTCTCTGTCTCGTTCTCTCTCTCTCTCTCTCCCTCTCTATCTCTCTACCTCTCTCGCTCTCTTCCTCTCTCTCCCTCTCCCACTCTCTCTCTCTGGATGTCAGTGTCCACTCAAAGCACACAGCAGGCGCCCGTGAAGGCTTCATTCTGCCGTTACATTTGTACTCTGCTTTGATAAAGTCGACTTGCGTGAGGCTCAATACGGCCAACGCCATCATGGATGTCTTGCTAGCTCCTCTCTCATTACATTCCCTAACAGTGTTTCGTAAAGCTGTACGTCATCGTTCTCTCGAATTGTTTGCTCCTCCCTGATAACTCCTGATTCGACCATGCGCCGTGCCGCTGATAGTGGCGTTCGCGCTCACTCCGACGTTCCTGTTTATGCCAAACAACCGCAGGCAGCGTCGAAAGTGATATATCTACCGGCGGAAAAAGGATGTGGGTGTGTGTCCGAGCCCGGGCGTGAACCACTGGACCGCAGTGACAGA